>NC_135823.1:37032861-37332861 GCF_964213995.1 Mustelus asterias
CAATGGGTCAGTGTGTCAGAGACCAGCTCGCTGGGTCAGTGTGTGAGAGAGACCGGCTCACTGGGTCAGTGTGTGAGAGAGACCATCTCGCTGGGTCAGTGTGAGAGAGACCAGCTCGCTGGGTCAGTATGTGAGAGAGACCAGCTCGCTGGGTCAGTGTGAGACAGACCAGCTCACTGTGTCAGTGTGAGACACCAGCTCACTGGGTCAGTGTGTGAGACCATCTTGCTGGGTCAGTGTGAGAGAGACCAGCTCGCTAGGTCAGTGTGTAAGAGAGACCCGCTCACTGTGCCAGTGTGTGAGAGGGACCAGCTCGCTTGGTCAGTGTGAGAGACCAGCTTGCTGGGTCAGTGTGAGAGGGAGACCAGCTCGATGGGTCAGTGTGGGAGGTAGACCAGCTCACTGGGTCAGTGTGAGAGGGAGACCAGCTCGCTGGGTCAGTGTGGGAGGTAGACCAGCTCGCCGGGTCAGTGTGTGAGTGAGACCAGCTCACTGGGTCAGTGTGTGAGAGAGACCAGCTCACTGGGTCAGTGTCTGAGTGAGACCAGCTCACTGGGTCAGTCTGAGAGACCAGCTCGCTGGGTCAGTCTGAGAGACCAGCTCGCTGGGTCAGTGTGTGAGAGAGACCAGCTCACTGGGTCAGTGTGTGAGTGAGACCAGCTCACTGGGTCAGTGTGTGAGAGAGACCAGCTCGCTGGGTCAGTGTGTGAGAGAGACCAGCTCACTGGGTCAGTGTGTGAGTGAGACCAGCTCACTGGGTCAGTGCGTGTGAGGGACCAGCTCGCTGGGTCAGTGTGTGGGAGAGACCAGCTCACTGGGTCAGTGTGTGAGTGAGACCAGCTCACTGGGTCAGTGCGTGTGAGAGACCAGCTCGCTGGGTCAGTGTGAGAGAGACCAGCTTGCTGGGTCAGTGTAAGAGAGACCAGCTCACTGGGTCAGTGTGTGAGAGAGACCGGCTCACTGGGTCAGTGTGAGAGGGAGACCAGTTCGCTGGGTCAGTGTGTGAGACATACCAGCTCGCTGGGTCAGTGTGTGAGAGAGACCAGCTCGCTGGGTCAGTGTGTGAGAGAGACCAGCTCGCTGGGTCAGTATGAGAGAGACCAGCTCACTGGGTCAGTGTGTGAGAGAGCAGCTCGCTGGGTCAGTGTGTGAGAGAGACCAGCTCGCTGGGTCAGTGTGAGAGAGACCAGCTCACTGGGTCAGTGTGTGAGAGACCAGCTCGCTGGGTCAGTGTGAGAGAGACCAGCTCGCTGGGTCAGTGTGTGAGAGAGACCAGCTCGCTGGGTCACTGTGAGACAGATCAGCTCACTGGGTCAGTGTGTGAGAGAGCGGCTCACTGGGTCAGTGTGAGAGAGACCAGCTCGCTGGGTGAGTGTGTGAGAGACCAGCTCGCTGGGTCAGTGAGAGAGAGACGAGCTCGCTGGGTCAGTGTGTGAGAGACCAGCTCGCTGAGTCAGTGAGAGAGAGAGACCAGCTCACTGGGTCAGTGTGTGTGAGAGACCCGCTCACTGGGTCAGTGTGAGAGAAACCAGCTCACTGGGTCAGTGTGTGAGAGACCAGCTCACTGGGTCAGTGTGTGAGAGACCAGCTCACTGGGTCAGTGTGTGAGAGAGACCAGCTCGCTTGGTCAGTGTGTGAGAGAAACCAACTCACTGGGTCAGTGTGTGAGAGAGACCAGCTCACTGGGTCAGTGTGGGAGAGACCAGCTCGCTGGGTCAGTGTGTGAGAGAGACCAGCTCACTGGGTCAGTGTGTGAGAGAGACCAGCTCGCTGGGTCAGTGTGAGAGAAACCAGCTCGCTGGGTCAGTGTGTGAGGGACCAGCTCGCTGGGTCAGTGTGAGAGAGACCAGCTCACTGGGTCAGTGTGTGAGAGCGACCAGCTCACTGGGTCAGTGTGTGAGTCAGACCAGCTCACTGGGTCAGTGCGTGTGAGAGACCAGCTCGCTGGGTCAGTGTGAGAGAGACCAGCTCGCTGGGTCAGTGTGAGAGAGACCAGCTTGCTGGGTCAGTGTAAGAGAGACCAGCTCACTGGGTCAGTGTGTGAGAGAGACCGGCTCACTGGGTCAGTGTGAGAGGGAGACCAGCTCACTGAGTCAGTGTGTGGGAGAGACCAGGTCACTGGGTCAGTGTGTGAGAGAGACCAGCTCACTGGGTCAGTGTGTGAGAGAGACCAGCTTGCTGGGTCAGTGTGTGAGAGAGATCAGCTCGCTGGGTCAGTGTGTGTGAGAGACCCGCTCACTGGGTCAGTGTGAGAGAGACCAGCTCGCTGGGTCAGTGTGTGAGAGACCAGCTCGCTGGGTCAGTGTGAGAGAGACCAGCTCGCTGGGTCAGTGTGTGAGAGACCAGCTCGCTGGGTCAGTGTGAGAGAGACCAGCTCACTGGGTCAGTGTGTAAGAGAGACCCGCTCACTGGGTCAGTGTGAGAGAAACCAGCTCACTGGGTCAGTGTGAGAGAGACCAGCTCACTGGGTCAGTGTGTGAGAGAAACCAGCTCACTGGGTCAGTGTGTGAGAGAGACCAGCTCGCTGGGTCAGTGTGTGAGAGAAACCAACTCACTGGGTCAGTGTGTGAGAGAGACCAGCTCGCTGGGTCAGTGTGTGAGAGAGACCAGCTCGCTGGGTCAGTGTGAGAGAAACCAGCTCGCTGGGTCAGTGTGTGAGGGACCAGCTCGCTGGGTCAGTGTGAGAGAGACCAGCTCACTTGGTCAGTGTGTGAGAGAGACCCGCTCGCTGGGTCAGTCTGAGAGACCAGCTCGCTGGGTCAGTGTGAGAGAGACCTGCTCGCTGGGTCAGTGTGTGAGAGACCAGCTCACTGGGCCAGTGTGTGAGAGACCAGCTCGCTGGGCCAATGTGTAAGAGACCAGCTCGCTGGGTCAGTGTGTGAGAGACCAGCTCACTGGGTCAGTGTGTGAAAGACCAGCTCGCTGGGTCAGTGTGTGAGAGAGACCAGCTCACTGGGTCAGTGTGTGAGAGAGACCAGCTCACTGGGTCAGTATGTGAGAGAGACCAGCTCACTGGGTCAGTGTGTGAGAGAGACCAGCTCACTGGGTCAGTGTGTGAGAGAGACCAGCTCAATGGGTCAGTGTGTGAGAGACCAGCTCGCTGGGTCAGTGTGTGAGAGACCAGCTCGCTGGGTCAGTGTGTGAGAGAGACCAGCTCACTGGGTCAGTGTGAGAGGGAGACCAGCTCGCTGGGTCAGGGTGTGAGAGAGAACAGCTCGCAGGGTCCGTGTGAGAGACCAGCTCGCTGGGTCAGTGTGAGAGGGAAAGACCTCGGAGGGTCAGTGTGAGAGGTAGACCAGTTCGCTGGGTCAGTGTGAGAGAGACCAGCTCGCTGGGTCAGTGTGTGAGAGAGACCAGCTCACTGGGTCACTGTGTGAGAGAGACCAGCTCACTGGGTCAGCGTGTGAGAGAGACCGGCTCACTGGGTCAGTGTGTGAGAGGGACCAGCTCAATGGGTCAGTGTGTGAGAGACCAGCTCGCTGGGTCAGTGTGTGAGAGACCAGCTCGCTGGGTCAGTGTGTGAGAGAGACCAGCTCGCTGGGTCAGTGTGTGAGAGAGACCAGCTCGCTGGGTCAGTGTGTGAGAGAGACCAGCTCGCTGGGTCAGTGTGAGACAGACCAGCTCGCTGGGTCAGTGTGAGAGACCAGCTCACTTGATCAGTGTGTGAGACCATCTTGCTGGGTCAGTGTGAGAGAGACCAGCTCGCTAGGTCAGTGTGTAAGAGAGACCCGCTCACTGGGCCAGTGTGTGAGAGGGACCAGCTCGCTTGGTCAGTGTGAGAGACCAGCTTGCTGGGTCAGTGTGTGAGAGAGACCAGCTCACTGGGTCAGTGTGTGAGAGAGACCGGCTCACTGGGTCAGTGTGAGAGGGAGACCAGCTCGCTGGGTCAGTGTGTGAGAGAGACCAGCTCACTGGGTCAGTGTGAGACAGATCAGCTCGCGGGGTCAGTGTGTGAGAGAGACCAGCTCACTGGGTCAGTGTGTGAGAGAGATCAGCTCACTGGGTCAGTATGAGAGAGACCAGCTCACTGGGTCAGTGTGTGAGAGACCAGCACCCTGGGTCAGTGTGTGTGAGAGACCAGCTCGCTGGGTCAGTGTGTGAGAGACCAGCTCACTGGGTCAGTGTGTGAGAGACCAGCTCACTGCGTCAGTGTGTGAGAGACCAGCTCACTGGGTCAGTGTGTAAGAGAGACCCGCTCACTGTGCCAGTGTGTGAGAGACCAGCTCACTGGGCCAGTGTGTGAGAGGGACCAGCTCGCTTGGTCAGTGTGAGAGACCAGCTTGCTGGGTCAGTGTGAGAGGGAGACCAGCTCGATGGGTCAGTGTGGGAGGTAGACCAGCTCACTGGGTCAGTATGAGAGGGAGACCAGCTCGCTGGGTCAGTGTGGGAGGTAGACCAGCTCGCCGGGTCAGTGTGTGAGTGAGACCAGCTCACTGGGTCAGTGTGTGAGAGAGACCAGCTCACTGGGTCAGTGTCTGAATGTACCAGCTCACTGGGTCAGTCTGAGAGACCAGCTCGCTGGGTCAGTCTGAGAGACCAGCTCGCTGGGTCAGTGTGTGAGAGAGACCAGCTCACTGGGTCAGTGTGTGAGTGAGACCAGCTCACTGGGTCAGTGTGTGAGAGAGACCAGCTCGCTGGGTCAGTGTGTGAGAGAGACCAGCTCACTGGGTCAGTGTGTGAGTGAGACCAGCTCACTGGGTCAGTGCGTGTGAGGGACCAGCTCGCTGGGTCAGTGTGTGGGAGAGACCAGCTCACTGGGTCAGTGTGTGAGTGAGACCAGCTCACTGGGTCAGTGCGTGTGAGAGACCAGCTCGCTGGGTCAGTGTGAGAGAGACCAGCTTGCTGGGTCAGTGTAAGAGAGACCAGCTCACTGGGTCAGTGTGTGAGAGAGACCGGCTCACTGGGTCAGTGTGAGAGGGAGACCAGTTCGCTGGGTCAGTGTGTGAGACATACCAGCTCGCTGGGTCAGTGTGTGAGAGAGACCAGCTCGCTGGGTCAGTGTGTGAGAGAGACCAGCTCGCTGGGTCAGTATGAGAGAGACCAGCTCACTGGGTCAGTGTGTGAGAGAGCAGCTCGCTGGGTCAGTGTGTGAGAGAGACCAGCTCGCTGGGTCAGTGTGAGAGAGACCAGCTCACTGGGTCAGTGTGTGAGAGACCAGCTCGCTGGGTCAGTGTGAGAGAGACCAGCTCGCTGGGTCAGTGTGTGAGAGAGACCAGCTCGCTGGGTCACTGTGAGACAGATCAGCTCACTGGGTCAGTGTGTGAGAGAGCGGCTCACTGGGTCAGTGTGAGAGAGACCAGCTCGCTGGGTGAGTGTGTGAGAGACCAGCTCGCTGGGTCAGTGAGAGAGAGACGAGCTCGCTGGGTCAGTGTGTGAGAGACCAGCTCGCTGAGTCAGTGAGAGAGAGAGACCAGCTCACTGGGTCAGTGTGTGTGAGAGACCCGCTCACTGGGTCAGTGTGAGAGAAACCAGCTCACTGGGTCAGTGTGTGAGAGACCAGCTCACTGGGTCAGTGTGAGAGAGACCAGCTCGCTAGGTCAGTGTGTAAGAGAGACCCGCTCACTGGGCCAGTGTGTGAGAGAGACCAGCTCGCTTGGTCAGTGTGTGAGAGAAACCAACTCACTGGGTCAGTGTGTGAGAGAGACCAGCTCACTGGGTCAGTGTGGGAGAGACCAGCTCGCTGGGTCAGTGTGTGAGAGAGACCAGCTCACTGGGTCAGTGTGTGAGAGAGACCAGCTCGCTGGGTCAGTGTGAGAGAAACCAGCTCGCTGGGTCAGTGTGTGAGGGACCAGCTCGCTGGGTCAGTGTGAGAGAGACCAGCTCACTGGGTCAGTGTGTGAGAGCGACCAGCTCACTGGGTCAGTGTGTGAGTCAGACCAGCTCACTGGGTCAGTGCGTGTGAGAGACCAGCTCGCTGGGTCAGTGTGAGAGAGACCAGCTCGCTGGGTCAGTGTGAGAGAGACCAGCTTGCTGGGTCAGTGTAAGAGAGACCAGCTCACTGGGTCAGTGTGTGAGAGAGACCGGCTCACTGGGTCAGTGTGAGAGGGAGACCAGCTCACTGAGTCAGTGTGTGGGAGAGACCAGGTCACTGGGTCAGTGTGTGAGAGAGACCAGCTCACTGGGTCAGTGTGTGAGAGAGACCAGCTTGCTGGGTCAGTGTGTGAGAGAGATCAGCTCGCTGGGTCAGTGTGTGTGAGAGACCCGCTCACTGGGTCAGTGTGAGAGAGACCAGCTCGCTGGGTCAGTGTGTGAGAGACCAGCTCGCTGGGTCAGTGTGAGAGAGACCAGCTCGCTGGGTCAGTGTGTGAGAGACCAGCTCGCTGGGTCAGTGTGAGAGAGACCAGCTCACTGGGTCAGTGTGTAAGAGAGACCCGCTCACTGGGTCAGTGTGAGAGAAACCAGCTCACTGGGTCAGTGTGAGAGAGACCAGCTCACTGGGTCAGTGTGTGAGAGAAACCAGCTCACTGGGTCAGTGTGTGAGAGAGACCAGCTCGCTGGGTCAGTGTGTGAGAGAAACCAACTCACTGGGTCAGTGTGTGAGAGAGACCAGCTCGCTGGGTCAGTGTGTGAGAGAGACCAGCTCGCTGGGTCAGTGTGAGAGAAACCAGCTCGCTGGGTCAGTGTGTGAGGGACCAGCTCGCTGGGTCAGTGTGAGAGAGACCAGCTCACTTGGTCAGTGTGTGAGAGAGACCCGCTCGCTGGGTCAGTCTGAGAGACCAACTCGCTGGGTCAGTGTGAGAGAGACCTGCTCGCTGGGTCAGTGTGTGAGAGACCAGCTCACTGGGCCAGTGTGTGAGAGACCAGCTCGCTGGGCCAATGTGTAAGAGACCAGCTCGCTGGGTCAGTGTGTGAGAGACCAGCTCACTGGGTCAGTGTGTGAAAGACCAGCTCGCTGGGTCAGTGTGTGAGAGAGACCAGCTCACTGGGTCAGTGTGTGAGAGAGACCAGCTCACTGGGTCAGTATGTGAGAGAGACCAGCTCACTGGGTCAGTGTGTGAGAGAGACCAGCTCACTGGGTCAGTGTGTGAGAGAGACCAGCTCAATGGGTCAGTGTGTGAGAGACCAGCTCGCTGGGTCAGTGTGTGAGAGACCAGCTCGCTGGGTCAGTGTGTGAGAGAGACCAGCTCACTGGGTCAGTGTGAGAGGGAGACCAGCTCGCTGGGTCAGGGTGTGAGAGAGAACAGCTCGCAGGGTCCGTGTGAGAGACCAGCTCGCTGGGTCAGTGTGAGAGGGAAAGACCTCGGAGGGTCAGTGTGAGAGGTAGACCAGTTCGCTGGGTCAGTGTGAGAGAGACCAGCTCGCTGGGTCAGTGTGTGAGAGAGACCAGCTCACTGGGTCACTGTGTGAGAGAGACCAGCTCACTGGGTCAGCGTGTGAGAGAGACCGGCTCACTGGGTCAGTGTGTGAGAGGGACCAGCTCAATGGGTCAGTGTGTGAGAGACCAGCTCGCTGGGTCAGTGTGTGAGAGACCAGCTCGCTGGGTCAGTGTGTGAGAGAGACCAGCTCGCTGGGTCAGTGTGTGAGAGAGACCAGCTCGCTGGGTCAGTGTGTGAGAGAGACCAGCTCGCTGGGTCAGTGTGAGACAGACCAGCTCGCTGGGTCAGTGTGAGAGACCAGCTCACTTGATCAGTGTGTGAGACCATCTTGCTGGGTCAGTGTGAGAGAGACCAGCTCGCTAGGTCAGTGTGTAAGAGAGACCCGCTCACTGGGCCAGTGTGTGAGAGGGACCAGCTCGCTTGGTCAGTGTGAGAGACCAGCTTGCTGGGTCAGTGTGTGAGAGAGACCAGCTCACTGGGTCAGTGTGTGAGAGAGACCGGCTCACTGGGTCAGTGTGAGAGGGAGACCAGCTCGCTGGGTCAGTGTGTGAGAGAGACCGGCTCACTGGGTTAGTGTGAGAGGGAGACCAGCTCGCTGGGTCAGTGTGTGAGAGAGACCAGCTCACTGGGTCAGTGTGAGAGAGACCAGCTCACTGGGTCAGTGTGTGAGAGACCAGCACCCTGGGTCAGTGTGTGTGAGAGACCAGCTCGCTGGGTCAGTGTGTGAGAGACCAGCTCGCTGGGTCAGTGTGTGAGAGACCAGCTCACTGCGTCAGTGTGTGAGAGACCAGCTCACTGGGTCAGTGTATGAGAGAGACCAGCTCACTGGGTCACAGTGTGAGAGGGACCTGCTCACTGGGTCAGTGTGTGAGAGAGACCAGCTCACTGGGTCAGTGTGTGAGAGAGACCTGCTCACTGGGTCAGTGTGGAAGAGAGGCCCGCTCGCTGGGTCAGTCTGAGAGACCAGCTCGCTGGGTCAGTGTGAGAGAGACCAGCTCGCTGGGTCAGTGTGTAAAAGGGACCAGCTCACTAGGTCAGTGTGAGGGACCAGCTCGCTGGGTCAGTGTGTGAGAGACCAGCTCGCTGGGTCAGTGTGTAAAAGGGACCAGCTCACTAGGTCAGTGTGTGAGAGAGACCAGCTCGCTGGGTCAGTGTGTGAGAGAGACCAGCTCGCTGGGTCAGTGTGAGAGACCAGCTCGCTGTGTCAGTTTGTGAGACCAGCTCACTGGGTCAGTGTGAGAGAGACCAGCTCATTGGGTCAACGTGTGAGAGACCAGCTCGCTGAATCAGTCTGAGAGACCAGCTCACTGGGTCAGTGTGAGAGAGACCAGCTCGCTGGGTCAGTGTGTGAGAGAGACCAGCTCACTTGGTCAGTGTGTGAGAGAGACCCGCTCGCTGGGTCAGTCCGAGAGACCAGCTCGCTGGGTCAGTGTGAGAGAGACCTGCTCGCTGGGTCAGTGTGTGAGAGACCAGCTCACTGGGTCAGTGTGTGAGAGACCAGCTCACTGGGTCAGTGTGTGAAAGACCAGCTCGCTGGGTCAGTGTGTGAGAGAGACCAGCTCGCTGGGTCAGTGTGTGAGAGAGACCAGCTCGCTGGGTCAGTGTGTGAGAGAAACCAGCTCACTGGGTCAGTGTGTGAGAGAGACCAGCTCGCTGGGTAAGTGTGTGAGAGAGACCTGCTCAATGGGTCAGTGAGTGAGAGACCAGCTCGCTGGGTCAGTGTGTGAGAGACCAGCTCGCTGGGTCAGTGTGTGAGAGAGACCAGCTCGCTGGGTCAGTGTGTGAGAGAGACCAGCCCGCTGGGTCAGTGTGTGAGAGAGACCAGCTCGCTGGGTCAGTGTGAGACAGACCAGCTCGCTGGGTCAGTGTGAGAGACCAGCTCACTTGATCAGTGTGTGAGACCATCTTGCTGGGTCAGTGTGAGAGAGACCAGCTCGCTAGGTCAGTGTGTAAGAGAGACCCGCTCACTGGGCCAGTGTGTGAGAGGGACCAGCTCGCTTGGTCAGTGTGAGAGACCAGCTTGCTGGGTCAGTGTGTGAGAGAGACCAGCTCACTGGGTCAGAGTGTGAGAGAGACCGGCTCACTGGGTCAGTGTGAGAGGGAGACCAGCTCGCTGGGTCAGTGTGTGAGAGAGACCGGCTCACTGGGTTAGTGTGAGAGGGAGACCAGCTCGCTGGGTCAGTGTGTGAGAGAGACCAGCTCACTGGGTCAGTGTGAGACAGATCAGCTCGCGGGGTCAGTGTGTGAGAGAGACCAGCTCACTGGGTCAGTGTGTGAGAGAGATCAGCTCACTGGGTCAGTATGAGAGAGACCAGCTCACTGGGTCAGTGTGTGAGAGACCAGCACCCTGGGTCAGTGTGTGTGAGAGACCAGCTCGCTGGGTCAGTGTGTGAGAGACCAGCTCACTGGGTCAGTGTGTGAGAGACCAGCTCACTGCGTCAGTGTGTGAGAGACCAGCTCACTGGGTCAGTGTATGAGAGAGACCAGCTCACTGGGTCACAGTGTGAGAGGGACCTGCTCACTGGGTCAGTGTGTGAGAGAGACCAGCTCACTGGGTCAGTGTGTGAGAGAGACCTGCTCACTGGGTCAGTGTGGAAGAGAGGCCCGCTCGCTGGGTCAGTCTGAGAGACCAGCTCGCTGGGTCAGTGTGAGAGAGACCAGCTCGCTGGGTCAGTGTGTAAAAGGGACCAGCTCACTAGGTCAGTGTGAGGGACCAGCTCGCTGGGTCAGTGTGTGAGAGACCAGCTCGCTGGGTCAGTGTGTAAAAGGGACCAGCTCACTAGGTCAGTGTGTGAGAGAGACCAGCTCGCTGGGTCAGTGTGTGAGAGAGACCAGCTCGCTGGGTCAGTGTGAGAGACCAGCTCGCTGTGTCAGTTTGTGAGACCAGCTCACTGGGTCAGTGTGAGAGAGACCAGCTCATTGGGTCAACGTGTGAGAGACCAGCTCGCTGGATCAGTCTGAGAGACCAGCTCACTGGGTCAGTGTGAGAGAGACCAGCTCGCTGGGTCAGTGTGTGAGAGAGACCAGCTCACTTGGTCAGTGTGTGAGAGAGACCCGCTCGCTGGGTCAGTCCGAGAGACCAGCTCGCTGGGTCAGTGTGAGAGAGACCTGCTCGCTGGGTCAGTGTGTGAGAGACCAGCTCACTGGGTCAGTGTGTGAGAGACCAGCTCACTGGGTCAGTGTGTGAAAGACCAGCTCGCTGGGTCAGTGTGTGAGAGAGACCAGCTCGCTGGGTCAGTGTGTGAGAGAAACCAGCTCACTGGGTCAGTGTGTGAGAGAGACCAGCTCGCTGGGTAAGTGTGTGAGAGAGACCTGCTCGCTGGGTCAGTGTGTGAGAGAGACCAGCTCACTGGGTCAGTGTGTGAGAGAGACCAGCTCAGTGTGAGACAGACCAGCTCGCAGGGTCAGTGCGTGAGAGAGACCAGCTCGCTGGGTCAGTGTGTGAGAGAAACCAGCTCACTGGGTCAGTGTGTGAGAGAGACCAGCTCGCTGGGTCAGTGTGTGAGAGAGACCAGCTCGCTGGGTCAGTGTGAGAGACCAGCTCACTGGGTCAATGTGTGAGAGACCAGCTCACTGGGTCAGTGTGTGAGAGACCAGCTCGCTGGGTCACTGTGAGAGAGACCAGCTCGCTCGGTCAACGTGAGAGACCAGCTCGCTGGGTTAGTGTGGGAGAGACCAGCTCGCTGGGTCAGTGTGTGAGAGACACCAGCTCACTTGGTCCGTGTGTGGGAGAGAGCCGCTCGCTGGGTCAGTCTGAGATACCAGCTCGCTGGATCAGTGTGAGAGAGAGACCAGCTCACTGGGTCAGTATGAGAGAGACCAGCTCGCTGGGTCAGTGTGAGAGAGACCAGCTCGCTGGGTCAGTGTGTGAGAGACCAGCTCGCTGGATCAGTGTGAGAGAGACCAGCTCGCTGGGTCAGTGTGTGAGAGAAACCAGCTCGCTGGGTCAGTGTGAGAGAGACCAGCTCACTGGGTCAGTGTGTAAGAGAGACCAGCTCGCTATGGTCAGTGTGTGAGGGAAACCAGCTCACTGGGTCAGTGTGTGAGAGAGACCTGCTCGCTGGGTCAATGTTTGAGAGAGCCCAGCTCACTGGATCAGTGTGTGAGAGAGACCAGCTCACTGGGTCAGTGTGTGAGAGAGACCTGCTCGCTGGGTCAGTGTTTGAGAGAGACCAGCTCACTGGGTCAGTGTGTGAGAGAGACCAGCTCGCTTGGTCAGTGTGATAGACCAGCTCGCTGGTTCTGTGTGAGAGAGACCAGCTCACTGGGTCAGTGTGAGAGAAACCAGCTCACTGGGTCAGTGTGTGAGAGAAACCAGCTCGCTGGGTCAGTGTGTGAGAGAGACCAGCTCGCTGGGTCAGTGTGAGACAGACCAGCTCGCTGGGTCAGTGTGTGAGAGATACCAGCTCACTGGGTCAGTGTGTGAGAGCGACCAGCTCGCTGGGTCAGTGTGTGTGAGAAACCAGCTCACTGGGTCAGTGTGTGAGAGCGACCAGCTCGCTGGGTCAGTGTGTGAGACAGACCAGCTCGCTGGGTCAGTGTGTGAGAGAAACCAGCTCACTGGGTCAGTGTGTGAGAGCGACCAGCTCGCTGGGTCAGTGTGTGAGAGAGACCAGCTCGCTGGGTCAGTGTGTGAGAGAGACCAGCTCACTGGGTCAGTGTGTGAGGGAAACCAGCTCACTGGGTCAGTGTGTGAGAGAGACCAGCTCGCTGGATCAGCGTGTGAGAGAGACCAGCTCGCTGGGTCAGTGTGTGAGAGACCAGCTCGCTGGGTCAGTGTGAGACAGACCAGCTCACTGGGTCAGTGTGAGACAGACCAGCTCGCTGGATCAGCGTGTGAGAGAGACCAGCTCGCTGGGTCAGTGTGTGAGACAGACCAGCTCGCTGGGTCAGTGTGAGACAGACCAGCTCGCTGGGTCAGTGTGTGAGAGAGACCAGCTCGCTGGGTCAGTGTGAGAGACCAGCTCACTTGGTCAGTGTGTGGGAGAGAGCTGCTCGCTGGGTCAGTCTGAGAGACCAGCTCGCTGGGTCAGTGTGAGAAAGACCAGCTCGCTGGGTCAGTGTGTGAGAGACCAGCTCACTGGGTCAGTGTGTGAGAGACCAGCTCGCTGGGTCAGTGTGTAAGAGAGACCAGCTCACTGGGTCAGTGTGTGAGAGAGACCAGCTCACTGGGTCAGTGTGTGAGAGGTAGACCAGCTCCCTGGGACAGTGTGAGAGAGACCAGCTCGCTGGGTCTGTGTGAGTGAGATCAGCTCGCTGGGTCAGTGTGTATGAGAGACCAGCTCCCTGGGTCAGTGTGTGAGAGAGACCAGCTCACTGGGTCAATGTTAAAGGGAGACCAGCTCACCGGGTCAGTGTGAGAGAGACCAGCTCGCTGGGTCAGTCTGAGAGACCAGCTCGCTGCGTTAGTGTGTGAGACCAGCTCGCTGGGTCAGTGTGAGAGAGACCAGCTCGCTGGGTCAGTGTGAGAGAGACCAGCTCACTGGGTCAGTGTGAGAGACCAGCTCGCTGCGTTCGTGTGAGAGACCAGCTCGCTGGGTCAGTGTGAGAGAGACCAGCTCGCTGGGTCAGTGTGAGAGAGACCAGCTCACTGGGTCAGTGTGAGAGAGACCAGCTCACTGGGTCAGTGTGAGAGAGACCAGCTCACTGGGTCAGTGTGAGAGAGACCAGCTCGCTGGGTCAGTGTGAGAGACCAGCTCGCTGGGTCAGTGTGAGAGACCAGCTCACTGGGTCAGTGTGAGAGACCAGCTCACTGGGTCAGTGTGAGATACCAGCTCGCTGGGTCAGTGTGTGCGAGAGACCAGCTCACTGGGTCAGTGTGTGAGAGAGACCAGCTCACTGAGTCAGTGTTTGAGAGAGACCAGCTCACTGGGTCAGTGTGAGAGAGACCAGCTCGCTGGGTCAGTGTGAGAGAGACCAGCTTGCTGGGTCAGTGTAAGAGAGACCAGCTCACTGGGTCAGTGTGTGAGAGAGACCGGCTCACTGGGTCAGTGTGAGAGGGAGACCAGCTCACTGAGTCAGTGTGTGGGAGAGACCAGCTCACTGGGTCAGTGTGTGAGAGAGACCAGCTCACTGGGTCAGTGTGTGAGAGAGACCAGCTTGCTGGGTCAGTGTGTGAGAGAGATCAGCTCGCTGGGTCAGTGTGTGTGAGAGACCCGCTCACTGGGTCAGTGTGAGAGAGACCAGTTCGCTGGGTCAGTGTGTGAGAGACCAGCTCGCTGGGTCAGTGTGAGAGAGACCAGCTCGCTGGGTCAGTGTGTGAGAGACCAGCTCGCTGGGTCAGTGTGAGAGAGACCAGCTCACTGGGTCAGTGTGTAAGAGAGACCCGCTCACTGGGTCAGTGTGAGAGAAACCAGCTCACTGGGTCAGTGTGAGAGAGACCAGCTCACTGGGTCAGTGTGTGAGAGAAACCAGCTCACTGGGTCAGTGTGTGAGAGAGACCAGCTCGCTGGGTCAGTGTGTGAGAGAAACCAACTCACTGGGTCAGTGTGTGAGAGAGACCAGCTCGCTGGGTCAGTGTGTGAGAGAGACCAGCTCGCTGGGTCAGTGTGAGAGAAACCAGCTCGCTGGGTCAGTGTGTGAGGGACCAGCTCGCTGGGTCAGTGTGAGAGAGACCAGCTCACTTGGTCAGTGTGTGAGAGAGACCCGCTCGCTGGGTCAGTCTGAGAGACCAGCTCGCTGGGTCAGTGTGAGAGAGACCTGCTCGCTGGGTCAGTGTGTGAGAGACCAGCTCACTGGGCCAGTGTGTGAGAGACCAGCTCGCTGGGCCAATGTGTAAGAGACCAGCTCGCTGGGTCAATGTGTGAGAGACCAGCTCACTGGGTCAGTGTGTGAAAGACCAGCTCGCTGGGTCAGTGTGTGAGAGAGACCAGCTCACTGGGTCAGTGTGTGAGAGAGACCAGCTCACTGGGTCAGTATGTGAGAGAGACCAGCTCACTGGGTCAGTGTGTGAGAGAGACCAGCTCACTGGGTCAGTGTGTGAGAGAGACCAGCTCAATGGGTCAGTGTGTGAGAGACCAGCTCGCTGGGTCAGTGTGTGAGAGACCAGCTCGCTGGGTCAGTGTGTGAGAGAGACCAGCTCACTGGGTCAGTGTGAGAGGGAGACCAGCTCGCTGGGTCAGGGTGTGAGAGAGAACAGCTCGCAGGGTCCGTGTGAGAGACCAGCTCGCTGGGTCAGTGTGAGAGGGAAAGACCTCGGAGGGTCAGTGTGAGAGGTAGACCAGTTCGCTGGGTCAGTGTGAGAGAGACCAGCTCGCTGGGTCAGTGTGTGAGAGAGACCAGCTCACTGGGTCACTGTGTGAGAGAGACCAGCTCACTGGGTCAGCGTGTGAGAGAGACCGGCTCACTGGGTCAGTGTGTGAGAGGGACCAGCTCAATGGGTCAGTGTGTGAGAGACCAGCTCGCTGGGTCAGTGTGTGAGAGACCAGCTCGCTGGGTCAGTGTGTGAGAGAGACCAGCTCGCTGGGTCAGTGTGTGAGAGAGACCAGCTCGCTGGGTCAGTGTGTGAGAGAGACCAGCTCGCTGGGTCAGTGTGAGACAGACCAGCTCGCTGGGTCAGTGTGAGAGACCAGCTCACTTGATCAGTGTGTGAGACCATCTTGCTGGGTCAGTGTGAGAGAGACCAGCTCGCTAGGTCAGTGTGTAAGAGAGACCCGCTCACTGGGCCAGTGTGTGAGAGGGACCAGCTCGCTTGGTCAGTGTGAGAGACCAGCTTGCTGGGTCAGTGTGTGAGAGAGACCAGCTCACTGGGTCAGTGTGTGAGAGAGACCGGCTCACTGGGTCAGTGTGAGAGGGAGACCAGCTCGCTGGGTCAGTGTGTGAGAGAGACCGGCTCACTGGGTTAGTGTGAGAGGGAGACCAGCTCGCTGGGTCAGTGTGTGAGAGAGACCAGCTCACTGGGTCAGTGTGAGACAGATCAGCTCGCGGGGTCAGTGTGTGAGAGAGACCAGCTCACTGGGTCAGTGTGTGAGAGAGATCAGCTCACTGGGTCAGTATGAGAGAGACCAGCTCACTGGGTCAGTGTGTGAGAGACCAGCACCCTGGGTCAGTGTGTGTGAGAGACCAGCTCGCTGGGTCAGTGTGTGAGAGACCAGCTCACTGGGTCAGTGTGTGAGAGACCAGCTCACTGCGTCAGTGTGTGAGAGACCAGCTCACTGGGTCAGTGTATGAGAGAGACCAGCTCACTGGGTCAGTGTGTGAGAGAGACCTGCTCACTGGGTCAGTGTGGAAGAGAGGCCCGCTCGCTGGGTCAGTCTGAGAGACCAGCTCGCTGGGTCAGTGTGAGAGAGACCAGCTCGCTGGGTCAGTGTGTAAAAGGGACCAGCTCACTAGGTCAGTGTGAGGGACCAGCTCGCTGGGTCAGTGTGTGAGAGACCAGCTCGCTGGGTCAGTGTGTAAAAGGGACCAGCTCACTAGGTCAGTGTGTGAGAGAGACCAGCTCGCTGGGTCAGTGTGTGAGAGAGACCAGCTCGCTGGGTCAGTGTGAGAGACCAGCTCGCTGTGTCAGTTTGTGAGACCAGCTCACTGGGTCAGTGTGAGAGAGACCAGCTCATTGGGTCAACGTGTGAGAGACCAGCTCGCTGAATCAGTCTGAGAGACCAGCTCACTGGGTCAGTGTGAGAGAGACCAGCTCGCTGGGTCAGTGTGTGAGAGAGACCAGCTCACTTGGTCAGTGTGTGAGAGAGACCCGCTCGCTGGGTCAGTCCGAGAGACCAGCTCGCTGGGTCAGTGTGAGAGAGACCTGCTCGCTGGGTCAGTGTGTGAGAGACCAGCTCACTGGGTCAGTGTGTGAGAGACCAGCTCACTGGGTCAGTGTGTGAAAGACCAGCTCGCTGGGTCAGTGTGTGAGAGAGACCAGCTCGCTGGGTCAGTGTGTGAGAGAGACCAGCTCGCTGGGTCAGTGTGTGAGAGAAACCAGCTCACTGGGTCAGTGTGTGAGAGAGACCAGCTCGCTGGGTAAGTGTGTGAGAGAGACCTGCTCGCTGGGTCAGTGTGTGAGAGAGACCAGCTCACTGGGTCAGTGTGTGAGAGAGACCAGCTCAGTGTGAGACAGACCAGCTCGCAGGGTCAGTGCGTGAGAGAGACCAGCTCGCTGGGTCAGTGTGTGAGAGAAACCAGCTCACTGGGTCAGTGTGTGAGAGAGACCAGCTCGCTGGGTCAGTGTGTGAGAGAGACCAGCTCGCTGGGTCAGTGTGAGAGACCAGTTCACTGGGTCAATGTGTGAGAGACCAGCTCACTGGGTCAGTGTGTGAGAGACCAGCTCGCTGGGTCACTGTGAGAGAGACCAGCTCGCTCGGTCAACGTGAGAGACCAGCTCGCTGGGTTAGTGTGGGAGAGACCAGCTCGCTGGGTCAGTGTGTGAGAGACACCAGCTCACTTGGTCCGTGTGTGGGAGAGAGCCGCTCGCTGGGTCAGTCTGAGATACCAGCTCGCTGGATCAGTGTGAGAGAGAGACCAGCTCACTGGGTCAGTATGAGAGAGACCAGCTCGCTGGGTCAGTGTGAGAGAGACCAGCTCGCTGGGTCAGTGTGTGAGAGACCAGCTCGCTGGATCAGTGTGAGAGAGACCAGCTCGCTGGGTCAGTGTGTGAGAGAAACCAGCTCGCTGGGTCAGTGTGAGAGAGACCAGCTCACTGGGTCAGTGTGTAAGAGAGACCAGCTCGCTATGGTCAGTGTGTGAGGGAAACCAGCTCACTGGGTCAGTGTGTGAGAGAGACCTGCTCGCTGGGTCAATGTTTGAGAGAGCCCAGCTCACTGGATCAGTGTGTGAGAGAGACCAGCTCACTGGGTCAGTGTGTGAGAGAGACCTGCTCGCTGGGTCAGTGTTTGAGAGAGACCAGCTCACTGGGTCAGTGTGTGAGAGAGACCAGCTCGCTTGGTCAGTGTGATAGACCAGCTCGCTGGTTCTGTGTGAGAGAGACCAGCTCACTGGGTCAGTGTGAGAGAAACCAGCTCACTGGGTCAGTGTGTGAGAGAAACCAGCTCGCTGGGTCAGTGTGTGAGAGAGACCAGCTCGCTGGGTCAGTGTGAGACAGACCAGCTCGCTGGGTCAGTGTGTGAGAGATACCAGCTCACTGGGTCAGTGTGTGAGAGCGACCAGCTCGCTGGGTCAGTGTGTGTGAGAAACCAGCTCACTGGGTCAGTGTGTGAGAGCGACCAGCTCGCTGGGTCAGTGTGTGAGACAGACCAGCTCGCTGGGTCAGTGTGTGAGAGAAACCAGCTCACTGGGTCAGTGTGTGAGAGCGACCAGCTCGCTGGGTCAGTGTGTGAGAGAGACCAGCTCGCTGGGTCAGTGTGTGAGAGAGACCAGCTCACTGGGTCAGTGTGTGAGGGAAACCAGCTCACTGGGTCAGTGTGTGAGAGAGACCAGCTCGCTGGATCAGCGTGTGAGAGAGACCAGCTCGCTGGGTCAGTGTGTGAGAGACCAGCTCGCTGGGTCAGTGTGAGACAGACCAGCTCACTGGGTCAGTGTGAGACAGACCAGCTCGCTGGATCAGCGTGTGAGAGAGACCAGCTCGCTGGGTCAGTGTGTGAGACAGACCAGCTCGCTGGGTCAGTGTGAGACAGACCAGCTCGCTGGGTCAGTGTGTGAGAGAGACCAGCTCGCTGGGTCAGTGTGAGAGACCAGCTCACTTGGTCAGTGTGTGGGAGAGAGCTGCTCGCTGGGTCAGTCTGAGAGACCAGCTCGCTGGGTCAGTGTGAGAAAGACCAGCTCGCTGGGTCAGTGTGTGAGAGACCAGCTCACTGGGTCAGTGTGTGAGAGACCAGCTCGCTGGGTCAGTGTGTAAGAGAGACCAGCTCACTGGGTCAGTGTGTGAGAGAGACCAGCTCACTGGGTCAGTGTGTGAGAGGTAGACCAGCTCCCTGGGACAGTGTGAGAGAGACCAGCTCGCTGGGTCTGTGTGAGTGAGATCAGCTCGCTGGGTCAGTGTGTATGAGAGACCAGCTCCCTGGGTCAGTGTGTGAGAGAGACCAGCTCACTGGGTCAGTCTGAGAGACCAGCTCGCTGCGTTAGTGTGTGAGACCAGCTCGCTGGGTCAGTGTGAGAGAGACCAGCTCGCTGGGTCAGTGTGAGAGAGACCAGCTCACTGGGTCAGTGTGAGAGACCAGCTCGCTGCGTTCGTGTGAGAGACCAGCTCGCTGGGTCAGTGTGAGAGAGACCAGCTCGCTGGGTCAGTGTGAGAGAGACCAGCTCACTGGGTCAGTGTGAGAGAGACCAGCTCACTGGGTCAGTGTGAGAGAGACCAGCTCACTGGGTCAGTGTGAGAGAGACCAGCTCGCTGGGTCAGTGTGAGAGACCAGCTCGCTGGGTCAGTGTGAGAGACCAGCTCACTGGGTCAGTGTGAGAGACCAGCTCACTGGGTCAGTGTGAGATACCAGCTCGCTGGGTCAGTGTGTGCGAGAGACCAGCTCACTGGGTCAGTGTGTGAGAGAGACCAGCTCACTGAGTCAGTGTGTGAGAGAGACCAGCTCACTGGGTCAGTCTGAGAGACCAGCTCACTGGGTCAGTGTGTGAAAGAGACCAGCTCACTGGGTCAGTGTGTGAGAGAGACCAGCTCGCTGGGTCAGTGTGAGAGACCAGCTTGCTCAGGACTGAAAGCAAGGAAAATCAGATGAAATTGATGCAGTGATCGTGATTGGTGTTTGGTGAGGTTTGTGGGTGGTGTGGGGTGGGGGGTTGGTGGGGGGCAGTTGGGCTGTAACAGGTAATCGGACAAAGGAAATATAAATGGTGATGATAAATGCTGGGAAAGGTGTTCAAGGCTTCCATTGAGTGATCGGAATTTGTGAATGGCAGAACAAAGGTATGGATTGTTCAAGGACTAACTGAGGAATGTGTCATTTTCCCTGAGTGGGTGAAGTGAGGCTGGTTGGAGACAAAAAGGAGAGAGAATTGAGAAATGGAAAAATGAAAGTAAGATTGAAAAGTGATGAAGCAAAGAAATAGAACAAAGAAAATAACAGCACAGGAACAGGCCATTTGGCCCTCCAAGCCTGCACCGACCATGCTGCCCATCTGAACTAAAACCCCCTCCCCTTCCGGGGACCATATCCCTCTATTCCCATCCTATGAAATAGGATGAAATAGAATAAATGGAAATGGAACGAAGGTGGAGGAGAGAGTTCATGATCTGAAGTTGTGGAACTCAATGTTCAGTCCGAAAGGCTGTCAAGTGCCCAACTGGAAGCTGAGGTGTTGTTCCTCCAGTTTGTGTTGGATTTCAATACAACATTGCAAAATGCTGTGGATGGACATGTGGGCAGGAGAGCAGGGTGGTGTGTTGAAGTGGCAAACGACAGGAAGGTGCTTGCGGACGGACCGAAGGTGTTCAGCAAAGTGGTCACCCAGTCTACGTTTGGTTGCTCCGATGTAGAGTAGACCAGATTGGGAGTAACGAATGCAATAGACCAGATTGAAGGAGGTGCATGTGAAGCGCTGCTTCACCTGGAAGGAGTGTTCAGGACCTGGGATGGTGAGCAGGGAGGGGGTAAAGGGGCAGGTGTTGCACCTTGTGTGATTGCATGGGAAGGTGCTGTGGGCAGAGGGTGAGGTGTTGGGTGTGATGGAGGAGGGGATCAAGGTTCTTCTGGAGAGATGGTCCCTGTGGAATGCTGACGGGGGGATTGAGGAGAAGATGCGTTGAGTGGTGGCATCATGCTGGATTTGGCAGAAATGGCAAAGGATGATCCTTTGAATACGGAGGCTGGTGGGGTGAAAAGTGAGGACAAAGGGGACCCTATCCTGGTTCTGGGAGGCGGAGAGGGGAGGGGGTGAGAGCAGTGGCCTGGGGGATGGGTTGGACACAGTCATGAGCCCTGTCAACCATAGTGGGAGGAAAATCATGATTGAGGAAGAAGGAAGACATATCGGCAACGCTATTTTGGAAAGTGGCATCATCAGAACAGACGCAGTGGAGGCGAAGGAGCTGAGAGAATAGAATGGAGTCCTTATGGGATGTGGGGTGTGAAGAGCTGTGGTCAAGGTAGTTGTGATAGTCGATGGGCTTGTAATGATACTGGTGGACAGTCTATCACCAGAAATGGAGACAGAGGTTAAGGAAGGGAAGAGAAGTGTCATTGAAATCAGACAGAGCTGAGAAATGTATGAAGGTGGATAAATCTCCTGGCCCTAACCAGGTATATCCAAGAACACTGCGCAAGGCTGGAGACAAAATTGCGGGAGCCCTGGCTGAGGTATTGGCATCATCATTAGCCACAGGTGAGGTACCAGAAGATTGGAAGGTAGCAAATGTGTGCCCTTATTTAAGAAGGGCTGAAAGAAAAACCTGGGAATTATAGACCGGTAAACCTAACATCGGTGGTGGGTAAGTTACTGGAGAGGATTCTGAGGGATAAGGTATACAGGCATTTAGAAAGACAGGGTTTGATTAGGAGTAGTCAGCATGGCTTTGTGCATGGGAGATCATGCCTTATAAATTTATTAGAGTTCCTTGATGAAATGACCAGGAAGGTTGATGAGGGCAGGGTGGTAGACGTAGTCTATATGGACTTCAGTAAGGTCTTTGATAAAGTTCCACATGGTAGGCTGCTCTGGAAAGTTAGATCACATGGAATCCAGGGAGAGCTGGCAAATTGGATATATAATTGGCTTGATGGTAGGAAGCAGAGAGTAATGGTGGAAGGATGTTTGTCAGACTGGAGGCCTGTGACTAGTGGTGTGCTTCAGGGGTCAGTGCTGAGCCCATTGTTGTTTGTTATCTATATCAATGATTTGGATGTGAATGTACAAGGCATGATCAGTAAGTCTGCAGATGACACCAGAATAGGTGGTATTGTAGACGGTGAGGAAGGCTATCAAAAATTGCAGCAGGATCTTGGTTGGCTGGGGAAGTGGGCCGAGAAATGGTAAATGGAGTTCAATACAGATAAGTGTAAGGTGTTTCATTTTGGAAAGTCAAATCAAGGTAGGACTTTCACGGTGAATGGTAGGACCTTAGGGAGTATCGTGGAACAGAGGGCCCTTGGAGTTCAGATGCACAGTTCTCTAAAGGTGGAGTCACAGTCGATAGGGTAGTGGAGAAGGCTTTTGGCATGCTGGCCTTCATCAGTCAGGGCATTGAGTATAGGAGTTGGAAAGTTATGTTGCAGTTGTACAGAATATTGGTGAGGCCGCTCCTGGAGTATTGTATTGCCCTTGAAACATAGTTTAAGCAATTGTGGAGCAATTGGTGACTAGATTTTAGAGTTTGTGCAGAAGCTTAAAATTATTCAAGACAAAGGAATACTGAAAGGAGAGTTTTAAAACCTGGAAGTGGATCCTTGTTGAGAACAGTTGAGAGAAAGCACTGTTTGAAAGAAGATTCTAAAGCATGTCTTTTTGACAGTAGAGTTTGGAATCACTCAGTTGGAAGCCAGAGTCTAGTGAGATAAGTTGGCTGATGGAATCATCTGGAGGGATTTGAGGAGAAATCCACCAAAGTTTGATTGAGTGGCTTCTTCCACTTGATTTCGGAGTGGCATGTTGTCTGACCACAGTCAGCCTGTTGGGTTACAGGGACTGTGTATTTACTGAAAACTTTACAGTGTAAGATATATTTTGTAGCCTGCATTACCCTTAAGATCTGTGCACATTTGTGAAGATAAATGGGAGTGAAGGAGTATTGTATTCTAGTCAAACCTAATTGGTAGCCATTCTATGATATGATTCCATGTGACTTCCACGTTTTCTAAAAATGTTGAAGTTATGGTCTCTTGTGCCAGAGTTCCACTCTGGGATCTTCCCATCCAATAGGAATAT
Organism: Mustelus asterias; assembly: GCF_964213995.1. Classification (NCBI taxonomy): domain Eukaryota; kingdom Metazoa; phylum Chordata; class Chondrichthyes; order Carcharhiniformes; family Triakidae; genus Mustelus; species Mustelus asterias. Next base: position 37,054,935 of record NC_135823.1, read on the forward strand.
CAAGAAGAATCGTAACAGCATCATTGAAGTTATCTGTGCAAATCTGGGGCAATACGTTCTCAAAGTATCTTCAGCACACACTGATGTTATATTTGACCTGGAAGTGTTTGTTGGGCCAGTATAGAGGAGGGAACTTTATTCTGTATGCTACTATAACAGAGAAAAGCATCCATCTTGAATCTGCGGAGCTTCTCCCAGTAACTCATGGTTACTTGGGAAATACTTGCTTGGAACAGATAAAAAGAGGTTTAACTGGAATTCATTAGAAAAATTACTCTAAAGTTTGACACCAAAAATATTTAATAGGAATATGGCATTTGATCCGTTTTATAATTGGAGTAAAATGTAATTAAAGTCCTGAGATGGTTGTTACTTCAATCAGCTATAGTGTTGCCTCTCCCAGCAGTGAGGTGTCGGGAAGGCAGTGCTTTAATTAAGCTGCAATGTCTCACTGTGCTCAGACTACCCGCAGTTTCACACAGTGTGATGGCGAGCTGAGCTTTCTGAATGTGGGGGAGTGGAGATATTATTCTGTGTAATATGTAATATATGTTATATATATCTTCGGCTTGAAAATCAAATGGGCTTTGTGCCCGTTACCAAGCGGGTGAACTGGATTTGGACTTTGGACACCTACAGGGGCAGACTGATTCCCTGCCAAAAGGGCGCACGATTCTAACGGTACGAGGTTAGGCAGAGTCAGTGACCCTTCAATGATCCTTGTCATCATTTATAGGGGCACCTGGGCTGGAATATGTCCTCCCCCCTCCTCCCAACACACACACAACACACACAAATCATGGCAAATTCACCACCTGGTAACGGAATGAATTGATTTATTATTGTCACATGTATTGGGATGCAGTGAAAAGTATTGTTTCTTGCGCGCTATACAGCCAAAAAGTACCGTTCATGGAGTACTTCGGGGAGAAGGAAAGGAGAGGGTGCAGAATATAGTGTTGAGAACAAAAGTAAAAGATGGTATTAGAGGGTATGCTGGGGACAGCTCACAAGAAGTCGCCACGCTTCGGCACCTGATTAGAACCCATTCAGGGTGAGCATCCGATCAAAACCAGCCTCTGCATTTCTCCCACTGGCATCATTCGAAGTGATAGATGAAAATTTTTATTTGGTCTCTAATTTGGTTTCCACTGAGGCTAGGGGAGAAAATAACTAGAGGACATGGGTTAAGGGTGAGGGGGGAAAAGTTTAAAGGGAATATTAGTGGGGGGGCTTCTTCTCACGGAGAGTGGTGGGAGTTTGGAATGAGCTGCCAGATGAGGTGGTGAATGCGGGCTCACTTTTAACATTTAAGAAAAACTTGGACAGGTACATGGATGAGAGGGGTGTGGAGGGATATGGTCCAGGTGCAGGTCAGTGGGACTAGGCACAAAGATGGTTCGGCACAGGCAAGAAGGGCCAAAAGGCCTGTCTCTGTGCTGTAATGTTCTATGGTTCTAATGCCTTTATTACACTGAGAAGACCATGAGTAGTCACTGCACAATGGAGTGGCTCCCTCAGTCACTTCAGAGGACATTGGGGGTGTTGTAGAACCGGAGTTAGTGGAGATCAAGCCATGTCGGTGAGTGAGCGGCACTGGAAGTGATGAACCGGTAGATTTATCTGACCTTCAATGATCAAATTTGTCGAATTTCACCAAACGTGAACCTTCGGTTATTTCAGAGGGAAAGAGGAAGGAAGGAATGATCAGTGGGGGTGGGAGAGGGGAGGGAGGGTGATTGAGGGTGGAAGGGAGGGTGAGTGGAAGTGGGGAGGAGAGAATGAGGTTGGAGGGTGGGAGGGAAGGTCAGTGAGGTGGAAGGGAAGGAATGGGGCAAAGAGTGAGGAGGAGCAAGAGAGTGGGGTAGAAATGGGGGAACAGTGAGTGGGGCAGGAGGGCGGGTGGGAGAATTGGAGGATGAGGTGTCTAACAGCAGCCCTCCCTAGCAGCACTGTGGGTGTACCTACACTGCAGGAACTACAGCCTTTCAAGAAGGCAGCTCACCATCACCTTCTCAAGGGCAATTAATTGGGGCAGCATGATGGCACAGTGGTTAGCACTTCTGCCTCACAGCGCCAGGGACCCGGGTTCGATTCCTGGGTCTCTGTGGAGTTTGCACATTCTCCCCATGTCTGTGTGGGTTTCCTCTGGGTGCTCCGGTTTCCTCCCACAGTCCAAAGATGTGTGGGTTAGGTGGATTGGCTATGCTAAATTGCCTCTTAGTGTCAGGAGGATCAGCTAGGGTAAATGCAAGGGGTTATGGGGATAGGGCCTTGGTGGGATCGTGGTCCGTGCAGACTTAATGGACCAAATGGCCTCCTTCTGCTCTGTAGAGATTCTATGATTCCATGATTAGGGATGGACAATAAAGGTTGGCCTCGCCAGGGACGCCCACATCCTGTAAATCCATCAGCTCTGGCTGGTTAATGCTTAAGGTGAAGATGGAGGAGTTGGGGAAAAGGCTGAAGTAGGCAGGTGTGAACACAGTAAGGAGTCTCACAACACCAGGTTAAAGTCCAACAGGTTTATTTGGTAGCAAACGCCACACAAGCTTTCGGAGCGCTGCTCCTTCGTCAGGTGTAGGCAGATGTGGCAGAAACAAGGGGCCAGGGATTGCCCAGTGGTGATTTCTGGTAACGAAGCCAGGTCAAAACTTGATTTTTGGAAACCGTATTCATAGCAGAAACATTTTGGATCATTAGCTAAACGGGCCAATGAGGATAAGACTGTGAAAGTGCGCAGAAAACACAGAGGGGGAAACTATCTGAAATGTAGCTGCGGTGTCCCACACACACACTTTCCCGGGAACACCGCCCGACATGTTGGCAACCCCGCAGTCGCTGGGGGAGTGCAGGCTTGTTCAGACACCGTCCGGGACACTCGGTTTCTGAGGTTACCTTTCATCTCGGCTGACGAGCTGTTCGGAACTAGAACCTCCGAGACGGAGGAATACAACATTGGGGGGCTGGGGGTGCACAGGGGATGCTGTGAGAAATCAGCTTCATGGAGGGAAGCGGGTAGTTTGTGTGTGATGTAGACGGAGCTCCAAGTCGAGCTTTTCACCATCTTAGTGCTGCAATGTAACTGTCAGGCAGAGCTGTGTGCTAAGAATTTAAATAAATGTCAAGTCGATAAATGTATTTCATTTCAGAAGATGACTTTATTTTCAAATGAAATTTTAATCTTGAGTATTGGCATCGGAGTCTCTGATTCTAAATCCATCGCATTAAAAATGTAAATCGAGAAAGCAATGGAATTATTATTAATTATAAGGGTTGCCCGAGACACGGAGGTATTCAGGTGCCTGTGTGTGTACACTCATGCACATACACTCGTACACGCATCAAATTAAAAGCTTTATATTCTAAGCTTTTATTTTTAGGAAAATGCGTTGAAATTTCGTGCATTTTTTCATTCCTGAGTAAGGGAAAATGTTGGCAAACTACATTCAGTTTAATTCAAAACATTTGCATATATTATGTCGATATTCCGACTGAGAGGCAGAAAGGGAGAGGCAGTTGACAGAGAGGACAAGCAGGAATAAAGGCAGAGAGGGGAAATAAATTAAAAAGAGGGACAAATAGGTATACAAGCAACAGAGAGAGAGAGAGAGAATCAGGAAATCAAAGGGAGAGAAAATGAAATGCTGCGGTGAGGCGAAGTTAAAACAGGGAGCAGAATTAAAACAAAAGCAGTGAATTGATTTTTACTCAGACAATACAAAAACTGGCAGCTGAGTTATTTAGAAAATGCGCAGAAACACACCACTTAACACAGTGTGCAGCTCCTTAATGATGTATGCACATACCGCAATAAAATGTTCATGCATCTCAGTATACTGTCTGTACATCTCAGTATACTGTTTGTGCACATCAGTATAGGGAACACACATCTCAGTATAGCGACCACACCTCAGTATAGGATATACACACATCTCAGTATAAGGTACACATACCTCAGTATAAGGTACACATACCTCAGTATAGCGACCACACCTCAGTATAGGATATATACACACACACCTCAGTATAGTGACCACTCCTCAGTATAGGATATATACACACACACTTCAGTATAGTGACCACTCCTCAGTATAGGATATAGGATAGGGCGGCACGTTAGCACAGTGGTTAGCACTGCTCCTTCACAGCTCCAGGAACCTGGGTTCGATTCCCGGATTGGGTCACTGTCTGTGTGGAGTTTGCACATTCTCTTCGTGTCTGCGTGGGTTTCCTCCCACAGTCCAAAGATGTACGGGTTAGGTTGATTGGCTATGCTAAAAATTGCCCTTAGTGTCCTGAGATGCATAGGTTAGAGGGATTAGTGGGTGGATATCGGGGTAGGACCTGGGTGGGTTTGTGGTCGGTGCAGACTCGATGGGCTGAATGGCCTCTTTCTGTACTGTAGGGTTTCTATGATTTCTATGAGGATATACACAAATCTCAGTATAAGGTACACATCTCAGTATAGGGACCACAACAAAATCAGAAAATTGCTGGAAAATCCCAGCAGGTCTGACAGCATCTGTGGAGAGAGAATAGAGCCAACATTTTGTGTCTAGAGGACCCTTTGTCAGGGCTCATAGGGTATTTGCACCCCAATATCTGCAATACACTCTTCAGTATATAGTACAGGCATCTCAGTATGGGTATATGCAACTCTGTATGGGTATCTTTGCAGAAGGTACATATATCTCAGTGTGTGCAATACACGCACATCAGTAAAGAGTACACACTTCTCAGTATGTGCAATATGCTCACTTCAGCATATTCTGTACATACCTCAGTACTGGGTAAATGAACTTTAATATAGGGACAATATGTCTCATATAATACATGAACCCCACTCCATTCAGTACATGTGTCTCAGTATAGGCTACCCAATATAGTGTAGACACACTTCAGTATATGATTCGTGTACCTCAAAATATGCAGCATATTCATTCCGGTATATGGTACACATGCCAGTATACTTGTATGCATGTACGTTATACTGAGGCACATATACTGAGGTCTGTGTACCCTATATTCAGGTGTGTGTACCCTATACTGACAGTGTGTACTTTGCATAGTGATGTGCATTCCTTATAATGAAATGTGTTCCCTATGCAAAGGTGTGTGTATCCTATACTGAGGTATATACCCTATAATGAGGTGTACACACCGCTGTATGGAACACACCTCTGTATAGGGTACATACCTCAGTATAGGATTCCCACCTTTGTATAGGCAACACACAGTCAGTATAGGGGACACACATGTCTTTTGTGGAATATACACAACTGAATAAAGGGTATACAGACCTCTGTATATGTCCTTTAGTATACATATCTAATTATAGGTTACGTGCACTTCAATATGTGCAGAACACCTCAGTATAGAGAATACACGCCTCTGAGTTTAGGGTACACATTCCTCAGTATTCGCAGTACATGCACTAGAGCATAAGATATATGCACTTTAGTATGTGCAATGCAAACACTGTGGTAAAGGGTGCCGAAACCTTAAAATATGCAGTAAACATACCTGAGTATAGGGTACATTTAGGGCACACACTCAGTAACGCATAGTATGGACACTTCAGTACCAAGTACATACATCTCAATACCAGGTAGACACTACTCAGTACACACAGTACATGCACCTCAGTACACACAGTACATGCACCTCCATACACACACTTCAATATTGGGTGTACACCAACCTCAGTACACACAGAACATGCACCTCAATATAGGGCAGACACACATTTCTTTGTATAGTCCACACACTTCAACGTAGGTTACCTGGACCTCAGTAGAGGGTTCACATACCCAATGTGTGGCATGCACACAGCTCAACATACATGGTCACTTGACACATGTGTCACCTCAGTGTGTCTAATCCCTAAGCATGTGTAATAGGAGATACTTATTGTAGGTATTATATGACTCTTCAATGTATGCAGTGTGCAGCACCTTGGTGTATATAATTACACTACACTTTTACATGTACAGTACACAAACTACATTTTGCGGAGTATATGGCATCAGTCATGGTCAGTTTGGTTGCATTTTTGCCTCTGACTCAGAAGGTTGTGAACTTGAGCACAAAAATTGAAGCTGACACTCCAGTGGAGTTTTGAGGGAGTGCTGCACTGTCAGAGGTGACCTCTTTCAGATGAGACATGAAGCTGAGGCTGGCTGTAAATTAGCTGCTGCGGATCTTACACTAACTGCAACCTTGGTTGTAAAACGATTTGGGGATGCCCTGAAAGGCGCTACATAAATGCAGGTCTTTCTTTATCTGCCATACAAATGTCCAAGTGCACACAGTTCCAGTGTACCCAGCGCACAGGGTCCTCAGTGATTCTCTGCACAGTACACTGTCCATGGCTTCTCATTGTACGCAGTACACGGCACACTGCAGTACTGGAACTGGGAGGACGGCAGACGCAGATTCACAAGTTAACAAAGGAGAATATTGAAATTAAGTTGGCACTCGTCCAAAATAGCAGAGCTTGTAAAGTGGGAGGGAGGGAGGAGGGCACATCAATTATACATGAAAATATAACCGCCTTGCCATTTTACTGCACTCGGGCTCTTTATAGAAAAATAAATTTGTGCTCGATTCTTCAGTCCGCGCTGCTTCTCCGTTCGCTGTCCCCGAGCCAGACCGGCCAAAGAGCCCTCAGTGTCAGACCCCGGTTACCGGTGCAATGACACTTCATCGCCCCTTATTATCATGTGACTTGTGACCTTAGTCATGTGACCAGGTGGACCGATACCAGCGAGCAACATGTGATCCCTTAATGTTACCTGAGACCCCTGAAAAATTTAAATAGGAAAAATATAAAGCGGCTTTTCCTGAATCTTCACCTTCAGAGCCGGACAGGGAGTGTAATAGCATGGTGCTCACTCAGCACAGAGACATCTCTTCACAGGGAGGCGAGCTGAACATCACTCGGCAGCGGGACTGGTGATTCGGTAAGTTCACAGTTACTTTCACTAATTAATTGGTGGCTTTATCCAGTGTAACTCATTAGCATGCGTGGCGCGGCGCCGGGTGTAAATAGGCGGGCAATTTCATCAGGCGAAATTACACAGGCGCAGCATCAATAGCCACTACCGTGGAGTTCGCCTTGTGCACTGAACTCTGTGTAATGTGTGCAAATCCCTCTGCCTGCACGCATTTCTCCCTCTCTCTGCAAACTCACTCTGCAATCCAACATGGCTTTTTATTTGATTTACTTTCTCTCCGACTCTCATTTTCTTTCGGTTTCTGATCGCTCTTTAATTTAAATCCACGTGTCCGAGACGGACGGCGGACCCGGATTCCTGCCAGACCCCGAAATCAGGGTTTTAAAATAAAATCCTCGGGCCAATTCAGCGAACATGTCGTCCTTTTGTTGGCTGCGGAGTCTGGGCAGCTCGGTTAATGACGATTGTATTTACACCCAAAAAAAAAGATTGGTGATAGCGATTGTTAAATGAAGAAGGATTAGTGTTGAAATGTGAGGTTGCTGTTTTAAGTACTGAGTTAATGCATTTTAAAAAAAATAATGTGAAAAGATACTGACATTGAAACAGCCGCGAAAAATCCTCTGCCTCTTGTTGGGTTTGATGTGGGCGGTGAAAGTCCTGGTCGGCAGTGCAAGTGTTAATTTCAGCTGTCATGTTTCTGATGTGAAATGAACCAGGGTCAAGTTTCTCCCTGTCCAGTGCTTTCATTTTGAAGAGGTTTAAAGCTGCCGTCAGTCAGGGATTGAGTTTTTAGAAACTGTAGAGAAACAGAGAGAGAGAGGCCGGAGCCTGGACCCAGGTTAATTGAGATTCGAGGGGCGATGCAGTTTGAAGAGGACAGGTAGTCCTGACAAACAGATCGAATTCTTGCTCCTCTGCTGAAGGGTCGCAAAGCGAGGAGAAACAATAACATTCAACACCATCCCAACTGGTGCTGATCTGGTCCCTTCCACTCGCACGGTTTGGGTCGATTTTAACCCAATTCCAGCCGGTCGGGGAACTGGCGGGATCAGCTGGTGCCCCGCCCAGTTATCCTCCTGAGATTGTGAAAGGACCTATAAGTAAGAGTGAGGCTTTAATCTGGGACAACATCCCGCTTCATTAAGACATGGGACAAAGAACCGACATCCACCCATGGCTGGAGATAAGAAGCCGGGCGACCAGAAGTTGGCCCAAATAAGTGGCTTATAATGAGGGTCTTAAAGGAGGAGCGAGATCTAGGCATCTGAAGGCACGGCCACTCACAGTGGGGTGTGCACAGAAAATCAGAGTTGCAGACCTCAGTTGTTCAATGTACTGCCCAGTGTGGAATTTAGAAGGCTGAGGGGGGATCTTATAGAGACCTATAAGATAATGAAGGGGCTGGATAAGGTAGAGGTGGAGAGATTCTTTCCACTTAGAAAGGAAGCTAGAACGAGAGGACACAGCCTCAAAATAAAGGGAGGTCAGTTTAGGACAGAGTTGAGGAGGAACTTCTTCTCTCAGAGGGTGGTGAATCTCTGGAATTCTCTGCCCACTGAAGTGGTGGAGGCTACCTGGTTGAATATGTTTAAATCACGGATAGATGGATTCCTGATTGGTAAGGGAATTAGGGGTTATAGGGATCAGGCGGGTAAGTGGAACTGATCCACTTCAGATCAGCCATGGTCTTATTGAATGGCGGGGCAGGCTCGAGGGGCTAGATGGCCTACTCCTGCTCCAATTTCTTATGTTCTGATGTGTGGTTCCGAGCCTCACAAATCAGAAATATCCAAGATCTTTGCTGAGTCAGTTGATGTAATTCCTTCACCATATTAGGCCTGATCATAATAGAGACATTGTACCTGACCTCAGTGTCTGGCCACTAAAGTAGGGTGGAGGGAATTCGGCTCTTCCCCTCCAGAGAAATAATCGATACTTTGCTGCCCATTCCGCACCTCCCCCCCCCCCCCCCCCCCCCCCCACCCCCCGTGCTTGGTGACCCACATTGGCTCCCAATTCAAAAATGCCTTGGTCTTAAAATTTGCATCCTTGTTTCAAATCCCTCCAAGGCCATGTCCTTTCCTATCTCTGTAACCTCCTCCAGCCCTACAACCCTCTGAGATCTCGCCAATTCCAGCTCCTGTGCATCCCCGATTTTAATTGCTTGACTTTAAGCTGACGAGGTCCAAATGTCTGAAATTCACTCTCCAAATAAGCCTCTCTGCTTCTCCAGTTCTCTCTCTTCCTTCAATTACTGCTTAAAACTGCCCCATTTGACCAAACGTTTGGTTAGCTGTCCAAATATCATAGAATAATAGAATCCCTACAGTGCAGAAGGAGGCCATTTGGCCCATCAAGTCAGCACCGACCACAATCTCACCCAGTCCCTATCCTGCATTTACCCTGCTAGTCCCCGTGACACTAAGTGTCAATTTAGCATGGCCAATCAACCTATCCGCACATCTTTGGACTGTGGGTGGAAACCGGAGCACCTGGAGGAAACCCACGCAGACACGGGGAGATTGTGCAAACTCCACACAGACAGTGACCCAAGCTGGAAATCGAACCCGGGTCCCTGGCGCTGTGAGGCAGCAGTGCTATCTTCTTATGTGGCTCGGTTACAGATTTTATTTGCATTGTGAAGCACTTTGGGATGTTATGTTTCCAAAAGGCACTATATAAATGCAAGTCATTGAGTGACTCAAATCTCCTTATCTAGAAGACTGTCTTACACTCTGGATAAGTGATAACATCCAATTATAAAGTCAGAGATTTGGTGGTAGAAAGAAAACCCTTTGGCCCATGAGATCCCACACTCCAAATCACCATTTCTTCCCTCCAATCACTGGATATAATGGTTTCCTACATGTAACCTCATTGCCTCTCCTCATAACTACCATTTAGTATGAACATTGTGGGCTTTGGATGGTCAGCAAGGATTTGTTAAGGGAAGGATACTTGCCTTTATTAGCTGAGGCAAAGAGTATAGGAACTAGGAGAGAAACCACTGGTAAGGCCCCAGTGTACTGCATACTGTTCTGGTACTGCAGTACAGGAAAGATGTGATTGCACTAGAGAGGGTACAGAGGAGATTTGGAAGGATGTTAGAATCATAGAATAAGGAGGCCATTTGGCCCTGCACTGACAACAATCCCACCCTATCCCCGTAACCCCGCGTATTTAGCCTACTCATCCCCTTGACACTAATAGTTAATTTATCATAGTCAATTAACCTAACCTGCCCATCTTTGGACTGAGAAGAAACCAGAGCACTTGGAGGAAACACACGCAAACACTGGGAGAATGTGCAAACTCCACACAGACAGTCATCCAAGGCCAGAATTGAACCCGGGTCCCTGGCTCTTGTGAGGCAACAGTGCTAACCACCGTGCCACCATGAAGCCTGCGTTTTTTGGACTGGAGGATTTTAGTTATGAGGACGGTTAGATTTGTTCAGGTTGGTTTCTTTAGATCTAGAACTGAAGTGTATAAAAGTGAGGAATCAAGATATGAGTGGATAGGAAAACTCTATTTTCCTTGGCTGAAGAATCCATAATCGGGAGTGTAGATTCACCCAGAGGATGGTGGGGATCAGGAACTCACCTCCTAAAAGGATGGTGGAGACAAAATCCCTCGTAACATTTCAAAAGTACCTGGATCTTTCTCTACACTCTAACTCTGACTGTAACACCACATTCTGCACTCTCTCCTTTCCTTCTCTATGAACGGTATGCTTTGTCTGTTTCGTGCGCAAGAAACAATACTTTTCACTGCATTTCATGTGACAATAATAAATCAAATAAAGTTCTGTAACCTACAAGGCTACAGACCAAGAGCTGGAAAGTGGGATTAGGCTGGATGGTTACTTATCAGCCACTATGGCTATGACGGGCTGAATGGCTTCCTTCCATGATGTAAATTTCCATGATTTCCTCAATGGTTTAGAGATCATTCCACGGGGCTCCCAAAACTATACTCTTAGTGTGGCCTAACCAACAATTTGTTCACAATTATTATTTCTTCTTTTGACATGGTGTCATGTTGTATTTCCATGGCTAACATTTATTGCCCATTCCTAATTGACTTCAGAAAGTGCTTTCTTTTTTGTTAGCATACCTTCACACACACACACTTTTTCCCTTTCGGTAATAGTGAGGAAGTGTTGGGAGGATTCCCGGGCTGATTATCAGCCCGTTGAACCACATTATGAATGTTTCTTCCGTGGCCAACAAGTCTTGGTTTTGATTTGAATCCAGAACTTCTGGTCCAGAGGTAGGAGCGCTACCACTATGTTACAAATCCTTCTGTGGCCTTCTTCTTGAACTGCAGGTTTGATACAACACTGTGTCTCCTTTATATCACTTCAAAGGGCAGTTAAGAGTCAGTCACATTGTTGTTGTAGGATTGGGATCACAGAGAGGCCCAGATTGGGGAAGGGGATGGCAGATTTATTTCCCTAAAGGGTATCGAAGATCAAGCAGGGTTTGTATGACAGGCCTGCCTCATCGTCACTTTCGCTGGTCTCAGATTTTTGTTTCAATTTTGAACCAGAATTTTCAAACGGCTTATGGAGGGATTTGAACTCGGGTTCTCTGAATTATTCATCCAGTAACATTAGCACAGCCTTAATCTACCTCTCACAGGCCTTCTGTCAGGTGAGTGCTGTGTAGGCATAATCCAAAGCGGGTAAACCGAGATTCTGAACTGACCTCTCAGTCCAGCTTTCTGGACCTGTTGACCTGGGTCTTCTGATACTCAGTGATGTGGGCACACCAACTGTGAGCAACACTGACACATATGGATTACAGAGATTGATTGGCTGCTGTCACCAGTCAGTTCTATGGAATTAGCTGCTGCTGGCAGTAATGAAAGGCATCAATAATCAGTGTAGGAGCAGCAGCAAGGGCTGGACTTGCTGCTTTAATCTCTTTTAAATGTCTTTAATATAAAAACCCTCTTGAAAATGACAAATGACTAACATAATTAAGTTAATTTTGCAGATGAAGTGAAGGAGCCTCTTAAAGAACAGGTGTAACTGGGGGCTGTGATATTGGACAATTATTACGGAGAGATAAAAGTACATCTCCCTGTAACATCAGCCTCCAAATATTGTCACAATACTGGACAGTGATGAATGAGGGGTGTCATGCAGAGGCATTGCGGGCAAGGCTGCGTGAGATATCAGCTGGTACACTTGAGGCCTTTTGTAGCTGACGGGCACCAGAGGGATTCTCAAGTGCATCATCAACCCCAGAAATGTCATTTAATTTGATTTGTTAAAGTTTTCTTTAAAGTTTTGGTGTTTTCTTTGCTACAGTTTATTGGTGGTGCCCCTTTCAGAAGAAGGCACTTTATTACCTCTTTTAATTGATAAAGACTTGTGATTGGTTTATTTTGAAGAGGTAGAAATATATTTATGCCCTTTAGTGAAATTTCCTTTAAATGTTGCTTGTCAGTTTATTAATGGTGTCTCGATATGAAGAAGATATTTATTACTATTTTAATTGTAACCGGCTTTATATAAAAGAGGTAGACAAGGGTCATTAATGCCGCTAACTTTCTGTTCTACTTTGTTTCCTGAAATACTTCCTCTCCCACTGGCTTTCATGGAGCGAGGATCCACAGAATATTTGTCACCTCTCGACCTAAACAGTGGCAGTTAGCAGTATTCCTCCATAAGAGGCATCATCTTCTCCTCGTTGCTGTACTTCCTGGCAGAGATCCCTTGCCAAATTGTTGCTTGGCACATTTAATGTTGAGTCTGAAAGACTAGTCTTATCATGCCATGCAGTCCAGGGCTCTCCATTCTGTCAGGATCCACTGACCTTGAAGCCTAGGATTAGTCCTCCTACAAATTGCTGGTTGAGCTAGTCTTTGGTAGCACATTCTGCCGAATGGTGATGACTCCCGAATGGTGAAGTTTCTTTCTGGTGCTGGGAAGCAGATCACTTAAACCACTGTTGCAGAGAGCAAAGGGCAAGTAGCCCTTAGTGCTAAATTCAGAAAGTATGTCTTTCACAAGCTCAGATTGTCCTAAAGTACTTTACAACCAATGACGTACTTATGAAATGTAGTTACTATTGTAATATAGGAAAAATGGCAGCCAGTGTACAAGCAAAAGGGAACCACAAATTGCAATTTGATAGTGATCAGATTATCTGTTTTAATGAAGTACATAAATAATTGCCTGGTCACCACGGAGAAGTAAAAAGAAGAATGTGGAAATACTCAGCAGTTGAGCAGCACCTGTAGAGAGAGAAACAGTGAATGGATATTTTTGATGGAGGCAACAAGGGTATTGGCCAACACCTAGCGAGCCGATGAGAGCCCGTGTCACCTCCTTTCAGGAGGGCCTTCCCTAGGATCAAAGCCCCCGGAGGCAGAAATCCACCAACCCTACTCCTCATCCCCGAGAACTGCTGGTCAATTAATGGCTGGAAGCTGAGCATTTCTCAGCAGTACCAATAACCCACCTGAGGCCCAGGGTCACCAAGGGACCCAGGTAAGTGATGGTGGGATGGGGATTGTGGGGTAGTAGTTGTGGTGGTGAGGTGGGAGGGGGGGGGAGGGGTGGAATCAGCAGCTGCAGTCCCTCACCATCTCCCCCAGCCCCAGCACACTCACACACCCTCCCAACATTGGGTCCTTTTACCAGGCATTGAGTGCTTTTAATCAAGGGCATCCCCTGCCCCCCTTCCCAGATGCCCACAAGTAGCCCAGACAGGCTTTTCTTATCGGGTTTCCTGCAATTGTGAGTCCCCTACCCACCACTGGGTGGATACCAGCAGCAGCAGGATGAGGCCCTCAAATGGGCATTAATTGCCCTCCTTAATCATAGAAACCCTACAGTACAGAAAGAGGCCATTCGGCCCATCGAATCTGCACCGACCACAATCCCACCCAGGCCCTACCCCCATATCCCTACATATTTTACCCACTAATCCCCTCTAACCTACACATCTCAGGACACCAAGGGGCAATTTTGTTTTAGCATGGCCAATCAACCTAACCCGCACATCTTTGAACTGTGGGAGGAAACCGGAGCACCCGGAGGAAACCCACGCAGACACGAGGAGAATGTGCAAACTCCACACAGACAGTGACCCAAGCCGGGAATCGAACCCAGGTCCCTGGAGCTGTGAAGCAGCAGTGCTAACCACTGTGCTACCGTGCCGCCCAGTTTGAGTTAAAGGACTGAATTGGTGTTAGGAGAGCTGGGAGGCCTGTCCATGAGCCTCACTATCCTGGACCGAATCAGGACAGAGGCAGCAAGGTCACCACCCGCCACCCTCCTGTCCGATTAAATGTCTCCTCGCCACCAAACTCGCCTCAGTGCATTACATTTTGCCAAACGTTTCAGGTCTGTGACCTTGTATCAGAATTAGGAAAAAAATAGAAAAATTAATAGGTTTTCAGCAAGTGAGAGGGAGAATGTTGGAAAGAAGGAAAATAGGGAGGATCTGTGAAAGGATAGAGGGCAGGAGAGATGAAATGGCAAAAAAACAACTTTAATGGTGCAAGGCCAAAGGGAATAAGTGTAATGGGACAAGTAAAACATTTGTCTAGAGGAGGTGTGAATGGCAGGATAGCTGCCGTCCCAATGCAAAATCCCAATTAAAGCAGAGAAATGAGTGAAGAAAACAAACGATCCAGTAAAGAAATATGAAACAAAATGGGTGCAGAGGTTGTGAGTAAAATTGTTGAACTCAAATATTGAGTCCAGAAGGTTGTAAATCACCCAGTGGAAATATGAGGTGCCGTTCCTCAAACTTGCATTGAGCTTTATTGGAACATTGCAGGAGGCCAAGGACAGAAAGGTCAGAGTGGGAGCAAGGTGGAGAACTGAAATCAAATCAAATCAAAAATGACAAGCAACTGTGGAAGCTCAGGGTGACGCTTGCGGAAAGAATGGGGGTGTTCCATAAAGTGATTAGCCAGTCTGTGTTTTGTCTCCCCATTGTACAGGAGACTTCATCATGAGCAGTGAATACAAAATTGAAGGAAGTATCAGCAAATTGCTGTTTCACTTGTTTGGACCATGATGAGAACATAGAACATTACAGCGCAGTACAGGCACTTCGGCCCTCGATGTTGCGTCGACCAGTGGAACCAATCTAAAGCCCCTCTAATCTACACTATTCCAATATCATCCATATGTTTATCCAATAACCATTTGAATGCTCTTAATGTTGACGAGTCCACTACTGCTGCAGGCAGGGCATTCCACGCCCTTACTACTCTCTGAGTAAAGAACCTACCTCTAACATCTGTCCTATATCTCTCACCCCTCAATTTAAAGCTATGTCCCCTCGTGCTAGCCATCGCCATCCGAGGAAAAAGGCTCTCACTATCCACCCTATCTAATCCTCTGATCATCTTGTATGCCTCTATTAAGTCACCTCTTAACCTTCTTCTCTCTAATGAAAACAACCTCAAGCCCCTCAGCCTTTCCTCATACGATTTTCCCACCATACCAGGCAACATCCTGGTAAATCTCCTCTGCACCCTTTCCAACACTTCCACATCTTTCCTATAATGCGGCGACCAGAACTGTACGCAATACTCCAAATGCGGCCGCACCAGAGTTTTGTACAGTTGCAGCATGACATCATGGCTCCGAAACTTAACCCCTCTACCAATAAAAGAAGGGAAGAGGTAAAAGCTCAGGTGTTGCATTTCCTGCTAATTGTGGGGAGAATTCCCCCTTGGTCCTGCCATGAGACCAAGATAGAACGTATAGAACGTTGGTTCGGCCGCATCTGGAATACTGCGTCCAGTTCTGGTCGCCACACTACCAGAAGGACGTGGAGGCTTTGGAGAGAGTACAGAGGAGGTTTACCAGGATGTTACCTGGTATGGAGGGGCTTAGTTATGAGGAGAGATTGGGTAAACAGGGGTTGTTCTCCCTGGAAAGACGGAGGATGAGGGGAGACTTAATAGAGGTGTATAAAATTATGAAAGGCATAGATAGGGTGAACGGTGGGAAGCTTTTCCCCAGGTCGGTGGTGACGTTCACGAGGGGTCATAGGTTCAAGGTGAAGGGGGGGAGGTTTAACACAGATATCAGGCGGACATATTTTACACAGAGGGTGGTGGGGGCTTGGAATGCGCTGCCAGGCAAGGTGGTGGAGGCGGACACACTGGGAACGTTTAAGACTTATCTAGACAGCCATATGAACGGAGTGGGAATGGAGGGATACAAAAGAATGGTCTAGTTTGGACCAGGGAGCGGCGTGGGCTTGGAGGGCCGAAGGGCCTGTTCCTGTGCTGTATTGTTCTTTGTTCTTTGTTCTTGAGACACGAGTTTCAGAAAAAAATATTTTGGTAACCAGCTCAACCGGTGTTCGTAAGTTTGAGATTGTCACCTCTCACAAGCGGCACCATTGTAAAAGAAACAAACATTGGTTTAGAAAGGTCAACCACCTCAGAGAGCAATAATTACAGCCTTGCCAATGCTGACTTTATCCTGAGAATACGTTTTTTTTTAAATTGCTCAGGACGTGATTATATGAGAAATGGAATTGTTACACAATGGGCTGTGATACTTCAGAAACTTTCAAAGGAAGCTTTGCTCTATATCTGACCCATGTTGTACCTGTCCTGGGAGAATTTGATGGGTCAATGCTGAGGGAGCTTTACTCTGGTCTAACCTGTGCTGGACCTGCCCTGGGAGTGTTTAGCCTCAATTCTGGATATGCTGGCAAGTGAATAAAGCTTTTAGACATCAGCAGCTTATCCAAGAGGAAGGCCTATTATTGTATTATCAGCTCAGCAACAGGCCTGGTATCAAAGCGGCTTGTTTCATTTTCTAATTACAAAAGCTCTGTGTCTAATTCCAGGAGCTCACAGACAGTAAACTGCTCCAAATAACTCACAGGCGGTGTGAAAGTGAGTGATGTGCTCAGCGCATCAGAAAATACATGTATCAGCAAAGCAGGTCTTTGGTTTGTGAATTGTCAGCAATTCCTGGTGACAGTGCCTGACAGTCTGAGTCTGCAGCTGTGTCCGTCGCAACAGACACCATCCTCCTGCCTGACTGTCTCATATCTAACCCCACCTCAACATGCCCAGTCTTTACTCCACCAAGCACCCCCCTCCCCATCTTATCACATACCCACCCCCATTCTGTCTCGACTGTTTTTGCTCTGCTCCATCGCGCCTCAATATGATTTTGCCCCTGCCCCACCTCATTTCCCTTTTTTGCCTTTCCCCGCCTTAATCTATCACCCCATAATGCCCTCATTCCATCTCACCCCAGCCTATCGTTCCTCACCCCGTCTTGATGGAGGAGCACCAGGACGAGTGAGCTAGGGGCAGAGGCAAATTTGCTAGGGATGATGATGATCGGCAGTGACCAGTAATGACTTGGAACAAGAGTGCTGAGCGTAATTTGGTGAGATGCTATAATAAGGACACCACCCCCTGGTGAACTGTATGTGTCATTGGCAGTGGATTTGGTATCTACCCTGCAGCCTACTTGAAGATCCCACCCAATACTCTCTCCAAGTGTCTCCCCCCTCTCCATACCATCTTTAAATAAATAAAATGGATTCTGTCTCCTTTACATTGGCCAAGGTTGATCAATTCTGAGTTTCATAACTCTCATCACCAACATCTCATTTCATCATAATTGGTTAGGCAGTAGAAAACAAAGTAGGGAAAATTGATACGTATGTAAATTGGAAGGAAGAGACTAACGGTATCCCATGGGTCTGTGCTGGGGCCTTAACTATTCATTGTATTTATTAATGACTTCGATAATACAAGTGTACCGACGACATAAAGGTTGGGGATAAGCTATAAAGGCTGCAGTGTAAAAATCCGAAGAAATATTGTGAGTGGGTGAAACTGTGATAGATGGATCTCAGGTGAGTCTTTTTGGTCCAAACATTGAGTGAGTATTATTTATATGGTGACAAGCTAGGAACATTAAAGCTCCCAAAATATTTATGGGTCCATATACTCAAATCATTAAAATATAATAGATAAATACAAAAAACAAAACACTAATGGAGTGTCAGCCTTTATAACTAGAAGGCAAGAATATAATGGGGAGGATGTTTTACTCCTGCGATACAAAACCATGGGCATCCCATATCTGAAGTGCTGGGAGCAATTCCAGGTACCACACCTTCGAAAGGATATATTGGTGTTGAAAGGAGTGCAGTTCAGAATCACCACAGTGTTACCAGAGCTCCAAGCTTTAGATTATGAGGAAAGATTACATAAACTAGGCTTGTATTTCCTTGAAGAAAGAAGATTACAGGATGGTGGATTGAGGTTTTAGGATTTTCAAAGGAGTTACTTGGGTAAGGTAGAAACACCTTCTGTTGGTGGGGGTGTCTGGGACAAGTGTCAATAACCTTGTAATCAGGACAAGAACTGTTAGGAAACACTTCATGTAAAGGGTTGTGAAAGTGTGGAACTGTTTCTCATAAAAATTAGAAGATGCTAGCTCAATTTGTAATTTTAAATGAGATATACAGACAAAAGTCTATATATTATTCAAGGTATTAAAGGATAATATCTCCTTTTGTGGTTCAAATAGTTGTTAAATGTAGTTGATAAAGCTTGTGTGAAGTGCCCCGGGGTGTTTTACTATATTAAAAGAGCCATGGAAATATAAGTTGTGTCAGTGTGTATATTATTAGTCTGTATATTCTATTTTCCATTACTTAGTAACCTGTGATTTTGAACCCTGTTTTGCTCTGCATTTCTGCTGCTAATCTAATTGAGTGGAAACTGCTATTCACAGCTCATTAAAAAGTTGGGACAGTATATGCTGCTCAGCATCTGGCTGCTGCTTGTTGAACAATCTTTGGCTGTAGAAAACTCATAGGTGATGGACAATTAAAACAACAATTGACCCTTTACACAGCAATATCCTGAAACCAGCAAGATCTGAAGCTATGGGAAGCTGGGCATTATTTCATTTTATTTATTTATTCATCACAAGTAGGCTTACATTAACACTGCAATGAAGTCACTGTGAAAATCCCTGAGTTGCCACACTCTGGCAATTTTAGCACGGCCAATGCACATCATTCGGACTGTGGGAGGAAACCCACGCAAACACGGAGAGAGCATGCAGACTCTGCACAGGCAGGGACTCAAGCCGGGAATCGAACCCAGGTCACTGGCGCTGTGAGGCAGCAGCGCTAACCACTGTGCCGGTCCCCTAGTGAGAAGCAAGGCGGTGGAGGGAAATCTAGGCATCACCCATACACTGCAGGGTGACCAGGAATCTCTACACAGCCATTTAGGCTACACACATTATTTAGCTCATGGGAAAACAGCCTTAATTTGTCAGAATGTGACAAATTCACCTTTGTGCATTAAAATGGTATAATTCGAGGAGAGATTCTGAATGGAGCTGGTGGAATCAAAAAGGTGGGCCACTGTGTTGATAACAAGCGTTTGAGGTGATAGCTTTCCACTTTGGTGGCCCATGTACCTGCCTCTTGGTCAAGGGTCAGAGATCGATGAATCTGCTTTTAACACATTTTTAAAATACTAAGTATCAATGAAGCATTCTATCAAGTGGCTCATTGAGTGAATACATTTCCTAATGCGGTATTGAGCCATACCCAGCCAAAAGGACCCATATTCCATTCCATCTGTAAAGTGTTAGCTTTCTTTCATTTATCATAGGATGTGGGCGTCACCCATATTCCCCATCCCTAAATGCCCTTGAGAAGGTAATGGTGAGCTGCCTTCTTGAACTGTTACAGTCCATGTGCTGTAGGTACACACATCGCGCTGTTAGGGAGGAAGTACCAGGATATTGATCCAGCAACAGTGAAGGCAATATAGTTTCAAGGTAGGATGGTATCTGATTTGGAGGAGAACTTGCAGGTGGTAGTGTTCCCATGCATCTGCTGCCTTTCTCCTTCTAGATGGTAGAGGTCGCAGGTTGGGAATGTGCTATTGAAGGAACCTTGGTAAGTTCCTGCAGTGCATCTTATAGATTGTACACACTGCTGCCATTGGGTATCAATGATGGAGGGAGTTAATGCTTAAGGTAGTGGATGGGATATCAGTCAAACAAGCTGCATTGTCCTGGGTGGTGTTGAGTTTTAGAGTGTTGTTGGAGCTACACTCTTCCAGACAAGTGGAGAGTATTCCATCACACTCCTGACTTGTGCATGGTAGATTGTGGAATCAGGTGAAGTTACTTACAGCAACATTCCCAGCCTCTGACCTGTTTTGTGGCCACAGTATTTATATGGCTAGTCCAGTTTAGTTTCTCATTAATGAGAACTTCCAGGATGTTGCTAGTGGGGGATTCATCAATGGTAATGCCATTGAATGTCAAGTGACATTCACAAGAGATTCTCTCTTGTTAGAGATGGTCATTGTGTAGTGTGAATGTTACTTTCTACTTATCAGCCCAAACCTGAATGTTGTCCAAGTCTTGCCACATTTAGAACATAGAACATAGAATTGAACATGAACTCCTTCAGTATGAGGAGTTGGTGAATGGTGCTGAACATTGTGCAATTATCAGTGAACATCCCCACTTCTGACCTTAGGATGGACAGAAGGTCATTGATGAAGCAGCTGAAGATAGCTAGGTATAGGACACTATCCTGAGGAACTCTGACCGGACATTGGTAGAGCAGCTTCAATTGTTTGTGGTGCTCCTGGATAAAGGAAAGTTGACTGAGATGATGAATCCTCCCAGAAGGTCCATCTCATGTTGGTTATAATTGGATTGTATTATGATTAATTTTGATGGTGCGATGGCCTCAATGACATTTCTTGCATCCCGGTTGAATCGGGAGAATCTGTTTCACCAATTCCACTGGCCTCACAATGGGATCAGTTCATTGTCAGCAGCACCTCCCACACCCACAACATCCATGGCAGCAGATGAATGGGGATACCAAGTTCTTCCCCACCCAACCTGGATATATATATTGGCTGTTCCTTCGCCATTGCTGGGTCAAAAATCTTGGAAGTTGCATTTTTATAGCACCTTTCACTACCTCAATGTCCCAAAGCACTTCACAGTCAATTAGTAGGAATGTAATGTCGGAAACACAGCAGCTGACTTGCACACAGCAACATCCCAGAAGCAGATAATTTAAATTAATGATGTTGGTTGAGGAACAAATATTTTCCCCAGCTCTTCATGGAAATATTGCATTGAAATCTTTTTTGTCCACCTGAGAGGGCTGACCAGTTTAATATCATTTTAATAGATAGCACTTCTAACAATGCAACACTCCCTCAGTACTGCACTAAAATATCAACCTAGATATTGTATTCAGGTGTTCAGAGACAGACTTGAACACACAACCCTCTGACTCAGAGGCAAGAGTGCAACTCACTGAGCCACAGCTAATACAGCAACTTGACCGAACAGATGGCAATGGTTCAAGATGGATCACCAACAGCATGGATAGGCAATAAAGGCCAGCCTTCCTACCAATGCCCAGGTCCTGAAGAATGAATAAATATGAAATGCTGGTGATTGGAGAGGATCTGGTTCTCCTCTGGATGGCCGCAATGGTATTTTTCATTTGCATCTACCTCATGGCCTTGTGAATGAATGATGGATTGGGAGAAGGAGGAAGGACTGTCCAATGGAAGAGCGACTGTGAGGGGAAGGACAGACTATTAGGGGAATTAAAAGAGACGCAGAGGGAGGGGAAGCTGTGGACTGAGGGGAGGGGAGTCAATGAGACACTGGGGGGGGGGGGGGGGAGAGACAGAGAGTTATTGAGATACTGAGGGAGAAGATATGTCTTGTTAATGCTCTCTACAAATTGTCTGTGCCACCTAGTTCCCAGTTAATAACCTCTATTCTCTGATTATGTAAACATGAGGGCCTGGTTTATAGATTCAAAAGCCAAGAGAGAGCCCTTCATTGCCTTGTCACTAAAGTACAAAGGGAAGACAATGGAATATTAGATGATGCTTGCTCCATGAACTGGAACATTATAATCAGGCACTCTGACTGCTGACTGTGAGTGGTGTCTGTCTGACGTGTTTAATCACACTCGTTCCTACAGTGGTAATTTTACTGCAATTAATGATTTGAATTTGAATAGCAATGGAGGGTTACACTGAGTAAGCAATCAGTGAGAATCAAAGCTGGGAGGAGCACGCTAATGAGCTACGAGAACTGATACAAGAAGGTGACTTCATATTTAACAGGGAAAGGATGGAGCTGAGCTGGAGATAAAGAGGGGGGAGCTGGGAGGGAGCTGGGAGGCAGAGTGGCGTAGGGGGGGCAGGAGGGGCAGGAGGGACTGTACCTGCAGTTTGCCAAGCCTCAGGCTGTGCTGTAACTTCCCCATCACCATCCAAAGATGGTATGATGGCACAGTGTTAGCACTGCTGCCTCACAGCGCCAGGGGCCCGGGTTTGATTCCCGGCTTGGGTAACTGACTGTGTGGAGTTTGCACGTTCTCCCCGTGTCTGCGTGGGTTTCCTCCGGGTGCTCTGGTTTCCTCCCACAGTCTGAAAGACGTGCTGGTTAGGTGTATTGGCCATGCTAATTTCTCCGGAGTGTGGCGACTAGGGGATTTTCACAGTAACTTCATTGCAGTGTTAATGTAAGTCTACTTGTGACACTAATAAATAAATAATCCTGACACCCCTCATAAAATCCAGAATGAATATTAATGAGCACATGGTGTGGATCGGGCAGTGCAACATTTAAGAAGAAGTGAGATAATCAAACGAGGGAAAAAGGAACAGAAAGAAAACTTGATTGGATCAGATTAGAGAGATAGGAAAAGGCATAAACATTCGCACAAACCATGTTTCAGTGCTGCTTTTTATGTGATAACATCAGCCTTCAGCTCTGGATTAGAGAGCCCAAACGGGAATTGGGCTGCTTCTTTTAAATGCCCGCAAACCAGTTCCACAGAAGAGATGGAGAGAAAAATGTTTCCCACAGGTGGTTATGATCCCCACAGAGACCAATATTTTTTTTTTAAAGCAATCTCCATGACAGAAAGAACAAGGACAAGATTTCACTTTTTAAAACTTTGACTTTAACAAATCAACATATCAGCAGCATTAATTAACAAGTGAAGGATATTTCAAGTAAAAATGTAAATTTCACTTTAAATAGTCCATACAACAAAGGCAAGTCTCACATAGCTCAAAGCACTTGCATTATCCCCCCGCACGAAAGTAGCATCACAGGCAATCTCGCAGTCTTTCCAACTCAGCCTCTGTTATGGGGGGCCTCTCACTTCCCACTCAATCATTTTAGCTCTCATTCACCAATAGCTGTACTCCATCCAAAGTCCCTGGCCACTTTTAACACTGTAAGAAGTCTCACAACACCAGGTTAAAGTCCAACAGGTTTACTTGGCAGCACAAGCTTTCGGAGTCTCGTTCCTTCATCAGGTGAGTGTGGACTTGTGTTCACAAACAGGGCATATATAGACACAAACCCAATTTACAAGATAATGGTTGGAATGCGAGTCTTTACAGGTAATCAAGTCTTAAAGGTACAGACAAGGTATCTTGTAAATCTATGTAATGGGTCACCATAGTGGGAAATCCAGGACAAGGGGTTATTTTGGCTGAGGTGGTGTCAGAAAGCACTCTTTCACTGTAAGCATAGTGCAAATTTGAAACTGTCACCCCAAAATGGCTTTGGAAGCTGGGAGTCAGTTGGGGGTTTCAAGACTGAGATCGATAGTTCTTAGTTGGGTGAGAATCCAAAGAGATAAGGAGCCAAGGTGAGTAAACAGAGTTTATATACGAGCAGCTATGACTAATTAAAGGGTGGAACTGGCTCAAGGGGCTGAATAGTGAACTCCCGTTCCTTTGAGCCCTGATGTTTTTCCATTTTATCTTAATGACTTCCTGTCTCTGTGTCCTGTATAACTTCATGTCAAAGCAGGTCGCAATAATCTGCATCCAGTCTCTGCTGATTCTGTAGACTTGACGAACCCAATATTTGCTCAAATAATTACTTCTTAATTGTTTTCCAAACATAACCTTGATTTCGCTGAATTTATGAATGCTCCCACCAGTCAGAGTCAGCGACTAATCATGTAATGTCAGGGTTTGTTGGCTTAAATTATGAAAAATAGCAGAGTCTCTGATAGCTGAGGGCTGATTATAGGCTCATCTCTCTTGACAACATTTTGCATCTCATATATAGATATTTGTTTTTAACTGATGGGGCAATGAGTAGAATTATGTCTTATTGACAAAGGCTTGGACTGATTTAAGGTGTAGAGGGTGTTGTTCTCCAGTTCAGTGATCATCAATAGTCTATATAGTGAACAACTCTCAATATAGTTATCATTGTTTTCTGAAGAGACTATCCATCCCTGTAACCTTGCTCTCTGCGTACATCTCTGTGTCATGACCATTTCTCTCTTCATCACACCTGTGTGTGTTTTGTGATGCTATCTAGCTATAGTACCAATTGTTTCTCTGTGTGGTGACTGTCACCTTCTCAGTCCTAAATGCTATAAAAACGATTGAGTGGGAAGTGAGAGACCCTACATAACCTTACATAAAGAGTTGGTTCCAAATACTAAAGGGCAGCACATTGTCTAGGGATAGAGGGGCCAATCTTTAAAGTGGTACTACATATCTGAGTGCCTAAGGTGAGGGCATTTCAGAGGCTGCCTTGCAAGTAGTGTTGCCAACCCTCCAGGATTCGCCTGGAGTCTCCAGGAATCAAAGATCAATCTCCAGAACACTGTTGTGTGCAATTCTGGAGAAAAAAAACATCCAGACATTAGAAAATATTGGATTTTTGTCACTTTCCTTGACAATTTCTCTTCAACAGATATAAAAATATTGAAAATGGGGAAAAAAAGCTGACAGTCAAACCATTGCCAATTGGATAATGAATCGTTTTGCTTTCCAATTGGCATAGGAAAGCAGTTACATGACAAGAATGGGTGTGTTGGCCAATTCATGGTTGGGGTGTGGGGGTAAGTCATGTGATGAAACCAGTTCCAAAGGGAGAGGGAATCATTCACTCTGTATTCCTTCATCCTCAAGCATTGGAGGGAATCAGCACCACACTGGAACATCATGTGGCATGGGAACCAGTACAGGCACCCCAGCAATGGCCACAGAATCATAGAATAGAATCCTACAGTGCAGAAGGAGGCCATTCGGTCCATCGTGTCTGCACCGACCACAATCACACCCAGAAGAAAGAACAACGACTGGAGGCCAGGCACCGAGTGCAGGCTGCCACACATCTGAGAGTTTACAGGAGCAGAATGATGCACCTCGGTATGTTGGAGTGCCTGTCACAGAGCTTTGTGCCCTAATGCAGGATGAACTGCATCCACAGGAATACAGTGGCCTCCCAATGCCTGTGGCACTTCATAGAATCATAGAAACCCTACAGTACAGAAAGAGGCCATTCGGCCCATCGAGTCTGCACCGACCACAATCCCACCCAGGCCCTACCCCCATATCCCTACATATTTACCCGCTAATCCCTCTAATCTACACATCCCAGGACACTAAGGGGCAATTTTAGCATGGCCAATCAACCTAACCCACACATCTTTGGACTGTGGGAGGAAACCGGAGAACCCGGAGGAAACCCACGCAGACACGAGGAGAATGTGCAAACTCTACACAGACAGTGACCCAAGCCGGGAATCGAACCCAGGTCCCTGGAGCTGTGAAGCAGCAGTGCTAACCACTGTGCTACCGTGGCACTTCTTAAATTCTCTGCAACCGGTTCCTTCCAGGGATCTATAGGTGACATCTGCAGCATCTCCCAAGCAGCCATTCACTGCTGCATTGAGGAGATATCAAATGCAGTGTACAAGAGGAGAGTTCATAAGATTCGGAGTGGATGAGGAGAGCCACATGGCGACGGTGATGGGATTTGCATCCATTGCTAGCTTTCTGTTTACTCTAGATAGAATAGACTGTACCCTTGTTGCCATCAAGGCACCACCTAAACAGCCGGCTGTGTTTATTAACAGAAAACAATTCTATTCCCTCGACGTGCAGTTAATCCGTGACCTCAGAATTGAATCATGCAGATGTTTGCTTGCTATTGTGGCACTAGCTGTGATTCCTCTGTGCTTCGACACTCAGAGGTGCCACGCTCGTTTGTGTCAAGGCCATGAGTCAAGGAATGAATCCAGTGCAACGAGGGCAACCCTCCTGTGCATTGCTGATGATGTCCGTCAGAAACTCTCAGTAAGGCAGAAGAGAGGTTCAATACCAGTCACAGCGCAACAAGGAATATCATAGAGCAAACTACGAGCTTCTGAAGATATGCTTCCGTTGCCCTGATTGTTCACAGGCTGCTCTCCAGTATGACCCAGTAAAGATGTTACAGATAGCCATGTATGCAGCATAACATCAGCATGCAGAGGGTTCATAACATAAGTCTGAAAGAAGAATGGGGGCATATGATCAAATCCTATTGAAGCGTAAGTATCTGTGATGGTGCTGAGTGCAGGGGACAGGTGTGACACCGCGGCCTCAAGGACATCCAGACTGTTATCCTCCAAGGAGGTGTCATGTGGACCACTTGGGGCTGGTCGCAACTCTCTGTGGCAGTTGACTCTGGAAATGAGGTATAAAAATTACTATTGGAGTGATAATGTTAAGGGCCACTATCATTCATGGGTGCAACTTGTCCCTTCGCCATTCAGTGCCCCTTTCATCCACTTCTTGACATTATGTAACTCAAACTCACCCTTGCAGGGCAGAGGAGGTCACTCATCCTTTTTGAGCATTGATCCACTACCTGATCTGGCAGTAAATCTGTGGCTGGAATTCTCCCATCCCGCTCGCCACTGGAATTTTATCGGGTGGGTTGCGGAGAACCTGAAATGCCATTGATGGTTGGTGCGGGAATTTCCAGCTTTTAGACCAGTGCGACTGAAGAATTCTGCCCTGTGTTTCACATATTCATGAGTTTGCTATTACGTGATGGTCACATCTTTCCCGTGCCAAGAATCCCAACTTATTCCACACCCACTGGGGGACTCATGGACAGTAGGGCAAAATCCAGCCCTCTGTGCATAAACATTTTTCTCTTTAAAGCCACCTTCCACTCTGTGAAGAGACCAATCCCTTCCCTCTGGTATTGACTGTTTGTCTATGTGGTGATCATTTCTCTCTCTGTGAGCATCTCTCTCTGTCTCATGACCATATACTATTCTGTGCAGTGACCATCGGTCTCCCACTGTGTGTAGTGACTGTTTCTCTTTCTGTGTAGGGACCATACGTCTTTCTGTACAGTGACCATCTTTCCCTATAGTGACAAGTTTCCCTTCTCTGTGCATTGATCATATATCTCCGTAGAGATTCTCTGTCCTTTTTGTATAGTACATTTTTCTCTGTGTAATAACTATTTCTCTCCATTGTTACAATCCTGGTAGGGACTGTTAATGTCCCTCTGGAACTGATTCGCTTCAGATCAGCCATGATCTTGTTGAATGGCGGGGCAGGCTCGAAGGGCCAGATGGCTTACTCCTGCTCCTATTTCTTATGTTCTTATGTAAAGAGAGATTTGAGCACTCAGTAAGAAATGTTGCCACAAGATTTCACATTTTTAAACAAAAATTAAATTTACTGTATATATAAAATTAAAGCAGACACTACTAACTTAACATGATTGTTAAGATATAGAATATATTCACATCTCCTTTTTGAATTCAAACCAGATATGTCACAGCGTTCCAGAGTTCATTTAGATTTCTCCTCAGTATTCTAGCTATTCCTCGAGATTAAATTTCATAGGATCCTTCCATTCGCTTTTGGTTAAGTGATCCTGCAACTTTCCTTCAAAACTTCACGACTATGGACTTCTCAACTCCAGCATGGACTTTGCTGCGTTTGTGTTTATTAATTTAAATATCAAGAACACCCAGTTCCCAATAGCCTACAATCCCTATACTGACTTGGACAGGCACAGTTTCTGGCAGACTCTTTCCCTGCCTTCTCCAAGCTAATTGTGTGATTTCAATGTGCGGGTCAGCTCCAAACTAGGCAAATCTTGCAGTCTTTTTTCCCTCCTGAACTCTTAGGGGGGAATTTTCCCATCCCGCCCACCACAGGAATCATAGCGGGTGGGGCGAGGGGGTTGGGGGGGCAGATCGTGCACGGGTCCATTGACCTCGGGTGGGATTTTCCGGTTTTGGGGCCAGCACTGCTGGACAATCTCGCCCTTAGTCTCCAAACAGAACTTGAGCTCCCGCTCACATTTCGCATGGTGGACAACAAAATTAGTATTTTCTCTGCTTAAAGTGTAGGCCTGGATAATATCAACTCAGTGAGCTGAAACTCTCTCTATCTGTTCCTAAGGGCGACATAGTGGCACAGTGGTTAGCACTGCTGCCTCACAGCATCAGGGACCTGGGTTCGATTCCCAGCTTGATTCACGGTCTGTGCAGAGTCTGCATGTTCTCCAAGTGTCTGCGTGCGTTTCCTCTGGGTGCTCCGGTTTCCTCCCACAGTCCGAAAGACGTGCGGGTTAGGTGCATTAGCCATGCTAAATTCTCCCTCCGTGTCCCCGAACAGGTGCTGGTGACATGGGGATTTTCACAGTAACTTCATTCCAGTGTTAATGTAAGCCTACTTGTGATACTAATAAATAAACTTTAAAAACTAAGCTGAACTTTTGACTGCCTGCTTCAGTAAACAAATACACACACAAAAATAAAATAAACCAGTGAACCTGCCTAAGTCACAGTCCATCTCCATGGTAATGTGGCATACTTTGGAGTTTCCAAACAGGAATGTAAATTAACAATCTTTCACCTTCGAAACAACCTCTGTGATTCTATGACCAACGTTACTATTTTATATCTCTAATGGTGTTAACAGCCCTCTTCTCCAGACTTGTTGGTCCCATCAAAAAACTCCCTTGTTTACAAAGCTGCTTTTAGCTTCTTTACATCAGGAATCTACATAAATAATCTAAACTTATTATTGAGCTAAGTGTAGACCTCCTTACTCTATCACAAGCTTAGAGATGGGTCATCTGTTTTTTCCAGTTTTCTTCCTTCTAATTCTGACCTCATTAAATAAACACTCTGACCTGTAATTATCTCAAGTTAGCAGTTCTTCAACCAAGTGTTTGAATTTATCTACATCTAACACTATCATTTCTAAAACTAAAAGTTAAACATCTAAAACACATGAATTATGGAATCAGATATTCACAACACTGTGAACATTTCTTTCTATGTAGCAGCCATCTCTGTGTAGTCACCATCTCTCTCTTGTACCACCCATATCATTCTTCAATGGTGATCTCTTTCCCTGTATTGATCTTCTGACTCTGTGTAGTGACTATCTCCCCATGTAGTGGCCAAATGTATCTCCTGTGTATTGGCTATCTACTGCTGTTTAGCGATTATCATTCTCTCTGTGTAGTGATTATCTCATTCTGTATAGTAAACATCTCTCTTTGTAGTGATCTTCCTTCCCATCCTCACAACCTTGCACATTCTTCCTTTTCAGATAAGTCTAATTCCCTTTTCAATGCTTCACTCTTGGGCAGTGCATTCCAAATCCTAACCACTCACTGTGTAAAAATGTCTTTCCTCATATCGCTTTTGTTTCTTTACCAATTACTTTAAACTTGTGTCCTCCCATTCTTGGTCATTTCATTAGTGGGAACAGTTTCTTCCTATCTACTCTGTCTAGACCCTAAGTGATTTTGAATACCTCCATCAAATCTCCTCTCAAACTTATGTTTCCTGTGTAGTGACTTTTCTCTGTGTTGTGGTCATCTATTTCCCGGTACTGAATATCTCTCTCTATGGAGTGACCATTTCTCTCTCTCACTGGTGAGAATAATGTTTGAAGTGACCATCACTCTCTCTGCAGTGACAATCATGCTTTCTCTGCAGAGTAACCATATCTGTGTAGTGATCATCTCTCTGGGTAATAACCAGCTCTCTCTGTACAGTGAGCAAATCATACCTTGTATTGTAACTATCTCCATGTAATAACTACTTTTCTCTCTGTAGTGGCCATTTCTTTATTTGTGTTGTGGACATCTGTGGTGACCATTTCTCTGTGTGGTGATTATGCACAGTGTAATGACTATCTCTCTCTATGGAGGGCATTTCTATCTCTGTAATGACCGTCTCTCCCTTTCTTTGTGCAGTGAACATCTCTCTGTTTCTCATGGATCATAGCCATTTCTCACTTATGACCAACTTTCCTTGTGAAGACTATTTGTAATTCTGAGGTTACCATCTCCCTTGGTGTCGTGACAATTTCTCTCTCTTTGTAGTGACCATCTTTCCCTCTGTGAAGTGGCCATTCTTTTATCTGTGTCTTAACCATCTCCCTTTGTGCAGTGACCACCTTTCTGAGCAGCTGCTCACTGTACTGGTGGTGGTCCTGCCATATGGTGCTGCTATGTGCTGATAGTGCAGTCCTAATTCAGGAGTGTTTTGAGTGAGTTGGGAGATGGATGTGAAGGGATCTCTTTATAGTTGAGAGCAAGTCAGAGAAGAAGATAGGGAATTATGACTGCAATTGATGAGTAATAACATGAGTTTAAAAAGCAGCAGGCCTTGCTACCCCCTTCTAACAACCAAATAATCTTACTGAGGCCATGAGAGAATCTGAAGAACACCAGAATCTTGCTCTTAAGGAGAGACAGAGAGTGGCCTTGACACAGAAAAACCTCCAAAGCAAAACTAGTCAAGAATGAATTTTTCTCATATTCCAGACCAAGGCAATGAAAAAACCTGTAAAATATTTTAAAAGATACTGTGGCTAGAATTTCTCGATTGTTTATGCTGTGGGATCTTCCCGTCCTGCCAATAGCGCAGCTCCACCATGGGTTTTCCGGGGCGGGGGAAGCCATCCAATGGGAAACCCCGTTGTCAATGGCAGAACCAAAAGATTTTGCTGACAACCACTGGTGAGCTGCCTTCACCCACTGTGAAACATGGGGGGTGCGGGGGTGGGGGGGGGGGGGAGGACATTAATTATGGACATTGGGAAAAATACAAACATTTGTAGATGACATAAAACTTGAAGCGTGTGAGGAGGATAGTGATAAATTGCAAGAGGACATAGACGAGCTGGTGGAATGGGCAGACACGTGGCAGATGAAATTTAATGAAGAGAAATATGAAATGATACATTTTAGCAGGAAAAATGAGAAGAAGCAATATGAAATAAAAGATACAATTCTAACCGGAGTGCAGGAGCAGAGGGACCCAGGGATATTTGTGTGCAGCTCTTTGAAGGCGGCAGAGCAGATTGAGAAAGTGGTTAAAAAGTCATTTATAAATGGGGGCATTGAGTACAAAAACAAGGAAATTATGGTGAACTATATAAAACACTGCTTTGGTCTCAACTAGAATAGTCTTAAATTATGGGCACCACACTTTAGGAAAGACATGAAGGAATTGGAGAGACTGCAGAAAGGTTCACAAGAATAGTTCCAGCGAGGAGGATTACATGGAGAGGAGAACGTCTCCATGGAGGAGAAGGTTATGAGGCGGCATGACAAATGTGCTCAAAATCATGAGGGATCTGGACAGAGTAGACCATGGGAAACTGTTCCTGTTGCAGTGGAAAGGCTGAGAACCAAAGAACAACAATTTAAGGTGATTGGCAAAATAAGCAACCACGAAATGGGGTGGGGGGAGGGGGGGGGGATTACATAGGGAGTGTTTGAGTCTGGGAGGCACGGTGGCAGCAGATCCAATTGTAGGTTTCAAAACAGAATTGGTTAACCACCTGAAAAAGCTCAAATTGCCTGGCTACGAGGAAAGGCGGAGAGTGGAACTAAGCCGGCTGAGTGGCTTTTGTAGAAATCTGGCAGGGACACGTCAGACAGAATGGTCTCCTGTGTTGCAACAATTTTGCGCTTCTAAAGCGAGGAAGAGGGGTGTGAGCCCGGTGAGGCTGTAGCTCCTTTACTGACTTTTAGCCATGAGCTCATGAAACATTCCTAGTGCCTGTGTTGAAGGTGTGAGCCGAACCTTATCTTTGTGCAATGTAAGAGAGCTCGATCACTGCACAAATCCCCGCGCAGTGAACCTCTTACTGCTTTTCACTCACTGCAGATAAATTTGCATTTGCTGCATCCACACACACACAAAGCGCTGCTTGCTGTCTATGTGGCTCCATCCATGATCATGTCCAGTGCTGAAAGCAGCCCCCCGCCCCCCCCCCCCCGAAACTTCACCCTGCCCAGTTCCAGACGGCAGATACCGTTGCGATAGTTTAGATGAGGGAGAAACAGACATCTCATTAAAAGGACAGACGCTCCTTGACCGTCTCCCTGCCATCTACATCACGCCACCTCCCTGGCTGTTTAGAAACTGCGGAACTGCCACTATGTACATTACCCCGACAGGAAAGGGGCTCAGCCACTGCCAAGCTGAATCCCAGCTCAGTAAAAACACGGTGCATATTATCTCAGCATCCGCAATCTGCCCCTCAAACCAAACAACAATTACACAAGTTCCGTTACCTTTTACTGATGCGTTCATCAATTATTATATAAAGGAGGGACCTCACGGTTCTCTGGGATTTATTTTTCACATTGTAAGCATTCTAATGTTTTCTTTCAAGAAGTGCTTCTCAACCACATCCTATGGACTCTTAAGTCACAACAGCCAATCTGCAGTGACATGTTCTTGCTCCTATTCACACCCATCTATTTCATACCACTCATCTGGGAACTCAGTTTCTCTTTCCCACCACTCTCCTGAATAACCAGCATATCCTCTGCAAATTAAAAGAATGAAACATAGAATCTAGAAGCAGGAGTCGGCCATTCGGCCCTTCGAACCTGTTCCACCATTCATTATGATCATGGCTAATCACCAAATTCAATATCCTGATCTCCCAACTTGCATTTATATAAAGCCTTTCACTAACACAGGACACCCAAAGAGCTTTACAACCAATTAAGTACTTTTGATTCTCCCATCCCTGCCGAGTGCCATATTCTCCATCCTCTCTGACAGAGGTGGTGGGGCATGAATGGCCAGAGAATTCTGGCCATAGTCACGGATGTCATGCAGCCAATTTATGTAAGGCAAGATCCCACAAACACCGTGATAATGGCCGGATAATCTGGTTTTGGTTGAAGGAATAATACTGGAGAGGTCCCTAAGGAAAACTTTCCTGTTCTTCAGTAATGCCTTGAGTGCTTTTGCATCCATCTGAAAGTGCAGACCATGATAGTCTTGCAGACACACCCTGAGGAATAAATAAAGCAGAGACTTGGCCTGGAATAAAAGGTAATTTGGCCCCGATACAGTATTAAACCATTTCCATCATTCAGGGCTTTAATTCGAGGTACCATCTGTAACAGGACAATGAACTGTCAATAATGTAACAGCTCAGCATCATAGCACCTTACAACATGGAATGAAGCCATTCAAATCCATCATGCCTGTACTAGGTCTTTGAAAGCGCTATCCAATTAGCCTCATTTCCCTGCTCTTTCTCCATAGCACCGGTGATTTTTCCTTTACAAGTATTTATCTAACTGACTTTTGAAAGTTCCAATTGAATCTGCTCCCACCAATACTTCAGACGGTGCATTCCAGATCATAACAATTAGCTGTGTTTTTTTAAAAAAGTCTCCTCATCTCCCCCTAGTTTTACTGACAATTAAGTTAAATCTGTGCCCTTTGATTACTGTACCTCTTGCCAGTGGAAACAATTTCTGCCTATCTATTCAATCATATTAATTTTAACAACTCTACTAAACCCGTTCTTAAGCTTCTGTACTTTGAAGAGAATAAATAATTACAAAATCCTCCATCTCTCCATATAACCAAAGTGCCTCGTTCTTAGGATATTCAGGAATATCTCAAATTTAAAATTCTCACCTGGGTCTACAGCTCCCTCTATGGCCTTGCCCCACCCTACCTCCATTAACTCCTCCATCCTACAATCCTCCAAGATCTTTGCACTCCTCTAATTCTTGAATGACAGGCAGGTGAGAGTGGGGATAGACACACAAAAGAAATGCAGACAGAGCGATAGAGAGAGGCGGAGAGAGAAAGTTGGAGCTGGTTATAAATAAATAAAATCAGAAAATGCTGGAAACATCATCAAGTCCACCAGCATCTGGAGAAAAACAGAGCTAATATATCACTGAAAAATTAAACATGTTCTTTTCTCTAGAAAAAAAGGCTGAGAGGTGACCTGGTACAGGCTCTTCAAATGATAAAAGTTTGGTAGGGTAGACATAGAGTAAATGTTTTACTTGGGGGGGGGGGGGTGAGACCATAAATGTAAGATAGTCACTAAGAGTGACTTTTCCCAGAGAATGTGGAACTTACACCAACAAAAAGTGGTCAAGGTGAATTAGATAGGCATTGCCTCCAGTCGATATGGTGAATTACAAGGTTCAACAGTGCCTAGCTGGCACAACTTCATGACATTGTTTTAGAACATTTGGGAGTAGAAGAATCAGTTCTATATTTGCTTTATAGAATGGAGAGAACTGGTGGGGTGGGGTGGGGTGGGGGGTGGTTGTTGGGTGTTGCTGTGAGAGGTGTTTGGGAAGTGGATCAGGAGCCAAAGAGAGGAGACAAGAGACTGAGAAGTAGGGGGCTGGGGTGCAGGAGTGAGGTCAGGGGTTAAGGAGAGGAATTTGGTGCTGAGGGGGGTGACCAGAGGGCTGTAGATCAGGGAATGGGGTTAGGGGACAGTGTGAAGGGCAGGTAGCCAATTTGAGGATTCAAGAACTACCCAGCATCCCCCACTTGCTGCATCCCAGCTCTCAGTAGTTGCACTGAAGGCAATGCAGTCATTTCCAGTTTTGTGATAGTTTAAATGAATGTGTCCATTGAGTAAATCAAGGTATAGTTAGTTTCATACATTGTTATTTTTTTGCTTTTAACAATCGTAACAAATTGTAACACCATCACCTCTCCAATCGACAACCTATATCGCCTAAAAAGACAAGAGCAGCAGTTACCCCAAGTTGCATACTATCTTGACTTGGAAGTATATCACCGTTCCTTCACTGTTGCTGGGTCATAATCCTAAAAGTCCTTCCCAACAGCACTCCAAGCATACTTGCACCACATAGACTGAAGTGGCTCAAGAAGACGGTTCACTTCTCAAGGGAAGTTAGGAATGGGTTATAAATGCTGGCCTTCAGCAATCATAGAATCATAGAAACCCTACAGTGCAGAAGGAGGCCATTCGGCCCATCGAGTCTGCACCGACCACAATCCCACCCAGGCCCTACCCCCACATATTTACCTGTTAATCCCTCTAACCTACGCATCTCAGGACTCTAAGGGGCAATTTTTAACCTGGCCAATCAACCTAACCCGCACATCTTTGGACCATGGGAGGAAACCGGAGCACCCGGAGGAAACCCACGCAGACACGAGGAGAATGTGCAAACTCCACACAGACAGTGACCCGAGCCGGGAATCGAACCCGGGACCCTGGAGCTGTGAAGCAGTAGTGCTAACCACTGTGCTGCCGTGCCGTGAATGTCCACATCTCAGAAATTAATAAAGATAGTATTTACTGTCATTGTCTTGTAACATACAACAGAACCTTAACAGAAACCCATAAATCCAATTTGCCATTTTCATTTTACTCGCTATATTTAAAAATTGCTCTCTGTTGTCATTTCACAAGTTGTGCAATTGTCTCCGTTAAAAAGATGAATTCATTCATAGACAGTGCAACCACTCCCAGTCTGCACACCTGCAGGAAAGGTAGCTTTACTATCAGTCAGTCCCAGCCTGGAGCACAGCCTCACTGCATGTATTCATTAACTGGAAACCCAGGATCTCCTGTGCTTAAGGCTACTAATGTTGCCTTTGTGTCTGTGATCACTCCACCCCTTTAATTCTGCCTGTGTCACACACTGCGTCAGCCTAGCAAGTAGGCAGTTTGTCCCTGGGTGCCTGCTAGTGCTGGTCTCCTACAGAAGGAGGTGAATGAGAGCAAGTGTGTGATGCTTGCATGCCCAATTTCCCTCCTTATGTTGGAGTTGGAGGAGGGGCCAGTTCATGACTGCGCTATCTCCTGCAGCCAACGGGGGGGAGGGGGAGGGGGGGGGGCGGCAATGAGGAAAGTCCGAAATCACTCTGTCATCTCATGAGTTGATACACCAGCACGTGAAGAAATATACTTGCAACAAATCAGCACCCAGGAAACAGCCACGGGTTGAAACCAACCTGTGCAGTATCAGCCGCAGAGGGTGTAGATTAAGAGGGAAGCCTGGAGCAACATTTAGGACACAGGCTGTGATGTCCATGAGTAGTTGAATTAATTATTGAAGGAATTAATTAGTCCCTTTCCAAACTGTGTCACAGTCTTTTTCTCTCTCTATGGCATTGAGTGCCTGTGATCGACTCGATGTTCTGATTCCCAGCTCCTGTGAAATCTGTTTGAACAGAAGTTAGAACCATTGTACACAAAGGCCTTCTTAATCACCACAGCAACGCATTAAGCAGGATTGATTAATTTAAAGCCATATATAATTAGGCTTGGCAGCATTTTAGTCATTTTTTCCCCACAGAGAAAAGAAGTAACAATTTTTAATATTAATATTCAATTTGCAAACAGGCACCAATCTATTACCACAATTCCACTTTTAATGATATTTAACCCTCATAATTACTTAATCTGCCATAATGGCTGGCAAAGAAAACACAGACACAAATGACATTTCAAAACATTCGATCCTTCAGCTCAGTATGCTACTGCTCCACAATATACTGTGTCACTACCCCATGGACTCCATCAGTTGCTTAACCCTGTATCTTAATAATATCATCAAATAAAAACATAATTATCGTAACAAGTGCCTAATGGCACCAGTAATTAAATAACAATGGCTCCAAATAAAATAATATGCTTAATAACTCAAGTTTCTTGGCTCAATCTGGAGTGACACATTGATCTTTGTATCTCCATATATGCATCATAAAGGAAAAAGAAATACTTACATTTCTATAGCGCCTATCATAACCAAAGCACTTTACAGCCAATTAAATACTTTTGAAGTGTATTGTAAGGAAGGATCTCTTGGTTCCTGCATCTTCGTCATATTGGGTATTTTCCTACAGTTAGTTACATATGAACTTATATGTGATATCTAAGGGGAGAGTCTGATGGCTCAATAAGTGTTCTTTACACACATGTGGAATTCACCCATGCTGAATAATCTAATACTGACCGTGGCAGTGAATAAGAAAAGTTCAATTCAGCACCGAGCGAATGCCTGAGCTACAGAGGAGAAAATGCAGTCATCTGTGCAGCAAGAGTATTGGATGAGGCTATGATGCTTGTAATATCTGAATACTGTGCTCACAGTTACTACCAAAGCTCAAAATAGGGAGAATGAACACTGACCAAGGTGCTTGCCAATGCAACCTTAACGTACCCCACTGTATTAAAGTGCAAATCTTCTATATCTCACTGTTCAAAGTAAATATGCTCTCTATCCCACACTTCCCAGTATGAATATTCTACATCCCACAGTTCCCCAGTGTGTCTCTTCTAAATACCTTTGTTCAGTCTTTCTCCTTTTTATATTCCATTGTTCCTAGTCTGTGCCCTTTATAATCCAATGTCCCCATGGTGTCCCTTCTGTATCCTGCTGCTCCCAGTGTATTGCTTCTATATTCCACTCCCTCAGTATGTCCCCCTATATCCCACTGTTCATGATGTGTTCCTCTATATTTCACTGTTCCAAGTGTGTCCTTCTAAATTCCAATGTCCCCAGTGTGTCCCCTCAATCTTCCACTATTTCTAGTGTTTCCCCTTTATATCCCACTGTTCCCAGGGTCTATCCTCTATATCCAACTGTTCCTGTTCTTTACCCTTTATATCTCACTGTTTCCAGTGTTCTCTCCATATACCACTGTTCCTTATGTGTCCCCTCCATATCCCACAGTTCCTAGTTTGTTTCTACATTGGCATGGTTCCAATTATGTCCCTTCTATATCCCATTGTTCCTAGTGTGTCCCCTCTATATCCCACTGTCACCAATGTGTTCCTCTATATCACATTGTTCCCTGTCCCCTCTATATCCCACTATTCTCCAGTGAACCTTCTCTATTTTCAACTGTTCCCAGTGTCTATCTTCTATATCCCACTGTTTCTATTGTGTTTACTCTAAATCACAATCTTCCCTATTGTGACCTCTCTATATCTTACCGTTCCTGGTGTTTATCCTCAATATCCCACTCCTCCCAGTCTTTACCCTCTGTATGTCACTGTTCTCCAATGTCTATCTTCCATATCCTACTGTTCCTGGCATGTCCCTTTCATTTTTCACTGTGCTAAGTGACTGTGCTTTAGAACTCACTGTTCCTAGTGTGTCCGTATCGCACTGTCCCCAAACTACCCTCTCTATATCTCTTTATTATCTGTGTCCAGAGCTATATGCAACTCTTAACCCTGCTCCTCTATATTCCATTGTTATCAGTGCCCCTCTCTATGTTCCATCGTTCCCAGTATGTCCACCACATATGTCACCATTCTCAATACATCCCACTGTTTCAAGTACATTTCCTCCTTCTCCCTAGGTTTCCCACTTATCCTCTCTATAATCCACTGTTCTACAATGTCTATATCACTGCTCTGAGTTTGTGTTCTTCATTTACTACTGCGCATCCTTTATATATTCCACTGATTCCAGTGCTTATCCTTTATATTCTACTGCCTCCAGTGTGTTATTTCTTTATCCCACTGCTCCCAGCATGTAATTCTTCATATCCCACTGCTCTTTATGTGTCTAACTGATTCCAGTTTGTATCCTCTATATCTCACTGTTCCTTGTGTCCCCTTTGTTTCCACTGTTCATAGTATTGATTCTCTATATCCCACTGTTCTTCAACAGACACTCACTTTATATTCCATTGTCCCCCAGTGTGCTTTTTCTATATCCCACCGTTCTCTTTCCCTAAGCCAGTACGTAATTGCAGTGGTTGCCTAGCACTGGACTCCCTAGCTACGCACCGTATGCTGCAGTAAATTGGAGAGGACATGTATCATCCATTATTGATCAGTGTAATTAAATACCAGAAATAAGCAGTTAATCAGGGAATGTCAATCAGCCAAAAGGGATTTGGGATGTAGGCCATAAATCTGGTGACATCCAGAATTCCTTTCTCTGTGTACTTGTATATTATTTTATTTTATTCTCCCTTTCTCAGCACACCATCCAGTGAATTTTCTGGGATGTTAGTAGCAAAAAATGGAATGCTATCCAAATGTCAGGTCAGGTACAGCACAGGTTAGATACAAAGTTCCATCTACACTGTCCCCTCAAACACTCCAAGGGCAGCTGGGGATTTAGCGAGGTATAGCATAAATCTTCCTTTGCATTGTCCTTATGCTGAGAATGCAGCGTAACATGGAGTATGTTATTACTGAAAGTGGAGAGTCTTAAACTAAGGTTGGGGCATAACAAAAAGAATGTTATAATCAAGAACCTTATACTGAGGCTGTAGCCTAAGTAGGATGGGACTGGGATAATCCTTGGGAGTCTGGATCCTCTTCCTGGCAGGGTTTTCCTATGGCGTGTCGTTATCCATTCGTAGTACATTGCCCTACTAACTTTAAGTCTTAGCCAAATCAATGGAAGTCGATCCATTGATTAAGTAAGTTCTGGGCTGCCAGAGTCTCGCTGTGACCAGAGGAGTGAGGAGTTATTTCACCTGGGGTCAGTTTATAAATCATGGGGCTTTCTAGGTGCTTATTACCTAGGTTCACCCGCATGTGAAATATAGAGACATTGCCAGAAAGAAATGTGTAATTACAGTGTACTGTGACTTGCAGACTTGGGTTCTCTGTCAAGCTGCTGACCTGCGACAGACTGATTGCTGCCATCTGGTTTTGCTATAAGCAGAGCAGCCAGTAACACAGCAATGAGTCTACGGGGCTCCCAGCACCAGTTACCCAATGGCACAGCTCATTGTTGTCACCAGGTTGCAAAACAGTTAACTGCCAGAGCAGCTGGTTGGAACTGAGGGTTTCATAAAGTGGGGATCTCAGACACATTGACCAGTAAGGTATCACCCTGTTCATGCACTCAGAGGGCATTTAATATTCAAACACATTAGTGTGAGACCACTCACAAACAGTCTGAAAGCCCTGGGTTGAGGGGACCTATATGTGACCTTCTCTCAGGCCTATCTCCATTATTTTGTAACCAGGTCACGACCTGTTCTTGGCTCAACTGAGCAGATCATATCCTGCCCCACTCCTGACGACAGAGACTTGAACTTGCTGCTCCTGTGACATAAGTGGAGCTTTTGCTTTTGAGGGTATGAGGTTTTGTGGGTCTTTGCACCCTTTTAAAGCAGGAAGAGACTGCAAAGCTTTGTTGTGTCTTGAATTTATTGAGACTAAGTCAGGACAAGTTAATTAAGTTCTCAGATAAATTATATCAACAAATGCGGGCGGTGATTTACAGTTCTTCTGTGTCAAGATGTGAAAGATAGAGCACACAAAATGATTTCTTTCCCAGCTTTGGTCTTTGAGTCTGTCTCCCTCTCCGTTGTTTCGTGGTTTATTTTGTTCTTGTCTCTGGATGGTCTTTCTCTCTGCCATGCGGAAGGCAAACCCAGGTCATCCCTTATTGCAACTATTATCCAACTAATCCCATCTTGATCCCATTCGTCCTCAGCCCTGTGTGTTAGGACACTTTCCTTGACCAACCTGAAATAGTTTATGTGGCCATTGCTAGCCTTATGTTCTTTGTTTTTACATACCATGGCTCCTTATGATAGAGAGGCATATACTTTCCATATTTACAAGCAGTTTTTCACAGGCAAGCTTCAAAGTCTTATCCATTTTTTGTTGTCAGCTAACTCTTCATAATGTGACATAAACTGCCAGGATCCTCTATCTTGGCATCTTTTCTATACTGTGCCTGACTTCTCAGTTTTCCCACTTTACTATCGTACAAAGTATAAAATCAAGTGTTAGTAAACCACAAGGTTAGATGTTAGTTTCTAATAAGGTTAGATTTTAACAATTAGTATTCTTGTTCGTAATCTAATAATCTTACAAAGATGTGTACCCTTTTTTGCATTATGCAACTTATTTACATACTTTGGACTACTTGTGTGTAAGTTTACCCATTAACAGTCCCATACCAATCTGTTTGACTCTTGAGTACCCTAGCAAGCCATTCAGTTGTATCATCACCTTCTCAGGACAACTAGAGATAGCCATATGCTGACCTTTTCCAGCAACACACATATTCCAAGAAAATAAAACTCCTCTCTCTCCAAGGGTTCTGAATGAAATGAGATTTTAAGTTTAGTCTTTTTA
Source organism: Mustelus asterias (assembly GCF_964213995.1). Taxonomy (NCBI): domain Eukaryota; kingdom Metazoa; phylum Chordata; class Chondrichthyes; order Carcharhiniformes; family Triakidae; genus Mustelus; species Mustelus asterias. The sequence continues at coordinate 37,096,130 of NC_135823.1, forward strand.
CTGACCAGGTTTCTAGTTTAAAGATGCAACATTGCTTTCTAACAATATGGCTGGAATTTTACCGTCCCACCTGCCATGGGAATCCGAGCAGGCAAGGGGCAGAACATGGAAAGATCCGTTGACCTCAGGTGGGATTTTACGGTTTCGGGACAAGCGAGGCCATAAAATCCCACCCTATATGTCACAATTGCATTCAGTAAAGACTGCCTACTGCAGAGATACTGTGCTGGTTAGGTGCATTGACCATGCTAAATTCTCCCTCAGTGTACTCGTACAGGCCCTGGACTGTGGCGACTAGGGGATTTTCACAGTAACTTCCATTGCAGTGTGAATGCAAGCCTACTTGTGACATTAATAAATAAACTTTGCTGCAGACACACAGGGCAGGTCAGTATTAGTACAAGATGACTTTCTACATTATGATGCCATGGTTCAATCTTGGACTCCTGCAAATACTTGGGAGTTCAACAAGTAAATTGGAATGGCTGACAAGTTTCATATCCTGTATTATATTGAAAATAATGTGTCAGATGTAGGCATGGGGCTCCCATTTGGAGTTCTCATGTATGTGTTTTTTCAATATTGTTCATGGAAATTCAGGGGAAGGTGACCTCCTCATTCTGAAGTTGCCACAGTTAATTTCTGTTTTGTCCAAAAATGGGTGTACACACACATATATATATATATATATATATATATATATATATATACGCACAGACACATGCATATAAATATATGTGCAGATACATATACAAGTGTACATATGCACTCATGCAAATACATATGCACATTGACATTCACAGGTATATAAATGAGATTTCACAGACATCCACAAATGGCAACATGTACGCACATACAGGTGCACACAAGCAGTCATACACGTGCATAGCAGTACTGGCGTTTTAAGTTCTGGATACTTTGATGTCTATGCACTGGTGTATATGCCCATTTATATGTGGCTGTGTATGTTTCTGCATTCATATCTATACATGTTTGTCTCTATACATTTATATATTTATTTGCTTCTGTATTTGTGTATGCTCATTGATATACATGTGAATGTCAATGTGATATTAATGAGAAAAACAGAACCTCCAAAACCATAATATTAATGTTGTTATACGGTTAGGATTTATTTCCATCCAGTCTCTTCCCTCTGGTCTATAAGTGCCCAGTGCACTTATACACAGACACACATGGGCAAACAGACAAACATACACTTATAAAGGGACAGACTCAGATACAAGCACACACAACAAACAGACACGCAGCACAAGGACAAACAGACACACATACAAACAGATTGAGACAGACATGCATTCATACACACATTAGAACAGACACAGATATGCATGCACACTGACATACATACTGACATGGTCAGACAGACACACACATAGACGAATAGAGACAAAGATATACGGTTAGATATGTATACACAGTGAATTACATACTCAGGCACACGTGTAAAGACACATGCCCACAGCTTTTCCTTTGCTCTTACAAAGGGTGGAAGGAGTGTAATTCCATCCACATTCCTGTAATTCCCCACAAGAGTCCTGTGCAGACCTTTCACTCTGCATTCATCAGTCTAAAGGAATTGCCAACATATTAGGAAGTGCATTTGAGATAATTGAAAGCCTTTTGACGCAGGCTGGAATTTTATTGCCTGAATATAGATGTAAGGAGCCTTAGGGGCAAGTCTACAGAGTTAAAGAGAGAGTGTGATCAGCACAACCTCCTGCTATTTTTTTAAAGCAGTGACAGCCAATTCAGATCAAAGCAGATAATTTGTAGTAAAAGCTCTTGTGTGTCTACCACATTTGCACCCAGAGTTTCTGCAGCCCTCACACCAGTAGTTCTCCTGTCTAGTTGTTTAAATCAGTGGTCAGTGCTTGCTTCAGTGTCTGTCATGCTGGTCATGTTCCATTGTAAATAACTGTTTGTTTTGAGCATTTGCAGGCTGGTTGAGGAAAATGATGAAACTGTTCCCCATGGGTATCACTGATGGTTTATTGTTCTCAGGTGTGAGTGTGTGTTGACAAGGCCAGCATTTATTGCCCATCTTTAGTTGCCCTGAGAAAATGAATGTGCTCTGCCTTCTTGCATTGCTGCAGTTCATGTGATTGTAGCACTTTGATAGAAGACAGAGACTGGATAGATTGGTTTAGAGGGCAGTTAAGAATCAACCACACTGGTGTGGGACAAGAGTCCTATACAGACCGGTAGGAATCCTTCCTTCAAGGACATCAGTGAACTAGTGGGTTCTCACAACAATCAATAGCTCTATTGTTAATAGTGTGCCAATTATATTGTTAAGATATGCAGATGAAGGGCATTGTTTAATTAAATACTTATAGAGCTCTTATAAAGAGAGACTGCTGAGGCACTGGGTTAGTAGGAGGGTGCAGACACATGTAATGCTGCATTCTGTAAAAAAAATTATCATTAAGAAAAGTATTAGTGTCTAGCTTCACACTTTACCACTGTTCTCTGAATCCAAACAGTATAACCAATGGAAAAATAGAGTGTCTATGTGGACACAGGACATGGCCTTACCAATTACAGAACAAGGTGTGGCCTTGGCATTGTTACTTCCTGACAGAAGCAAAATCGCCAGCAAACATTTTTTGTGAACTGGCTTCCCGTCAGTTGGAAATTGATGAAAGTTTGGACATTTCATTAAGTTTCATGTATAAAAATTATAAAAAAGATGATCTATTATGTGCCTATGAGGCATGATCAGACTTGGATAAAATCATACAGTCTACAGCGCAGAGACAGGCCCTTTGGCCCAAACTGGTCCCTGCCGACCAAAATCCCCATCTAAGCTAACCCCATTTGCCTACATTTGGCCGAGATCCCTCTAAAGCTTTCCTATCCATGTATCTGTCCAAATGCCTTTTAAATGTTGTTAATGTTCCTGCCTCAACCACTTCCTCTGGCAGCTCATTCCACATACGTACCACCCTCTGTGTCAGGTTCCCATTAATTCTTTCCCCTCTTAACTTAAATCTATGCCCTTTAGTTCTTGTTTCCCCAACCGTGGGAAAAAGACTGAGTGCATTCACCCTATCCATGTCTCTCATGATCTTATACACCTCTATAAGATCACCTCTCAGTGTCCTACGCTCCAAAGAAAAAGATCCTAGCCTGTCCAATCTCTCTCTATAACTCAGTCCCTTGAATCCTGACAACATCCTTGTAAATCTCTTCTGCACTTCTTCCAGTTTAATAACATCTTTCCGATAGCAAGGTGACCAAAACTGAAAACAATACTCCAGACGCGGCCTAACCAATGTCCTGTACAACTGCATCATAACTTTCCAACTTCTTTACTCAATGCCCTGACTGATGAAGGCCAACATGCCAAAAGCCTTCTTCACTGCCCTATCTACCTGTGACTCCACTTTTAGAGAACTATGCACCTGAATTCCAAGGTCCCTCAATTCCACGATACTCCCTAAGGTCCTACCATTCACCGTGAGAGTCCTACCTTGATTTGACTTTCCAAAATGCAACACCTCACACTTATCTGTATTGAATTCCATTTGCCATTTCTCGGAAGCTGATCAAGATCCTGCTGCAATTTTTGATAACCTTCCTCACTGTCTACAATACCACCTATTTTGGTGTCATCTGCAAACTTACTGATCATGCCTTGGACATTCTCATCCAAATTGTTGATATAGATAACAAACAACAATGGGCCCAGCACTGACTCCTGAGGCACACCACTAGTCACAGGCCTTCAGTCTGACAAACATCCTTCCACCATTACACTCTGCTTTCTACCATCAAGCCAATTGTATATCCAATTTGCCAGCTCTCCCTGGATTCCATGTGATCTAACCTTCCAGAGCAGCCTACCATGTGGAACTTTATCAAAGGTCTTACTGAAATCCATATAGACTACGTCTACCACCCTGCCCTCATCAACCTTCCTGGTCACTTCATCAAAGAACTCGAATAAATTTATAAGGCATGATCTCCCATGCACAAAGCCATGCTGACTACTCCTAATCAAACCCTGTCTTTCTAAATGCCTGTATATCTTATCTCTCAGAATCCTCTCTAGTAACTTACCCACCACCGATGTTAGGTTTACCGGTCTATAATTCCCAGGTTTTTCTTTCAGCCCTTCTTAAATAAGGCCATAAATTTGTTACCCTTCAGTCTTTTGGTACCTCACCTGTGGCTAACGATGATGCAAATATCTCAGCCAGTGCTCTCAATTTTTTTTCTAGCCTCACAGTGTTCTTGGATATATCTGGTCAGGGTCAGGAAATTTATCCACCTTCATACATTTCTTAGCTCTGTCTGTGACTTCAATGACACTTCTCTTCCCTTCCTTAACTTCTGTCTCCATTTTTGAACTCCAAGGTCCCTCTATTCCACGATACTCCCTAAGGTCCTATCATTCACCGTGTAAGTCCTACCTTGATTTGACTTTCCAAAATGCAACACCTCACACTTATCTGTATTGAACTCCATTTGCCATTTCTTGGCCCACTTCCCCAGCTGATCAAGATCCTGCTGCAATTTTTGATAACCTTCCTCACTGTCTACAATACCACCTATTTTGGTGTCATCTGCAAACCTACTGATCATGCCTTGGACATTCTCATCCAAATCGTTGATATAAATAACAAACAACAATGGGCCCAGTGCTGACCCCTGAGGCACACCACTAGTCACAGGCCTCCAGTCCGACAAACATCCTTCCACCATTACATTCTGCTTCCTACCATCAAGCTAATTGTACATTCAATTTGCCAGCTCTCCCTGGATTCCATGTGATCTAACCTTCCAGAGCAGCCTACCATGTGGAACTTTATCAAAGGCCTTACTGAAGTCTATATAGACTGTGTCTACCGCCTTGCCCTCATCAACCTCCTTGGTCACTTCATCAAAGAACTCTAACAAATATATAAGGCATGATCTCCCATGCACAAAGCCACGCTGACTACTCCTAATCAAACCCTGTCTTTCTAAATGCCTGTATATCTTATCTCTCAGAATCCTCTCTAGTAACTTACCCACCACAGATGTTAGGCTTACCGGTCTATAATTCCCAGGTTTTTCTTTCAGCCCTTCTTAAATAAGGGCACAACATTTGCTACCGATGGTGCAAATACCTCAGCCAGGGCTCCCACAATTTCTTCTCCAGCCTCACGCAGTGTTCTTGGATATAGCTGGTCAGGGCCTCCTTCTTGCATTTTGATATGTCCATCACCTGCTCTACTGTAATGTGAACTGTCCCCAGTATATCACCACTAACTTTCCCAGGTTCCCAAGTCTTCATGTCTTTCTGCACGATAAACGATAGATAGATTTAGAAAAAATGGATGGTTTTCCCACAGAGGAATATATCATGGATTTTAATATATATAACGTATAAAAGTTTTCAGAAATTTCATTTGGAAATTCCTTGTTCAGTTCTCACTTTCAAATTGTTGGATGATGCTAAAGTGTCACACATGGAAAGGCTCCCGGTCTCAACTCTCAGTTTTGGGATCAGATGTCTGATGCTTTAAAAAAAATTCTGGGAAAGCAGTCATTTCCAGCACAAATGGGACATTCAGCGGTGCCACAGAGGATTTAATGATTTCAGCCTTTCAAGATTGTTCAGATATGAGATGCAGACATCAGTACAACAGAATTACAGAGAATAGAAATGAAGATGAAGATATTTTTGGCAGATCTGGCAGACATTAGGATTGGAGTAATAATAATTGATGAATGAACCCCAAGAATACCCAAGGAACTGTTCACAGATGCCTCAGATGTGATACCAAATGTCATTATGAGTAAATTATCCAAAGTGGAACAACAGGGTTTTCGAAGTGACACAGGACAGAGAAAATTTGAAAGTTAAATACGACATTGATCAGTCCGAGGGAATTATATTGGTCAGAAGAAGCTTCTGTCCAGTAGTAAATGTACTTAGTTGCAGTTTGTTTAATTACACCATTGGACGATCCCTTTGCTGTTGTTCCTTTAGTGGGTGGCATGGTGGCACAGTAGCTAGCACTGCTGCCTCACAGCGCCAGGGACCTGGGTTCAATTCTGGCCTTGGGTGATTGTCTGTGTGCAATTTGCACATTCTCCCCTTATCTGCATGGGCTTCCTCTGGTTGCCTCCCACAGTCCAAAGATGTGCAGGTTTGGGAGATTGGTCATGCGAAATTGCCCCTTAATGTCCAAAGATTTGTAGGCTAGGTGGATTAGCCATGGTAAATGTGTGGGGCTACGGCGCTGTGAGGCAGCAGTGCTAACCACCATGCCACCCATAAATCCAGGCCAAATGAAGCAGCTTGAAATTCTTCAGTGTCTGCTGCATGGATCCCACATAAAATCACAAATGTCTGAGTATTGTTACGGTGAACAAGGAGGCCATTTGGTTCATTGTGTCTGCATCGGCACTCCAAACAAGCATTGTGACTTAGTGCCATTCCCCTGCCTTTTCCCCATACCCCTGCATATTGTTTCTATTCAAATAATCATCGAATGCACTCTTGAATGCCTTGATTGAACCTGCCTCCACCACACTTCCAGGCAGTGCATTCCGGACTCGAACCACTTGCTGTGTGAAAAGGTTTTTCTCACATCACATTTACTTCTTTGGCAAATGATTTTAAACCTGTGCCCTCTCATTTTTGATCCTTTTACAAGCGTGAACAGTTTTTCCCTATCTACTCTGTCCAACCCCTGTATGATTTTAAGCATTTCTATCAAATGTCCTCTTAGCCTTCTTCTCTCCAAGGAAAACAGTGCCAACCTCTCCAATCTATCCTCATAATTGAAATTTCTCATCCCTGGAACCATTCTTGTAAACAAATAAGTTGGGAAAGTCTCAAACCAGTCTTTAATGGATATAGAACATAAAGTGGATATAGTAGGCCATTCAACCCTTTGAGCCTGCTCTGCCATTCAACTAGATCATGCCTGATCTAGTTGGGAGAATCTCTTTTATTTCAATGCCACCTTCCCGCACTGTTCCCCATCCCTTGAATCCAACATCCTCCGCTTTGAACATATTCAATAACTGAGACTCCACAGCCCTCTGGGGTAGAGATTCATCATCTCCTGATGGAAGAAATTCCTCCTCATCTCGATCCTAAATGGCCAACCTCCTATTTTGAGACTGTTCCCTGGTTCTAGAATCCACAGCCAGGGGAATCATCCCTCCTGAATCTATCTTGTTAACAAGAATTGTGTACACTTCAATGAGGTCACCTCTCATTTTTCTAAGCTTGAGAGAATACAGACCGAGTCTCCTCAATCTCTCCTCATAGGATAATCCCACCATCCCTGGAATTAGTCTGGTGAACCTTTGGTCAGGAGACCAAAACTGTGCACAATACTCCAGGTGTGGTCTCACCAAGGCTCTATACAACTGCAACAAGACTTCTTTACTTCTGTACTTAAATCCTCTTGTGATAAAGGTGAACAGACCATTTGCTTTCCTAATTACTTGTTATATCTGTAAGCTTTCAGTGATTAATGAACAAAAACTCCCAGGTCACTTTGGACATCACCATTTCCCAATCTCTCCCAATTTAAGAAATACTCTGAATTCTGTTTTTCCCACTAAAGCGGATAACTTCACATTTTTCCACATTATATTCCATCTGCCATGTCCTTGCCCACACAATTGGGCAAGAACATGGCAGATGGCATAAGTCTCTTTGCATCCCCCTCGCCACTCACATTCCCACTAACTTTTATGTTATTGGTAACATATGAAAACAAAATGGTGTAGAGAGAGAGAGAGAGAAATAGAAGGGGGGGATTCTCTCGGTCCGCTAGTTCCAATTGCGATGGCCCGAGAATCAGGCGTTGATGCAAAAACTGGTTTTGCACCAGATGCCAAAGCCAGCGCGATGTGCCCGGCCAGAGCGAGCTTCACTACAATTCTTCAAAGTTACAGACATGGCATGTTGGATCCCAAGGGTTCGGGGGACCACCAACTCCTCAGCAAAGAGGGGTATGTTTCCCCCCACACTTCACAGGCAGAGGGTGACCCCACCACTTCACCCCCTCCCCCCTCAGACCTCCACTCAGGCTTCCCTTCCCTCCCACCCCCCCCAATAGTGAATGAGAAGGTTTTGACCAGTCAATTTCAAAAAACCTCCAGTGACAACCTCAGCTGTGAGTGCATGTGAAGTGGTTTCATTGATCCTAACCACAAGCTAAGCCTGATTGACAGATTGTGGTTTCTGCTTTGTAAAAGATGGAGTAAGACCTGTTTGGGATTCTGGGGAGCATGGTTCGGGGCGGGTCACCCTCATGTCTGTGTGGAGAGGGGATGATTACCCGTCATTTGTGGGTGGCGGGGACAATCCCCCCCCCCCCCCCCTTTTGGTGAGATGGTGGTGGTGCTCCTCTGGTCAGTTTGTTTGGGGGGGCGGGGAGGCGGCACTATTTCATTTTTTGGGGGGAGGGAGGGCCGGTAAATGATTGCGGAGATCGGGGTGCCATTTAAAAATGACGGCCCAGACTTGGAACAGTGGGAATGGCCGGCGCGCTATCTGCGATGCATAAATTAGCATCCAGATAGGTGCTGCTAACATCAGTAGGAAACCTGAAGGGCACTTAGTCCCAATTTGGGAAAATTGCGGCCAGAGTTAATATTTCAAGTCTGTATGACTTCTTCAGAGATTTTATTGGCAATGTTACATTTAGTCCGCACATCCACTGTGAATAGCTGGGGCCCAAGCACTGATTCTTGCAGTACCCCACTAGTCACAGCCTAGATTTGAAATTTACCCTGTCAGGACATTATTCCATCCCTTTAATAACAACTAATATATCTAATCAGAATATTAACAACTAATATATCTAATCAGAATGTTAAAGAAGTATTAATTACATCAGGTGATAAGAGTTTGAGTGGGAAAAAAAGCAAATTGTCTTGAAATAAATCACAATTTGCTCATGCCTTTTGCCACAGACTAAAAATTCTACTAAAGGATGCAGGGGTGGTTGATGATAAATACACAAAACTTATTGAATAGATTAATGAAAAGTATGATATATGCAAAAAGTATTCAGGGCTATGGGCCAAGTGCTGGCAAGTGGGATTAGGTGGGCAGGTGGGCTCATTGTCAGCTCCATGCTGTTTGGCTGCATCAATCTTTTTGGTATAGGTCTGTCCTGCCAGACTGTCTCATTTGCTATCCAGTCACCAGTGTTGCTTGGAGTCAGGGGAGCTTGCAATGTCAGGGCTTTTCATTGCATCGATGCGGATTCGATGGGCTGAAGGGCCTCTTCTACACTGTAGTATTCTGTGATTCTATGAGAGGACACCATCATGGCCTATACTAAGTCCCCCTTCAGCATGAGATTTTAATGAAGAATTGGCTTTGGATTTAAGCATTTATGACAAGGACGGAAACATTTTCATCTTGCATTTTATAGATATGGCATCTAGATTCAATCTTTTTTGCAGTAATACATGGTAAAAACAAAAGAGTGATTATAGATAAAACCTTGGCAAAATTGAAAGGAACTGGTTTGAGAGCACTGGCTAAATTCCTGAGTGACAATAGTTCGAGGCATGAAATTTGCCCATGATGAGTTTAGAAATATATAAAAATGTGAACATTGTCATTATGAACATCACAGCTGAAAGTCCTTTCAGAAATAGACTCTGTGAAATGAATCACATTGCGATTGATGAAATGCTCCATAAGATCTTAGTTGACCAACCAAATTGCAAGCTAACATCTGTCCATGCAAAGAATTTGCTTGCAATGGTTGTGAGTGTATCAATTAGTCTATGGGAATAATGTGCTGTGTGATAATATTCCACTCCTAGAAGGAACTACAATTAGTTCTACTTTTTCTGTACATTTGAATGCAGGGAGAAAGGCCTTCATCAAGGCAGAAGTCTGAGAAAGTTTGGCAAACCTTATGACATTGCATAAGATCATCAGAGATAAATTTTAACCCTGGGGATTTAGATACTATAAATAAGGTCAGAGAGAATGGAAAAATCTGTGTACGGTAAAAGAGTGTGATGGGAAGACCATGGTTCTCCAACATGGTAGTCAAACTATTTAAGATCCATTCATCTCAGTTAATTGAGATTGATTGTAAACTTTAAGAAATTAAGCAATTCAGAGAAGATGATGAGGCAACCTGTACCTTCCATGGTACAGTATTCCAGAAAGAGATGGGAGGGCAAGTGAATGCTGTTGCTTGACTAGGCTAAGCAATAGAACAAGGACTACAAAACAATCAAGGTACACTACTAGAAGTTGAAACTCTATGATCAGGAAGTGTAGGCTCCATATAAATGAGAAGGTAATTTAATAAGACAGGCAAAGAGGTTGGATAGTTGGAAGGAATTTCTGAAGTGCCAGATAGAGGACAGCCAGTCTTATTACACAGTACATGAATGGAAAACGTACTTGCAGATGGGACATATAAGGCTCGTGGCTCAGGATTTTGAAGAGAAAATTAGAAATCATGGTGTTACAGTGGACTCCCCCATGGCAGGGAAAAACAGTTTTGAGAATTTTCTTAGCTCTGTTGGCCACATATTCATGGGAGTGCAGGTTTTTGATTTGATTTATTCTTGTCACATGTATTAGTATACAGCGAAAAGTATTGTATCTTGCGTGCTTTACAGACAAAGCATCCTGTACGTACATAGAAGTTTGTGGCAACCTTAAAAAGGCTGGCACAACATTGTGAATTTGGTGATTCATTAGAAGACACTTTCGTGATTGTCTAGTTTATGGTCTCCAAAATGAGGCTGTCCAAAGCAGATTGCTTAATGAACATGATTTGACTTTAAAGACAGCAGTTGACATTGCAGTGTCAATGGAACTGGCTGCGAAAGAGGCTTCACAATTTGGTGCAAGAATGAAGATCCATGAGTTGGGAACTGCCCATAAGAAGTCAATAAGCATATTACAGATGTGCCAAAGTGAGATATTCAGGCAAGGATAGTCAATTCACGAAGTAATGGTACAGTGTTTAGCACTGCTGCCTCACAGCACCAGGGACCCGGGTTCGATTCCTGGCTTGGGTCACTGTCTGTGCGGAGTCTGCGCGTTCTCCCCGTGTCTGCGTGGGTTTCCTCCGGGTGCTCCAGTTTCCTCCCACAGTGCTGGTTAGGTGCACTGGCCATACTAAATTCTCCCTCTGTGTACCTGAACAGGCGCCAGAGTGTGGCGACTACAGGATTTTCACAGTAACTTCATTGCAGTGTCAATGTAAGCCTACTTGTGACACAAGTAAACTTAAAAACATAAACTTAAATGGGCCACATTGCAAAAGCTGATTGGGCTAGACCAGTTTCCCTTGAGAAGAATATTCAGAAGAAGAATCTGGGTACATTCAAGAAGAAGAACAAGTGTACAAAAATAATTTACAACATCAAAGAAAAGAATTATGACTGTGAAGAAGAGAATGTCCAGAAATATGATGATGAGCTCCAACTGAACATCTTATCCATATAGAGTGAATCACACAGACTCTGGGTGATTCTGAAGTTAAGTGGACAACCTATTAGGATGGAGGTTGATACTGGTGCTGCTGTATCTTTAATTCTTGAGATTACATACCTTCAAAAGGTGAAGCATCTTTAAAACCAGCTAATGTGATATTAAGGACATACATGAAAGAAATAGTGCCATTAAAAGTTTACATCATGGTCAATGTAGAGTTGAGTGGGCAAAAAGTCTCAAAGCATGATGCAATTCGGCCCAAGGTCAAATAAGATTTAGTATGACATTTTAACTCTTGTGTGTTAGAACTGGTTACTGGGCTATCCCCATCATACCTGTCATGAAACCAGATGGTCAGTTCATATTTGTGGTGATTTAAAAACAACCATAAATCTAGTGCTGTGTGCTGATCAATATCCGCTTCCATTAATTGAAGATTTGTTTGGTGAATTATCAGGTGGGCAGAAATTCAGGAAGATTGATTTTTCACAAGCATATTTACAGATGCACGTAGCTGCTGGATCACAACCATTGCTTACCATCATTACTTATCAAAGTCTCTTTTGTTATAAAAAATTACCTTCTGGAATAATATTCGCATCAGCACTTTTCCAAAGATCAATGGATCAGATTTTAAGTGGTCTCCCTAGTGTAAAATGTTACCTGGATTATATTCTAATTACAGGGCCCAGTGAAAAAGAGCATGTAGATAACTTATAAGCAACATTGGAACGTCTTCAAGCACATGGTCTATGTATCAAGAAAGAAAGTGTGACCTTTTCCAGACATCAATCCACTATTTGGGTCATTTTATTGATAGTAAAGGCCTACAAAGAACCATAGAATCCCTACAGTGCAGAGAAAGGCCATTCAGCCCATCAAGTTTGCACCAACACCAATCCCACACAGGCCACATCCCCGTAACCCCATGCATTTACCCTGCTAATCCCCCTGTCACTTGGGGGCAATTTAAGATGGTCAATTGACCTAACCCACACATCTTTGGACTGTGAGAGGAAACTGGAGAACCTGGAAGAAACTCACGCAGACACGGGGAGAACGTGCAAGCTCCACACAATCACCTGAGGCCAGAATTGAATCTAGGTCCCTGGCGCTGTGAGGCAACAGTGCTAACCACTGTGCCACCGTGCCACCCATGAAATGCATAAAAGGGACATTATTTTAGAAGCACCATGTCCAATGACTGTGATGCAATTGAGGTTCTTTCTAGGATTAGTAAATTATAATGGAAAATTTGTTCCTAACTTAGCTATATTATTGAAGCCATTGCACAATTTCTTATGTGTAAATAGTCATGGGACTGGACAACAGGGGAGGCACAGTGGTTAGCATTGCTGCCTCACAGCGCCAGGGACTTGGGAATTTTTGCAAGATTTGATAAACTGGAACAGATTATTAGTGATAATAGTTCATAGTTTACGTCACAAGAGTTTGAGGATTATCTCCAAGTAAATGTTATTCAGCATATAAAATCTGCACCTTGTCTTCGATGCAACCAATCATTCAGAACGGGTTAGCTGAAAGATTTGTACAATCCTTGAAACATTTTTAAAAAAGCTTTAAAAGAGCAAGGTTCATTATCACGTCATGTGAATAGCTTTTTGGCACCTTTATAGAAACACTACTCATTCGACTACCCAACATTCACCTGCATTACTACTTTTAAAGAGAAAGTTGAGAACAACATTTGATTTGTCATGACCGCCAGAAACTTCAGAGGTATTAGAATGTCAACAACAATCTCAAGTTGCTCGATGAGACATGAGGGCAAAACAATGCTCAGTTCAACAAGGAGATTGAGTGTTGACATGTAATTATGCCACGAGTGAGAAATGGGTACCAGCAAATTTTTGTTTAGCATGCGTTTAGCAAAAACAGGTCCAATTTCTTACAAGGTTCAGACTGAAGATGAACTAGTTTGGCAATGCCATGCTGACCAATTGTTGCCATCTTGAAATTATTTCTCCGAATCATCTCCAGAAGTAACAACTTCTTTAGTCCCTACTGTTGTGAATAATACTACAGAAGACTTAGTTGAATCTGAGCTGCTTGATGATTGTGTCTATGCCACTGCCACTATACCATGTAAGAATGATGTAGAATTAGTTCCAAGAGACAAACTGAATTTCCAAATCATACTTCTAGGGTCAAGGACAGTCAAATTCTAGAATGTCATACACAATCAAAGAGGAATAGATGTCTTCCTGAGCGATTTTCTTATGACTGTAAAATGATTAATGATGCATATTGCTGTTTCTATTGATCCGAGATATATCCTCATAGTAATTTTCTGTTGTGACGACAGAAATAAAAGGGGGGAGGGATGTTATATATTTAAACGGGTTGCAGATTGCTTTAAGAGCTGATTACATGATTTGATGGTGATGTCATTCAGGTCTTGTAGAAGCTTCTATTTTACTTTCAACTTGCACTCTATGCAATGCAGAGAACATCTCTTTTAATAAACTTTATGCATGTTAGTTTAAATCTATGTGCGCAAACCACATTCTTTATATTTTTGTTAAAACCCACAACCCCTAACATAGTTAGGACATTACACTCCTTACATGGTTTTGTGTGACATTACCACAATAACTGTGGGGTGTAGGTTTTACAGACCACAATTATTATTGCTATTTAAAGTTAAGTAGAGATATCAACCACAAAAATTTGACAAATGTAAGCAGTATAATTTATTAAACTAAATGGGGTGGTGATCCATAATGAGTCAGTTACCTCTGTAAGGCAGCTCACCATCACCTTCTCAAGAACAATTAGGGATGAGCAACATCTGCTGGTCTTGCCAGCAAAACTCCTATCCTATGAAAGAGCAAAAAGAAAGAATGTTGGAATAAACAGCATGTTAATTTTAGTTTTAAGAAATATGACCCTGATTTTCTGCAAGGTGTTGCAATAAGTTGCAACTTCTTGTGTAAAACCACATAGGATATATTAAATAATAGAACAACATCGGGGAGTTACAGTCAGCCTTTAGTCAAATTAATGCCTAGAATCCACAAGAGTTTATGATGCTGGTTAGGAGACTAGATTTTAATCCTTGAATTTTTTTGTCACGTTAGATTTCCAAACAATCTTAATTATATAATGGGAAAAACAGCACAAATTCCCCATTGAAATTGACCCCCTACATTCATAAATACAAAAATGTTCAAAGTAAAAATATCTAAATAAATAAAGGGGAGTGTAGCTCTCAATAGGATTCAAACCTTCATAGCAGAAACATCTGCAATGTGTCACTCATTCACAAGTCTCCAGTCAAATTGATCTGTCAGCTGAGATGCAACCAATCATTCAGAATGGACGCACAATTAGCTCATTCAGACAATACCAAATGTCATCTCTCCCTGCTCCATTTACATTGATATGCACATGAACAATTTAAATTAGTGCACCAATATGATTAATGAAACAGGCAGATATCCTTTTAATTCTCAAAGATGAAACAAGCAAATGCAACATTCATGACAGTCTCCTTTCCATTGCCCTGCTTTCAATGCAGCCAAGAAGGTGGACAACCTGTTCCTGGATCTCTGCCATCACTGGTCTGGAAGTCAACTGCCTGGAGATTGCTAAGAGCATTCCATTGTGACTCTGCCTCTCGTTGTGCACCATTCCTCCACTCAAACCCTCTGTGTTTTTTTTGGGTGAAGGGAGGTGCAGGGCTCCAACAAGGTTGGAATGAGAGTTGACTCGGTAAATCAGGGAGTAATGATTTGAGGGCAAATGTCTGGAGATTATAGGAGATGGAATCGTAATAGGTTGGAGTGGAAGATGGTGCAATTTCAATCATATTGAGAGTTTGGAATAGAATTGCCAAAATATTATTGGACATACATAGAAACATAGAAAATCTACAGCACAATACAGGCCCTTCAGCCCACAAAGTTGTGCCAAACATGTCCCTACCTTAGCGATTACTAGGCTTACCTATAACCCTCTATCTTACTAAGTTCCATGTACTTATCTAAAAGTCTCTTAAAAGACCCTATCGAATCTGCCTCCACCACCGTTGCTGGCAGCCCATTCCACGCACCCACCACCCTCTGAGTGAAAAACTTACCCCTGACATCTCCTCTGTACCTACTCCCCAGCACCTTAAACCTGTATCCTCTTGTGGCAACCATTTCAGCCCTAGGAAAAAGCCTCTGACTATCCACTCGATCAATACCTCTCAACACCTTATACACCTCTATCAGGTCACCCCTCATCCTTCGTCTCTCCAAGGAGAAAAGGCAGAGCTCACTCAACCTATCCTCATAAGGCATGCTCCCCAACCCAGGCAACATCCTTGTAAATCTCCTCTGCACCCTTTCTATGGCTTCCACATCCTTCCTGTAATGAGGCAACCAGAACTGAGCACAGTACTCCAAGTGGGGTCTGACCAGGGTCTTTATACTATAGGTTTCATCAGATAATATTGTGGCCGGAATTCTCCCATCCTGCCTGCCACTGGAATTTTAGCGGGCGGGTTGCGGAGAATGTGAAACGCCATTGACGGTCGGGCAGGAATTTCTGGCTTTTAGACCAGCGCGGCCGGAGAATTCCACCCTGTGTCCCCCAACTGCACCGCACTCCCATTGGTCATCCTATATGTCCATCCTTGTAGCCCACCACCATTCTATAGGCAATTGGAAAGGGAAAAGGCTTGCCTGTGACTACCAGACAAAAACTTTTTGCCAGCCTCTTTTTAAAAAAATTCTTTCAAAGGATGTGTGTGTTGCTGGAAGGGCCAGCATTTGTTGCTATCCCTAATTTACCCTTGAACTGAGTGACTTTCTAGGTTATTTCAGAAAGCAGATAAGAATCAACCACATTGCTGTGGACCTGGAGTCACAATTAGGACAGACCAGGTAAGGAGAGTAGATTTCCTTCCCTAAAGGACATTAATGAACCAAATGTGTTTTCACAACAATCAGCGATAGCTTAATGCTTACCACTACTGAGATTAACTTTCAATTCCAGGTTTTATTAACTGAATTTAAATTCCATCAGCCGCTGTGGTCAGATTTGAACCTGTGCCCCCAGAAGATTAACTTGGACCTCTGGATTGCTAGTCCAGTGACATTATCACTGTCCCCCTTCCCCGCCCACTAATTGCTTTTGGAACTTATAAACAGAAGAGTTCAGAGAAAAAAAAACTATTTTTAGTGTCCCTATGATTTTTCTCTTGCAGAGGTTGACTGGGAGATTAATCTTCCATTTTTTTTAAAGGTATCAGTACAATTCTGGAAGCTTGGTAGTTCAGATGGAAGAAATCTATAATCTGAGAAATGGGAGTCACATTCCTTGTGCCAACCCTCCTCCTCTTTCTGCTTGCTGTTTGTACCAGTTTATCTCTTGCTCTGGTTGTGTATAGTCTGGCAGCTGTTCCAACAGTGCCACAGTCATTCAGAGTGTAACTGTGTCTCAATGACTCCATTTTGCAGCTCTTCTGCATGTACACATTGCTCAGCCAGGCTATCCAGCTCACCTCAACTTAAAACAGCAGCAAAAGGTCGTTCTTCCATAATTCTCTGTAATTTAAAGGCTGGGATTGAATTCTATCTTTAATAACTTCAGTGCCTGTTCTCCGGGCTGCGGGCACTTTGCGTGCTGTAATAATGCTTCAAATGGAATTGAAGCCTTGAGGCAAGGCAGTGAATCTATGAGCCCAGAACTAATGGCTGCTCATTACCATGGGGATATGAGAGGCAGCAGCTGTTTAATCATGTATGACCATGTGACAGAGCTCTGTGTCGTCCATGTGCATCAGCAGCTCCAAGGAAAACATCAGTCTTTTAAATGTCATTTGTACAATCAGCTGCTTTTTCCCTCATTCTAAATCAGGCTGCTCTAGTCAAATCCTGATAAGCACATAAGCAGCACCTCCCGTTATGGCCTTTTGGGCAAAAGCTGCACCTTATCTTGCACTAAAATCTACATACTTCTAGGTCCCAGATTCAATTTTCAGGGCATCATTCAGGTCATTAGAACTGGCCTTGTGTCCTGAGATAGAGAGAGACTAGAATTCACCAGGGTTCCTGTTTCCATTCATTACATGTTTCATTCTAATGCATGAGTGGCTATTAGGTGAGGTTGGTATTAAAATGAAGCTCTTGTGATAGACTGACACTGGCTGTCTCAGCCCACATGTAAGGGTTGTTTCTGCAATTCTTTGTTGGTAGCAGGGAGCTTGGCTGGAAGAAGCACAGGTCACAGATGTGTTCACTGAATTACGTTGGCTACCTATCCATCAATGCCTTGATTTTAAAATTCTCATCAACTAGTGTTCAAATCCCTACATGGTCTCGGCCCTCCCTATCTCTGTAATCTTTTCTACATCTCACTAAGATCTTTACATTGCCCCAAATTCTAGCCTCTTGCACATCTGAACTTTAAACGCTCCAATATCGGTTTCCGTGGTTTCAGTTACCAAGTGTTACAACCAGCCCCAGGTGAGGTTCCCCAAAAGTTGTTGTTCTGGGTGACACCCCACGATTTGTCACAGTCGGGCTGGGATACTCCCAAACTGTTCAAACCCAGGTGAGGAGGGATGACTTGCTCTGTGTCTCAACTCACTCTCTGCTGGTAGCAACTAAGGTTTAATCTAACAAGGTTCCCTTTGCCTTGGATACGTTTTCTAGACCCAACAGTTATATTTAAAAGGGAGACAATTTAACCAGGCTTACTTGAGTTATGGCACAGTGGTTAGCACTGCTGCCTCACAGTGCCAGGAACCCAGGTTTGATTTCCAGCCTGGGTTACTGTCTGTGTGGAGTCTGCACATTCTCCCCGTATCTGTGTGGGTTTCCTCTGGGTGCTCCGGTTTCCTCCCACAGTCCAGAAGATGTGCTGGTTAGGCGCATTGGCCATGCTAAATTCTTCCTCAGTGTACCCCGAACAGGCACCAGAGTGTGGTGACTGGGGGATTTTCACAGTAACTTCATTGCAGTGTTGATGTGGGCCTACTTGTGACACTAATAAATAAACTTAAAAAAGTTATCAGCTACTAAAAAGGTAAGAAGAAATGGTAAAACACGTGCATTTACATTCCTACGTATCAGCAAGAATTGAGTCCAATAATCGGTAAATAGGAATAAAAAGTTAGAACAGAACAGCCCTTGAGTTACACGGAGTAGATGATGTCACATTGCAGCTGATACAAGTTGATTTCAGTAGTTGATTCTTCTGTTCAGGTGGTCTATAGTTTGGGAGAAAGATTTCAGTTCTTTTTTCAGCTGCGACCCTTCTGTTGGCTGAGTGACTTTCACAGTTAGAGAGAGGGTTTTAGATGTTCTTGCAAAAGCTAGCTATTTTGCAGGGGCCCTGCCTCAGTTACTGAATCTCTGTGTGTGACAAAGTGTGGTAAACTTCCAGTTGCTTTTCTCACAGCGTACAAACACTGACCGACAGGCTCCAGGCAGTTCTCACGGCTAGCCTTTTAAGCCCTGACTTTGTATGTTTGTACTGGAGTCCACTCATCGGTCTGGGCAATTATACCGGAGATTCCCGCCCGACTTCAATGGATCTTTACAATGTCAGCCCCCCGCCCACTAGAATTCCAGTGGCGGACGGGATGGGAGAATTCCAGCTAGGGTCTTTGGATGAGATAGACATTGGGTGGAATTTTGCGACCTCATTGTGCCCATTTTGCAGCGGGAAAATGTCGTAAAATCAGGCACGATGCAACTAGCGGGAATGGTGCCCGTTTTCGCCCCATTCCCATTTTACCAATAAAACAAACCCGACACGATTGGAACCCCGCCCAAAACAGGCGAAACATCAATTTGCATTTTTTTGCATTCATCACTGTAATTAGTGAGCTTCACTCCCAATTGTCCCAGCTCACCTGCCTTAACCACCTCGTTCGCTGCAGCAAGATCGCTCAAGACAACACCTCAAGTATAAAAGTCACATTCAGGTGCTTGAGTAGAGAGGGTGAGCGAGGAGGTAAGTCTCTGCTTTCAAACTGCTCTGTGCTGCTCAGAGGGGGTTGTTTTGTGGTGGCCATGTTGCATTTCAGGTCAGGGGGGCTGCGAGTGTGTGGCAGGGTGGGGGGCTGCTGTTGTTCACGGGGTCCGACTTCGGACTCTCAGGATAGACCTGAGTCAGAGCGCTGACCTCCGATCTTAGAGCTGACTCTGGGTCCGGGTGCAGGTAGCAGCAAGCACTGTTGCTGGTGGGGGATGGGCAGGAAACTCTCTGAAGTGAGAGTGCTGCAGCACTGTCTCTGGCCACTACTACATGGGTTCTGGGTTTGTGTTTGTGAGTTGGGGAGGTGAATGGGGAGGGTGCTGTGTTGCCATTCTAAGATCTGTGGGGGGGGGGAGCAGGGACATGCGGAGTGTGTGTTGCTGGGGATCTATGGGGGGAGGCTATGGGGAGTGTGTGTTACTGGGGGTCTATGGAAGGGTATGGGGAGTGTGTGGTGCTGGGGGTCTATGGGGGGATGTGGGGAGTGTGTTTTGCTGGGCTGGGGGCGAGCAGAGTTCTTTGACCTCTTCATCTGTCTCTCCTCTTCCCCAAATTCCCCCCCTCTCCCCCTTCAGAGTGACGAGATGGCTTTTGCAATGCACAGTAAGAAGTTTAACAACACCAGGTTAAAGTCCAACAGGTTTATTTGGTAGCAAAAGCCACACAAGCTTTCGAGGCTCTAAGCCCCTTCTTCAGGTGAGTGGGAATTCTGTTCACAAACAGAACTTATAAAGACACAAACTCAATTTACATGAATAATGCTTGGAATGCGAATACTTACAACTAATCTTTAAGAAACAAAACAATGGGAGTGGAGAGAGCATCAAGACAGGCTAAAAAGATGTGTATTGTCTCCAGACAAGACAGCCAGTGAAACTCTGCAGGTCCACGCAACTGTGGGAGTTACAAATAGTGTGACATAAACCCAATATCCCGGTTGAGGCCGTCCTTGTGTGTGCGGAACTTGGCTATCAGTTTCTGCTCAGCGACTCTGCGCTGTCGTGTGTCGCGAAGGCCGCCTTGGAGAACGCTGCCTGCCTGCCTGGGGTTTTTATGGAGCTATCCCTTGTTAGGGCAGAGCAGCTGCGGCAATTTGGGCGAGTCAAGCGTCCGTTAGAGCATTCCAGTGAGTGTAATGCAGTTTGCCTTGTTATCATGGAGGGGAAGCCAAGTCAACACTTGCAGTTGTGCTGATGGAGGAGGGAAGGGATTTGTGCCTCTGTGATGATCGGGGGCAGGGGAGAGAGAGGGTCATGTCACTCAGCCATCGGGCCGAGGGGGGACGGTGATGAGGGAACCATGTGCAAGGGGATTCGGGGGTTGGTAATGTTGGAGGGGTCTCCGATGTCTGTGAGGGGGAGGTTGTATCTGGCCTTGGGGGTGGGGTGGGGGGGGGGGGGGGGTTCTGTCAGCAGAACTGGGCATTTGGGCGTTTTTTTTTCCTTTTTCCTGTGCATGTGCAGTTTGTGGCTCTGATCCAAGATGTTGGCTGTTTGGTGAATTAGGCCCCGCCCACTATCTCTAGCAGCTAGAAATGGTCTAGCCCATATTTTCAAAGACTGAGTGCATATGATTGGGTATGAAAACTCACCCGAAAAACGGATCAGCAATCTCTCCCGTTTTCATGCTCGCTGGACACTTAGAAAAAATCTCATAAAATTCCACCCATTATGTTCCTTTGTCTTTACCAGAGAAGTCATTAGATTCTTTTAGAATTACCTTGTCTGTAACCACATGGAGGGGTTCCATTGTTCCTTAGAGAAACACCCTGCAGCCATTCCTGTCAGTGGAGTCCCACCATCTGACGAAGGAGCAGTGCTCCGAAAGCTTATGGTATTTGCTACCAAATAAACCTGTTGGACTTTAACCTGGTGTTGTGAGACTTCTAGCTGTACATTCTCAGCCATCTATGGGGTCTATGTCCATTTTAAAAATATAAAACGCAGGTCTTTTTTAAAGTCCAATCTTTCCATTCTTAATTCCAGAGATTTTCTCCATCATCATAACACGAGGCTCGAATGAAAATCTTTGCCGAAACATCTCCAACCTGTCTCCTCCTTTAAATTGCTCCTTAAAATGATCTTACTGTCGTAATAGCTCTTTATGTGGCTTAGTGTTAGATTTTATCCAATAATGCTCCTGTGAAGCACCTTGAGATATTTTACTCCATTAAAGGCACGATATAGATTCAAGTTGTTGGTATGAGCAAGGATTCCCCCTGGAGGTGCAAGTCACAGTATTACCTCTTAAGTATAGGAATGCTGCTGTCCCACAGCAAGAGTTAGCACCTGCAGGAAAGAAGGGAGGAAAAGCATATAGTTATGATAGCCTTTGACACATTTGACCACACAAGGCTTTTGCCAACACCTTTACCCATTGCCCAGCTTGGTGGAACTACTCTTACCCGTCTGCCCATAGTCTGAGCATCTCCAGTAATGGTTTCTCTTCCCATCCCCCCATATTGTTACCTCTGGAGTCCTCCAACTATCTGTTCTTGACCCTCTCAATTTTCTCACTGACATGCTGCCATGTATTCAAAGTAGAGGTGGATAAATATTTGATAGATCTAGGAATAAAGGCTATGGGAAAATGGCACAGAAGAGGAGTTCAGGCTGACATAGATCAGCCATGATCGTATTGAATGGAGGGCAGACTTGAAGGGCCTGGTGACATATTTCTGCTTCTATTTCTTGTGTTCTTGTGAGATATAATTCTCAGACATGGGGCAGTTTTCACATGTACTCTGATGACACACAACTCTACCCCTTCATTGCCCCTTTCAACCTCTCTCTCCACTGCTTCTATGCTGTCACGGGCCTTGTCTAACATCCAGTCTTGGGCAATGGTGCACCCCAACAGTGTGTCAGATTCTTCAGGATTCTTAGGGAACTCTGGACAATACAGCACAACGGATCTTTTCCTGGGCTGTTTGCTTCGGTGTAGGGTGAGCTGTAATTTACTCCAACTCAACATCAGGAAGACCAAAGCTATCACCTTCGGACCCCGCCACAAAATTTATCTTCTTGGTACAATTCCAGCCCTACTGTTGGCTACCGTCAGGCTGAAGCAGGCTATTGGCCAACTGGCTATTTGCCCCTGAGCTGAGCCTTTGACCTTGTATCTTTCCCAGCACAGAGATGATCTTCTTTCACTTCTAAACATTGCCTGCCTCTGCCTTTACTATCTCAGCACATCGAGGACCACAGAACATTAGAAAAACTATGGCGCAGAAAGAGGGTATTCCGCCCATTGTGTCTGCACTCGTCCAAAAAAAACAGAAATAAATTATCTGCTAATTTTAATCCCCCTTCCCAGAGCAGCTGGCCCATAGCCTTGTAGGTTACAGCACTTCAGGTGCAGGTCCAGGTACCTTTTAAATAAGATGACTAATACAAGCAGTGAATTCCAGATGCCCACAGCCCTCTCGCTGAAAAATAATTTCCACATGTCCACTCTAATCCTTCTAACAATCACCTTAAATCTATGCCCCCTGGTATATTGATCCCTCAGCTAGGAAAACAGGTCTTTTCTGTCTTCCCTCTCTAAGCACCTCATAATTTTGCACACCTCAATTAAGTCATTCCTCAGCCTCCTCTATTCTAAGGAAAACAACCTAAGCGTATCCAATCTCTCCTCATTGCTGAAATTTTAAAACCCTAGCAACATTCTTGTAAATCTTCCCTGTACTCTCTCCAGAGCAATTTTGTCCTTCCTGTAATGTGATGACCAGAACTGTACACAAAATTTGACTTTATACAGTTCTGGCATTAAACCCCTGCTTTTGTATTCAGTAGCTCATCCAATAAAGGGATGATGTGGAGATGCTGGCGTTGTACTGGGGTAGGCACAATAAGTAGTCTCAAAACTACACCAATGGTACGGTGCAATGGGCAGCACGGTAGCACAGTGGTTAGCACTGTTGCTTCACAGCTCCAGGGACCTGGGTTCGATTCCCGGCTCGGGTCGCTGTCTTGTGTGGAGTTTGCACATTCTCCCTGTGTCTGCGTGGGTTTCCTCCAGGTGCTCCGGTTTCTTCCCACAGTCCAAAGATGTGCGGGCTAGGTTGATTGGCCATTCTAAATTGCCCCTTAGTGTCCCGGGATGCATAGGTTAGAGGGGTTAGTGGGTAAATATGTAGGGATATGTGGATAGGGCCTGGGTGGGATTGTGGTTGGTGCAGACTCGATGGGCCAAATGGCCTCTTTCTGCCCTGTAGGATTCTGTGATTCTATGACAACACCAGGTTAAAGTCCAACAGGTTTATTCATGAAGGGGCAATGCTCCGAAAGCTCATGCTACCAAATAAACCCAATAAAGGGAAGCATTCCATGTGCTTTATCATCATATCAACCAGTGTTGCCATCTTCAGGGATATGTGGACATGCAATCCAAGATCTCTCACGTCCTCAAATCCTCTCAATATTCTCCTGTTTATTGAGTCTTCCCTTGCTTTTCTTTGTCCTCCCCAATGCATTACCTAACTTTTCTGAATTGAATTGCATTTGTCACTTTTCCGCCCACTCAACCAAACCATTGATGTCATTCTGGAGTCGGCAGCTGTCTGGCACAAACATCCTAGCGGGGAGATTTGATCGTGCAGTTCAGGTGGATTTAAACTAATAAGACAGGGGGTGGGATCCACAACAGTAGATCAGGGAGTACAGAGACTGTGGAGAACTCAGTGAATGAATCCAGTAAGGCTAAGAGAAATAAAACACAGGAAGAGCGTACGAAACATGATTGGACAGACAGTCTGAGGTGTGTTTGCCTTAATGCAAGCAGTATGACAGGTAAGGCGGATGAACTTAAAGCTTGGACTACTACACGGAACTATGATGTTGTGAAAAATACGGATACTTGGATGAAAGAAGGGCAGGACTGGCAGCTTAGCATTCCAGGATTTAGATGCTTCAGGCAAGATAGAGAGGGTGATAAAGAGGTGGGGGTATTGCTTTACTGATTAGGGAGAATGTCACAGTTATAGAGGGAGGACACCTTGGTGCGATCAGTGAGGCCATATGGGTAGAACTCAGGAACAGGAGTGGTGCAATCACACTGTTGGGGTTGTACTATAGACCTCCCAACAGCCAGCGTGAAGTGGAGGAACTGATATGTCAGCAGATTATGGGAAGATGTCAAAATAACAAAGAACAAAGAACAATATAGCACAGGAACAGGCCCTTCGGCCCTCCAAGCCTGCACCGACCATGTGTTCCTAACTAGACCATCCGTTTGTATCCCTCTATTCCCAGTCTGTTCATGTGGCTATCTAGATAAGTCTTAAACGATCCTAGCGTGTCCGCCTCAATCACCTTGCTTGGGAGTGCATTCTAGGCCCCCACCACCCTGTGTGTAAAATACGTCCCCCTGACATCTGTTGAACCTTGCCCCCCTCACCTTGAACCTGTGACCCCTTGTGTTCGTCACCTCCGACCTGGGAAAAAGCTTCCCACTGTTCACCCTATCTATGCCCTTCATAATTTTATACACCTCTATTAGGTCGCCCCTCATCCTCCGTCTTTCCAGGGAGAACATCCCCAGTTTACCCAATCTTTCCTCATAGCTAAGACCCTCCTTACCAGGCAACATCCTGGTAAACCTTCTCTGTACTCTCTCCAAAGTCTCCACATCCTTCTGGTAGTGTGGCGACCAGAACTGGACGCAGTATTCCAAATGTGGCCTAACCAACGTTCTATACAGCTGCAACATCATATGCCAACTTTTATATTCTATGCCCCGTCCAATAAAGGCAAGCATGCCATATGCCTTCTTCACCACCCTCTCCACCTGTGCTGCCACCTTTAAGGATCTGTGGACTTGTACACCCAGGTCCCTCTGTGTGTCTATACTCCTGATGGTTCTGCCATTTATTGTATAGCTCCCCCTTCCATTAGATCTACCGAAATGCATCACTTCGCATTTATCTGGATTAAATTCCATCTGCCATTTCTCCGCCCAATGTTCCAGCCTATCTATATCCTGCTGTATTCTCTGACAATGTTCATCACTACCCGCAACTCCAGCAATCTTTGTGTCGTCCGCAAACTTACTGATCACACCAGCTACATCTTCCTCCAAATCATTTATATATATATATCACAAACAGCAGAGGTCCTAGTACAGAGCCCTGCGGAACTCCACGAGTCACAGACCTTCAACCGGAAAAAGACCCCTCCACTGCTACCCTCTGTCTTCTATGGCTAAGCCAGTTCTCCACCCATCTAGCGAGCTCACCTTTTATCCCGTGAGATTTAACCTTTTGCACCAGCCTGCCATGAGGGACCTTGTCAAACGCTTTACTAAAATCCATGTCGACGACATCCACGGCTCTTCCCTCGTCAATCGTTTTTGTCACCTCCTCAAAGAACTCAACCAAATTTGTGAGGCATGACTCCCCTCGTACAAAACCACGCTGTCTGTCCATCGCTAATGAGATTATTCAGTTCTAAATGCGCATATATCCTATCTCTAAGAATCTTCTCCAACAATTTCCCTACCACGGACCTCAAGCTCACCGGCCTATAATTAACCGGGTTATCCTTGCTACCCTTCTTAAATAACGGGACCACATTTGCTATCCTCCAATCCTCTGGGACCTCACCTGTGCCCAGTGAAGAGACAAAGGTTTCTGTTGGAGGCCCAGCAATTTCATCTCTTGCCTTCCTGAGGAGTCTAGGATAGATGCCATCCGACCCTGGGGATTTGTCTGTCATAATGTTTCCTAAAAAACCTAACACTTCCTCCCTTGTAATTGAGATTTTTTCTAATGGGTCAACACATCTCCCTGAGACAATACCAGTCAACATGTCCCTCTCCTTTGCGAATACTGATGCAAAGTATCCGTTTAGGATCTCACCTACTTCCTTTGGTTCTAAGCATAATTCCCCTCCTTTGTCCCTGAGAGGTCCGATTCTTTCCCTAACAACCCTCTTGTTCCTAACGTATGTATAAAATGCCTTAGGATTCTCCTTAATCCTGTCTGCCAAGGACATTTCGTGACCCCTTTTTGCCCTTCTAACTCCCTGTTTGAGTTCTTTTCTACTTTCTCTGTATTCCTCCAGTGCTCCATCTGTTTTTAGCTGCCTGGACCTCATGTATGCCTCTTTTTTCTTGTTGATTAGACCCACAATTTCACTGGTTATCCACGGCTCTCGAATCCTACCTTTCCTATCCTTCCTCTTTACAGGCACATGCCTGTCCTGCAGTCCTATCAACTGCTTCTTAAAAGACTCCCACATGCCAGATGTGGATTTACCCTCGAACAGCCTCTCCCAATCAACAGCCACCAAATCCTGCCTAATCCGGCTGTAGTTAGCCTTCCCCCAATTCAGCACCTTACCCATAGGACAACACTCATCTTTTTCCATTACTATCCTAAAGTTTACAGAATTGTGGTCACTATTTGCCACATGTTCCCCCACTGAAACTTTGATGACCTGACCGGGCTCATTCCCCAGTACTAGGTCCAGTACAGCCCCCTCTCTAGTTGGACTGTCAACATATTGTTCCAAAAAACTTTCCTGTACGCACTTTATAAATTCTTCCCCGTCCAGGCCCCCAGCCCTAAGCGATTTCCAGTTAAGGGAAATTAAAGTCTCCCACTACAACAGCCCTATTTTTTCTGCACCTGTCCAGAATCTCCTTACATATCCGTTCCTCAACTTCCCGTGGGCTGTTGGGAGGCCTGTAGTATACCCCCAGCAGAGTGACTGCGCCCTTCCTGTTTCTGAGCTCCACCCACAGTGACTCATTACCTGACCCTTCCAAATTGTCCACCCTCTACCACTGTAATATGCTCCCTCACCAGCATTGCTACTCCCCCACCTTTCCTAGCCCCTTCTCTGTCCCACCTAAAACACTTATACCCCGGAATATTCAGCTGCCAGTCCTGTCCTTCTTTTAACCAAGTCTCCGTCACTGCAACCACATCCAAGTTCCGCGCAAGCATTAAGGCTCTAAGCTCGTCTGTCTTGCCCGTGACGCTCCTTGCATTGAAGCAGATGCACTCCAGACCTCCAGGCCCACTGAGGTCATCCTCCCCCAGAATGCTCTTCCTCTTAGAGCCTTGTCTTGGCCCCAACCTCGTCCCCAGCCTCTATGCTTATTGCCCTATTGTTCTGATCCCCACCCCCCTGCCACATTAGTTTAAATCCACCCGAACCGCACTAGCAAAACTCCCAGCTAGGATATTCGTGCCCCTCCAGTTTAGGTGTAACCCGTCCTTCTTGTACAGGTGCCATCCTTTCTTGAAGACTTCCCAGTGATCCACGAATTTGAAACCCTCCCTCCTGCACCAGTCCTTTAGCCACAGGATTGTTGTGATGGGAGATTTTAATTTCCCCAACATAGACTGGGATTCCTTCTGTGCCAGGGGCTTGGACAGGGCAGAGTTTGTTCAGTGTGTCCAAGAGTGCTTCTTGAGGTAATATGTAGATAGTCC
Source organism: Mustelus asterias (assembly GCF_964213995.1). Lineage (NCBI taxonomy): Eukaryota > Metazoa > Chordata > Chondrichthyes > Carcharhiniformes > Triakidae > Mustelus > Mustelus asterias. Next base: position 37,124,026 of record NC_135823.1, read on the forward strand.
AACTTCGGAAAGGGCTATCTTAGACCTGGTTCTGGGAATCGAGCCTGAGCAGATGATTGATGTCTCAGTGGGGAACCATTTTGAGAACAGTGATCACAATTCTATGAGTTTTAAGATACTTGTAGAAAAAGTTAGAAGTAGTCCCAAAGTGAAAGTGCTAAACTGGGGTGAGGCTAACTACAGCAGTATTAGGCAGGAACTAGGGAATGCAGACTGGGGGCGGCTGTTTGGGGGTAAATCCACATCCGATATGTGGGAGTCTTTTAAAAGTCAGTTGTTAACAATTCAGGACAAGTATGTCCCTGTAAAAATGAAGGATAAAGAAGGCGAGATTCGGAAACTCTGGATGACAAGAGAGATTATGAGCTTAGTGAAAAAGAAGGAGGCATACATAAAACTCAGGAAATTGAAAACGGATAAGACTCTTAAGGAATACAAAGATAACAGGGAACAGGGACTTAGGGCAAAAAGAGGCCATGAAATGTCCTTGGCAGGCAGGATTAAGGAGGATCCCAAGGCTTTTTATGTGTATAAGGAGAAAGAGGGTAGCTAAGGAAAGGGTAGGTCTACTTAAGGACAGTGGAGGGAATTTGTATGTGGATGTCAGATAAGGTGGGTGAGGCCCTTAATGAGTACTTTGCATCAGTATTCACAAAGGAGAAGGATGTGGTGGATGGTGAGTGTACAAAGGAGGGTGTTGACACTCTAGGACATTTTGAGATAAAAAGGGAGGAGGTATTGGAGGTTTTGAAAAACATTAAGATGGACAGGTTCCCAGGACCAGATAGGGTCTATCCCAGAATACTGAGAGAGGCGAAGGAAGAAATTGCTGAGGCCTTGGCCAAAATCTTTGTATCCTCTTTAGCCATGGACGAGGTACCAGAGGATTGAAGAGTAGCTAACATTGTTCCTCTGTCTAAGAAGGGCAGAAGGGACAATCCGGGAAATTACAGGACTGTGAGCCTTACATCAGTGGTGGGGAAATTATTGGAGAAGATTCTTAGTGACAGGATGTACTCACAACTGCAAGAGAATAGGCTTATTAGCGATAGGCAGCATGGTTTTGTGAAGGGGAGGTCATGTCTCACAAACTTGATTGAGTTCTTTGAGGAAATGACCAGAAAAATTGACCATGGCAGGACAGTGGATGTTGTATACGTGGACTTTAGTAAAGCCTTCGACAAGGTTGATACAGAAGGTGAAGTCATATGGGATCCGAGGTGAGCTGGTAAGATGGATACAAAACTGGCTTGGGTATATAAAGCAGAGAGTAGCAGTGGGAGAGTACTTTTCTAACTGGTCTGTGACAAGCGGTGTTCCACAAGGATCAGTGCTGGGATCTCAGTTGTTTGTAATATATATATAAATGATTGGTGGTCTGATTAGTAAATTTACAGATGATAAAAAAATTGGGGGAGTAGCAGATAGTGAGGGGGATTGTCAGAGGATACAGCAGGATATAAATCGGCTGGAGACCTGGGCCGAAAGATGGCAGATGGAACTTAACCCGGACAAATGTGAGGTGATGCGATTTGGAAGGTCTACTGCAGAAGAAAAGTATACAGTAAATGGTAGAGCCCTGAGAAATATTAGCATACAGAGGGATTTAGGTGTGCAGAACCACAGTTCCCTGAAGGTGGCAACTCAGTTGGACAAGGTAGTCAAGAAGGTGGATGGCATGCTGGCCTTCATCGATCGGGGCATTGGGTATAGGAATTGGAAAATCATGTTTCAGCTGTATAAGACTTTGGTTAGGCCACATTTGGAATATTTTGTACAATTTCAGTCGCCACACTACCAGAAGGATGTTGCATTCGAAAGGGTGCAGAAGAAATTTACCAGGATGTTGCCTGGTTTGGAGGATATGGACTATGAAGAAAGGTTGAACAAACTTGGATTGTTTTCATTGGGGCGTCGGAGGATGAGGGGGGACCTGATAGAGGTTTACAAGATTATGACAGGCTTGGATAGAGTGGACTCTCAGAGTCTTTTTCCCAGGGTTGAAGGGTCAATTACTCGGGGGCACAGGTTGAAAGTGAGAGGGGGAAAGTTTAAAAGATGCAAGGGGCAAGTTTTTCACACAGAGGATGGTGAATGCCTGGAACGCACTACCAGAAGAGGTGGTGGAAGCAGATTCTATAACAATGTTCAAGAGGCATCTGGATAGATACGTGAATAGACAGGGAATAGAGAGATATGGTCCATGTAAGGGCAAGAAAATATTAGATTAGAGAGGCATCTATGTCAGCACAGACTTGGGCCGAAGGGCCTTTTCCTGTGCTGTACTGTTCTTTGTTCTATCCTCTTTGCCATCAACTACATGGCCAATTTTAGTGTCATCTGCAAATTTCCCAATCATTCATCCCACACTTAAATCTAGATCGTTAATATATACAACAAAAAGCAAGGGCCCCAAAACTGAACCCTGTGGAACACCACTGGAAATATCCATTGACCATTACCCTTTGTTTCTTGTTATTGAGCCAATTTTGGATCCAACTCACCACCTTCCTCTGTATCCGACAGGATCTCACTTTTGTGTCCTTGTCAAATGCCTTACTAAAATCCATGTAGATTACATCCACTACACTACCGTCATCAATCCTCCTTGTTACATCCTTTAAAAAATTGATTAAGTTAGTAAGACACGACTTTCCCCTAATAAAACTATGCTGACTATCCCTGATCAATCCATGCCTTTCTAAGTGGCAGATCATCCTGTCTCTCAGAATTGATTCCAATAATTTGTCCGTCTGTTGTCGAAACATTCATCCAGACCTTTATCACTTCCAGACTTGACTATTCTCATGCTCTATGAACTCTGAGGAAATTCCTGATGCTGGCCTTTAAGAGCTCAGTGGGTTAATGCAGTGATCAGTGTGTTCTGTGCCAATAATTAAACATGAAGAATGGACAGTTGAGCAGCTAAATTGGGTGTGGTACGGTGGATTAGTACGTCAAGAGAGGAGCGGGGAAAATAGACAGAGATCCTGGTGGTAAGAGGACTCTCTAAAAGATATAACAGTGAGACTATGAAAGAAAATCTTGTAATTCTATAGTACCTTTCAGGGTCTCAGGACATCTTAAGGCATTTTACAGTACTTTTGAAGTGTAGTCAGTGTTGTAATGTCAGAATTGCACCCAATGTCTGCAAATATTGTTCTCAAAAACAGCAGGTAAAGAACTGATTTTTTTGTGATATTGTTTGAGGGATAAATATTGCCGAGGACACTAAGGAGCACACCCCTGTTCTTCACAATACTGATGTGGAGATGCCGGCGTTGGACTGGGGTAAACACAGTAAGAAGTTTAACAACACCAGGTTAAAGTCCAACAGGTTTATTTGGTAGCAAAAGCCACACAAGCTTTCGGAGCTGCAAGCCCCTTCTTCAGGTGAGTGGGAATTCTGTTCACAAACAGAGCATATAAAGACACAAACTCAATTTACATGAATAATGGTTGGAATGCGAATACTTACAACTAATCAAGTCTTTAAGAGTAAGCGTTCTCCAAGGCAGCCTTCGTGACACACGATGGTGCAGAGTCGCTGAGCAGAAACTGATAGACAAGTTCCGCACACACGAGGACGGCCTCAACCGGGATATTGGGTTCATGTCACACTATTTGTAACCCCCACAGAGTTTCACTGGCTGTCTTGTCTGGAGACAATACACATCTTTTTAGCCTGTCTTGATGCTCTCTCCACTCATGTTGTTTTGTTTCTTAAAGACTTGATTAGTTGTAAGTATTCGCATTCCAACCATTATTCATGTAAATTGAGTTTGTGTCTTTATATGCTCTGTTTGTGAACAGAATTCCCACTCACCTGAAGAAGGGGCTTGCAGCTCCGAAAGCTTGTGTGGCTTTTGCTACCAAATAAACCTGTTGGACTTTAACCTGGTGTTGTTAAACTTCTTACTGTCTTCACAATACTGCCATGGGATATTTTAAATCCACCGGGTGGATAAATGAACGGGTAGATGGCGCCTCGTCCAAAAGATGGTATCTCTGACACTGCAGCATTCCCTCAATACTACACTGGAGTATTAGCCTAGATTTTGTGCTCAAATCCCTGGACTGGGACTTGACCTCAGTACCTCATGAATCAGCGGTAACTGGAGCCACAGTCGACACTCGGGAGGTTAAATTGGCCTTGGGCGGTTATTTAAAATAGGTGATAGCAAATCAGCCATTTGTCCGGTTTACGATGGAACGAAAATTGAGAGGATAGGGAAAGGTCAGCAAACCACATTTCAGTGCAGGCCACGTTCGAACTCAATCACTCCATATAAAAAAAACTGACGGCAAGACCAACTCTCTAAAAGAAGTTCTGACATTGAGTGTCTCTTTAACAAGGCGCGAGGTCTGTCCAGTTTTATAAGGGGCTTTCCTGCGGAAACAGAAATGATATTTGGCTGGCTCCAGTGCTCAAATACGTCTGTAATGTTGGTTCGAGAGAACAGGCAGAAAGTTTATGAAGCGTTTCAATATCAACATTCTTTACAGCGTTCATATACAGAATCAATTATATTTAATCTAAAAGCTAGGACTGTCGGTATTATTGATGTGCATCACTCCACCGCAGAACCCTGGGACTTTTATGGGCCCTGTAACCTTGACAGCAGACAGACTGCAGTGTGTGGGAACATGGGATTATTTACAATCCAGCCGTGTCCTTCACCCTGTTAAACAAAAAAAACACACACTGGATAGTGCAAAGAGGCTCTGAGGGAGAAAACCAGTAACTGATAATGAACGAGGCTGGGTTTGTGCCACAATTTCAAGGAGATAAGTTAAACACAATGACTTTTCGGATCTAATTACAGCAAGTCTAGTCTACTCGGGAGCTCTGTATCTATTTATAGACCCAGGAGAGTAACTGATGGCAGTTCTGCTCTGCATTAAAGCACAGAAACAAAATAGTAATCTTGATCGAAGGTAGTGGGGTGAATTTCCTCGCTGTTTTTGATGTGTTAGCGATGTACAAATGGTGCAGTCCCCAGCATAAGCCATTTCCACTCAAGTTCTGCCGTTGCATCGCTTTCCTGTTGGAGACCTTGCACCTACCGAGATATTATTAACATATTATCATGAAGGCCAGTGGCAGTGCAGCCACCAATTTCCTGCTTGTACTCTAATGTGTTCCTGATCCAGCCTGAGAGTCAGGAAATGCACACCAGGAGTTTGTGAGACAGGAAAATCTCGAGATTTCAATTGTGCTTTCTGAGGCTGAGAATCATTTTGTACAGCCATTATTTTGTTACTATTCTGCTTACCACATCTGGACTTGCTTTTCACGGAATCTAACAGGGTTATTGCACCCGTGCTTCCGTCTCGCACCAGTTGTGCCGAATCGCCTTCGTCTCTTACCCACAGAGACTTTTCAGGAGCAGGTATGGCATTCCCTTTGGGAATGTGCTTGTCCATTTTAACGGAGGAGGAACAGCATTGGATGGAGGAGCAATAAAGACACAGGCGGCATTTATGGAAGATGCAAGCCCTCTCTTCCCATAGAAAAGCTGGCAGCACACATAATATGAGAACCTTTGAGGAAATGTGCATAAGTGTGCTACACCAAAGTCAGTGTCACCTGCTGCATGAGGACCTGCAGCCATGGTCAGCACTGAAGCTATGGCGGTGAACAATGCTCTCATTCCAGGCAGCCACAATCTCTGTGAGATCAGCCAGCATGCGTGTATCTGCACTCGTCAAGTGGCTGACACCTTTTATTGGCAAATTCATCACCTTCGGCGTCACAGCTCGGCAGCAGCGAGATGGGTCCACCCCTTTCATAGGGGTGCTGGCTTCCCCAAGGGCTCCCGCAGAAAGCGTTCAATCAGCTCAAAGGGAAAGGCTTTCACTGCCTCAATGCGCATATTGTGAGTGACAACATGCAGAGAATCCGACATGCCAGAACCAGATGTGCTAGCAATGATCACACCATCCTCATATTTCAAAACTTGGCTTTCTCTGAATACTTCAAAGAAGAAAAACAAGTCAAATGTGGTGTTAAGGCGCCTAGATTTACCTTCCGTTCCCATGGACAATAACCCCAGTAAGGGTGACTAGAACAGCCACAGAGGAACAGTAACTTCATCGCAGGGTTAATGTAAACCTACTTGTGACACTAATAAATAAAACTTAAAAACTTCCTCTTTAAGATTGAACAAGGAAAGAGCCATTTGGATCTTAATGAGAGATTTCACTAACTGAATAGGTCAGGAAGGATCTTGTGCCACAAATACTTCCAGACTGCCGTGCCCTTCATAACGCTGACTTCGCTGGGAGGAAACCAGAACTAAATGGGGGGAATAACATCCAGATGACCTGCAGTCAGAGTGAGCGCAAGGAGAGTTCTTTTCTCTTGCTTGGAGTCACCTCCTGCGGCGGACTGTCCTGAACTGAGTGATGAAAAGACTGATGCATTGAAGCTATCCCGTGAGGGACAAACGCTGCCCCATCCGTGTATCGCAGTCTGTTGCTGTCCTGTGCAAACTGATGTGTCTTTTTAAAGGCTATATTCCAATTTCCGTGCTGTCCAGCTGATAACATTCGTTTGAAATGGGATTTACACTAATCACTATTCCAATGAACATGACTCAACCCAGGAAACCCTCATGTAAATATCTATCGAGATCACCGGCGCTCGCAAATGAATATTTGTTGCTGGAAAAGCGTTGCAACCCACCGTGTGGAAATTCTGGAGCAATGTCATTGTCCTCTCCCAGAAAATCAGCCGGAGACCCAGGTGGTCGCGTGCCTCTCTGGATATTATGTAAAGATAGAATCAAGCTCTGATATGATGTCCCCTGTTGATGAACAACTGATGTGGAGATGCCGGCGTTGGACTGGGGTAAACACAGTAAGAAGTTTAACAACACCAGGTTAAAGTCCAACAGGTTTATTTGGTAGCAAAAGCCACACAAGCTTTCGGAGCTCCAAGCCCCTTCCTCAATTCCCACTCACCTGAAGAAGGGGCTTGGAGCTCCGAAAGCTTGTGTGGCTTTTGCTACCAAATAAACCTGTTGGACTTTAACCTGGTGTTGTTAAACTTCTTACGATGAACAACTGGCACATGCTATTTAGGTTTAGATGTAAATTTATTGGCTGAATTACAAGAGATCCGTTCCCCAGCAAGAGATGTACGGAAATAAATTTAAAGCATCGGAATAAGGGGTGATTAGAAAACTGTTTACACAAGGGGTAGGTACAATGCAGAATGTTCTGAAATAAGCAGGGTTCATGACTTGTTATACATTTAAATTATCTGTTTGAGAATATGATAGGGTATCGGAGTGAGATTACAATAGATAAGAAACAGAGTTTAGAATAACTTGTTTCTATGACTTGTGCCGTGAGAGGAGGGAAGAATCGTTGGAAGGAGGGAATTTTAAAAAGAGTTGTGTCGTGCTGCTATAACCTTGTCACATTATATCAGATTGGGAGTAACTGAACATCTCTGTATGGATTTAATTCCTGGATTTTCAAGATAGTTGAAATGTGATGAAAGGCATTTTCCCTCAGGCCAAACTGATAGAAGCTGATAAAATCTCTCCTTGTTCATATCTCATCTCTCAGTAAAGCTGATAGTCGATGATACGGTGCCAAACGTGGAATTCTTCAGACTTGTAATCAAGACGCATATGACTATTGTCATTTCACAGTTCTAAGGGATACAGTGTGTATACGATTGGTTCTCAGTGACTCAACTAGTGGCACCATGTAGAATTATGGAGCTGCCTCTGTGTCACAGACAATAGGAGAGCATGGTTGAGGTGGGGATAGTGGACTCTCACAGGAACTAAAAGCTGATGGAAGGGTTTGTTCTGTGTAATGCCACTTTCCATCTCTTCAATTCTGTATACAATAGACTTGGCTTGTCCATGGATGTTTCTAAAACAAACTGGTACACCAACCCAGGTCAGTCAAATATTCTACCTTCCATGTGGATTGAAAGAGAAACTCTGGAATATGTTGAGCACTTCCCATACTTTGGCAGCCATCTCTCTCAAAAGGTCAACCAGATCAACCTCCCATCAACTACAGCAGTGAATGTTTGACAACAAAAACATCCCCAAGTCAACATAAGTCCTTGTGAACAGAGCAGCTGTTGTCAACACACTGCTGTACTGCAGTGACACCTGAACTGTGTATCAGCAATACATAAGAGTGCTAGTGAAATTCCACCAGCAATGCCTTTGCCTCATCCTCCAGATGCAATGGGAGGACCGTCAAACAACCACTAGTGTCCTTCTTGAAGCTAGCTCTCAAAGTATTCAGGCAAAATCAACTTCAATGGATTTTCTGGCCACGTTCACCCCAATGCCGGAAAATCCCACTCGAGGTCAATGAACCTTTGCATGGTCCATGTCCCACCTGCTACGATTCTCATGGCAGGCGGGACGGGAAAATTCCACCCTTTGTCTGGATGGCTGAAAAGCAATTCCCTGAAAGCTGAAAAATACAACCTAAATTGTGAAAACAGAAAGCATTAAACATAGAAACTAGGAGCAAGAGTAGACCATTCAGCCCTTCAAGCCTGCTCCACCATTCAACATGATCGTGGCTGATTCTCTATCTCAAATACATATTCCCACTTTCTCCCCATACCCCTTGATACCATTGAAATCTTAAAGAAATCTTTCTTGAATACATTCAGTGACTTGGCCTCCAGAGCTTTCTGTGGTAGAGAACTCCACAGGTTCACTATCCTTTGAGTGAAAGCAATTTTCCTCCTCTCAATCTTAAATGATCTACCCTGTATCTTGAGACTGTGTCCCCCCCTGGTTCTAGATTCCCTACTCAGAGAAAACATCCTCTCTGCATCTAATCCATTCAGCCCTGTTAGAATTTTATATGTTCCAATCCGATCTCATCTCATACTTCTAAACTCCAGTGAATTCAGACTCAGTCGAATCAACCTCTCCTCATGAGATAGTCCCAACAACCTTGGCATCAGCCTAGTGAACCTTCGCTGTACTCCCTCTGTGGCAAGCATATCCTTTCTTAGCTAGGGAGACCAACACTGCACACAATACTCCAGATGTGGTCTCACCAATGCCGTGTATAACTGCAGTAAGTCATCCCTATTTCCGAACTCAAATCCTCTTACAATGAAGGCTTAGATACCATTTGCCTTCCAAATTGCTTGCTGCACCTGTCTCTTCACTTTCATTGTCTGGTACACAAGAAGGACACCCAAATCTCTTGTACATCCATACCTCCCAGTATATCACCAATTAAATAATACTCTTCTTTACTGTTTTTCACATCAAAGTCTATAACTTCACATTCAGCCATGTTATGCTGCACCTACTCACACTCTCTTTCCCTTACAACCTCTCTCTCCCTCTCCCCCCACAATCTCCCTCTCCCCCACAATCTCTCTAGCCCTCAATCACTCTCCCCCACATACTCGGTCTCCCCCTCACATTCTCTCCCTTTCTCTTCCACTCACCCTCTCTCCTCCCAAACTCACTCTCTCCTCCTCCCCTGCACTCACTTTCTCCTCCTCCCCCGCACTCTCTCCTCTTCCTCCGCACCCTCTCACTCCCCCCCCCTTTCTCCCCCTCACTCTCCATCTTACATTCTCTCTCTCACCCCCCCTCCCCTCCTCCAAAACTCTTTATTTCACACAGTCTCCAGTCACTCACTCACTCAAATGATGGTAGGAGCTGCTCAGGCTGCCTTGCACCCTGCTCTGACCTGCCTGGATTCCACTCCAGCTGCCTTGTGATACCTGCTTGGGCTTACCTGCACCGCCTTGTGCTTCGCTCTGGCCCACCTGGATCTCCTCACCCTGGCTCGCATGAGGACTGCCACCAGGGGCCTTGCCTTCCTCTTCAGCCCCACCAGGGCTGTCTGAAACTCCGTTTCCCATTCTTTGCTGCTCACCCAATCACAGGCCGGTTTCTCTCTGAGTTTGTTGCTGATGGGCCATTCAGCAGCAAATGCAGAGAGAAGTGAGCCTGTGATTGGTTGAGTAGTTTTACAGCATTTTCATAGAATCATAGAATCCCTACATTGCAGAAGAGGCCGTTTGACCCATCAAGTGTTATACTCTCTGACAGTGTATCTTACCCAGGCCCTCTCCCCCATCTTATCCCTATACCCCACACATTTATCATGGTGAATCCATTTAACCTACACATTTTGGGACACTAAGGGGCAATTTAGCATGGCCAATCCACCTAACCCGCACATCTTTGGACTGTGGGAGGAAGCCGGAGCACCCGGAGGAAACTCATGCAGACACGGGGAGAATGTGCAAACTCCATACAGACAGTCACCCAAGGCTGGAATTGAACCCAGGTCCCTGGAGCTGTTTGGCAGCAGTGCTAAGCACTGTGACAGTCCCATTTCCAACAAGTTTGTCAAGCTGGGTTCAGAGACCTCGGGGTCACAACCTGACGCATGGGCTGTGACAAGACTTGACAAGACTGTTTTAGAAACCCTTTTCTCTTTTAAAATTAAAGCACCATTTAGACACTGAAACCATGGCCCTAACCATTTTCCCCATTCTTTTATATTTTTGTTTCTCGTCTTTCTTTTCTGCTCTTTCCCTCTTCCAGAAATTATCTGATATTTTGTGCGAGTTTTTTTTTGAGGTGGAATTCAGTGAATAGTGTTTTCTTTCTTCACTTTTGACCTGATTTTTTTTCCTGAAGGTCTTCCAGGTCAAGAACAGCAGAGGATACATGCAACTCTTGTTATGTCTTCTAATAATGTGACAACACTCATTGTGTAAGGCCACACATGAAGAAAGGTCATTTTGATAAGGCAGTGAAAGGGCTGCTGCATCTTGCAAGCATTTAGGGATGGGAAGATCTTCAAAAAGAAATAAACAGTCTTTGCAAATTTGCACAGACTTCATAAAAGATTTATGACACAGAAAGAGGCCACTTGGCCCATTATGTCAGTGCCGGCTGAAAAATGAGCCATTCGCCCTGTTCCCACTTTCTACCGTTTGGCTCTGCTGATTACATTACTTGAGGTGCACATCCAGACACCTTTTAAATAAGATGAGATTTTCTGCTTCTACTATTCTTTCAGGCAGTGATTTCCAGACCCCCATAACTTCCTGGTCGAAAAAGCTTTTCCTCACCTTCTCTCTCATTTTTCCACCGATCACGTTAAATCTATACCTCTGAGTTGCTGACCTCCCTCCTATAGTAAATAGGCCTTTACTACCCACTCTATTGAGGCCCCTCACAATTTTGTACATCTCAATTGAATCACCCCTCAGCCTCCTCTTTTCCAAGGAGAACAACCTCAGTCTATCCAATCATTCCTCACAGTTGCAATTTTCCAGTACTGGCATCATCCTCATAAATCTCCTCTGTACCTCTCCAATGCAATTACATCCTTTCTGTAATTAGGTGACCAGAAATGCACACAGTATGGCCTAACTAATGTTTTATATAGTTCCAGCATAACCTCCCTGCTCTCATATTATATGCCTTGACTAATAAATGAACAAATTCTATATGCCTTCTTAATTGCCTTATCAACCTGTCCTGCTGCTTTTGGGGATCTGTGGATCTCCAAGATCTCTCACTTCCTCTATAACCCTTCAGTATCCTCCCATTTATTGTGTAATTCTTTGCCTTGTTTGACCTCCCCAAATGCGTCATCTCACACTCCTCTCAGTTGAACTTCATTTGCCACTTTTCTGCCCCCTGACCACTGATATCTTCCTGCAGTCTACAGCAATTCTCCTCACCATCAATCACTTGGCCATATGCTGCAAAAATAACTTTAAGGCCCAGTTACCTGAGGGGGAGGCGATGGCTGAGTGGTATTATTGCTAGACTATTGATCCAGAAACTCAGCTAATGTTCTGGGGACCCGGGTTCGAATCCCACCACAGCAGATGGTGGAATTTGAATTTGAATTCAATTTTTTTTAAAAATCTGGAATTACGAATCTACTGATGACCATGAAACGATTGTCAGAAAAACCCATCTGGTTCACTGATGTCCTTTAGGGAAGGAAATCTGCCATCCTTACCTGGTCTGGCCTACATGTGACTCCAGAGCCACAGCAATGCGGTTGACTCTCAACTGCCCTCCAAGGGCAACTAGGGATGGACAATAAATGCTGGCCAGCCAGTGACGCCCATGTTCCACGAATGAATTTTTAAAAAGTCCCTAGGCACTACTGAACAACTTGGTGTTTCTTTCCACTACACTACCAAAAATCAGATTAACATGTTGACCATTTCATTTCTGTCTGTAAAACCCTGAGTAAAAAATGCTCCTTCTATTTTCATTGTGGAGAATGCAAAGAACCAAACCCCATCCCATTCACTCATTGCATAAAATTCCAATGGACAAAATCCTCTCCTATTCACTTACATTATATGTAACCCCAATGGGCCAGACCTTTCTCATTCACTGTATTATATATAATCTCAATAGACCAAACCCCTTTTCATTCTATTTTGTAGAATCCCAATGAACCAAACCCCTTTCCATTTACTCCTATTGTACAAAACTCTAGTTTTAGTTATGTAGCCTTTAGTATTGTGTAGTCTGTATTCTGTAGCCAGTACTGTAGCCAGTATTCTGCAGTCAAGCTTAAATTTAATGTTTTATTTTTGTCTACTTCAATGTTCATACTCATTCTGTTCTATTGTGTTTATTTCTGAATGTATGAATTGTTCAATAGGCTGTGGAGCAAGGATTTGTGTTTTTTTTATATGAATACAGTTTATTGTAATTTTGATCCAAGCACAGCATCCTTTGGTGCTCTGTGTTAGTCAGGAATCTGCTGTTTAGTATTCCACCTAAAGTCTAGCTTTTATGGTACATTTCATTCACCTGTGTCTATTTGTGAACTGTCATGCTATCACAATAGCGCTGAGCCGCATTAATGCAGAATACTAGAGGATCCTTGCTTCTTTCCTCAGTATTCGCCCTTTGACCAAATCTCTCCTCAAGATCCTGACAAATCCTGGGCTACAGTTCAATAGGCATCAAGCATTCTCCAATAACTTTACCCCAATACCCACTCTGCTTGTGCCAAGCTGGATAAAGAGTGTAACCAGGAGATTCAATATAGCCTCACTTGTGCACTATTAATCCACTGAGTCATTATGGGCACCAAGCAAGTTTAGAAGTCATTTTCCTTCTTTAGAGAGATCAACTGCACCTACACAAACACAGAACTTGCTGAATATCAAGTTGCTGCTCTGGTGGCAGGGACCAGACTCAAGGAATGTTGGGCAAATCAATCATATATTGAAAAGATTAAAGTTGCCCTTTTTATTTGACCTTTTCAAATGAACCTCCCTTGCACTAAGCCATACCTGGTGAGTACTGTATGGTGTCACACAAATTCAGCAATAATTTCTGGCTACAAAGCGCACTCAATTGTTAAAGGAATATTATCAATCAATGAGTGACAATCTTTACTTACTTACATTTGACATTTCAAATGCACAATGTCCTTCCAAACATCAAACATTGCTGATTTACTGAGTTATACAGTTTATATCTTTGTGTTTAAAAATGAAAAAATGGCATAACAATACGCAGCTTCGTATATCAGCCATCAACAGTGTACCTTTGAAATTACACCTGCTGTACAAGTTGCACTTTGCACAGTTTCACAGCTACAATATATAGGTGTGCGATATATCCACAACATTTTAAGGTAGTTTATAATCATATTTGGCAAGGTCAAGATTTTGCCACTGAACAGAGAAAAGCGTAGCGAAACTTCAAAGCAGATTGTTGAAACAAAAATCATGCGTTAACACAAGACAGCCTCTGTCTCTTTAAGAACTCCTTCATGGAGTTCCTGGAACTGGTTTTTGACTGCTTTTGGTGGTCAGAGGTATTTCCCAAAATCCTCCTTTCCCTGAATTGCTTTAGGGCATTTTTTAAATCTTTCCTCTCCCAGGAGATTACATGGCTGTGTGTGGATGGGGAGTACTAAAGGCCGTGTTTTCTGCTGCAATATTGCAAGCGTCAGACAGAATCAATGGATGAGCTGGCCTCTCTCTCTATCTTTTTCAAACACGCCAACACTCATGAGTTGATCATGAGAGATGTGATTTGTCAGTCAAACTGAGCCTCTCTTGAGACCTTGTGAGAATGTTCTGAAAACTAAGGATTTTTAACAATCCTTTTGTGCATGCTTACTGAACTGTGCATGATCACCTGTTGGTTGGGTCCTTGCATGAGTCCAGACTCCAGAGAGCTAACAGTAGAGGGGCTTGCTGAGTACGTTGCTTTGTTGAACCTGGGCCTGAGTGAAGTTGCCACTCACAGGGGTTTCCATTTTGTCTTGTTCCTCATTGTACCTTTGTGTCACAGCCTGAAACTCTAACTGAAGTTCCAAGTGATGTCAGGCAGATTCAGGCTCATTTTGGGAGATGGTGAGTAACAGAGACAAAACTCTCCTTCTGAGAGTTGGGTCCTCACCTTTCTCTGTTCAGCTATCAGAAGTTTGACTTCAGGAGCTTACCAGAAGGAGCACAGAGCAACAACATTCTTTCACTATCAAACTGAGTGCTCCTCTACCTTCTCTCATTCTGCCCTTCCTCTGACAATAAAGGCTTTAAGTATCCAATATCTGAGTTTTACATCCTCATGTTTTCCACTGGGGCTTCTGCTCTATTCAACCAAGGTTCTAGTCTGCATTTCATTGCTGCTTCTTCAATGTGTTTCAATGCTAAGTGTAAAGCAGTCACTCCTTCTATTGACAACTTTGTGCTTGAAAAGGAGAAAATGGCAGGGCTTTGGGGAAAATGCAAGGAGTGGAACGAATCAGATTGGAGGAGCATTAATTAAGTCCAGATGGTGTTGATCTTCTTGAACGTTGTAGCAGCTGCATGCATCCATGTGAGTGGGGAGCATTCCATTATATTCCTAATTTCAGTCTTGTAGCTGGCAGAGAGGGTTTGAAGGATCAGGAGGTGATTAACTTATCACAGACCACCCAATCTTTACCCTGCTTCGATAGCCAGAGATTTCAAATGGCTGGTTTATCTGAGCTTCTGGTCAGTGGTGACTCTGAAGGTGTTGTTGGTGAAGATACTTCTATTGATGGTGCTGTTGCAAATTAGAGGAGAGTGATTGAGCTTTTTCTTATTGCATAAGGGGATTGTTTGCAGTAATATTACCTGCCATTTTTCAGCCCAAACCTGGATGTTGTGCGAGTCTCAGCTGAGACATTAGCAGGTTATTTTACCATGTATTGCAACCAAGTCCCATACCGTACTCATCCAGTATCTATTAGAGACATTTCATAGTGATCAGGATTGAGAAAGTTGTTTGATCTTTCCCCAACTCATTGTAAGAGGTGCTAAGGCCAACTGAAGCAGACAAGAGGATGAGCATCTAATCTGCTCGCAATTCACTGCCAATGTCCCTTGTGTCCAATGATCAGGAGGTGGCAGCGATCATCGGAGGGAATCTTATCTTCATTTTCTCTCTTGCTCTGTGAGGTGTGAAAACTTCAGATTACTCTAATTCAGCCGAGAAACTGAGCGAAGTATAACTCAAACCTTCATTATCCCTACTTTTAAGCACATAGCTTATAGAAACATAGAAACCCTACAGTGCAGAAGGAGGCCATTCGGCCCATCGAGTCTGCACCGACCACAATCCACCCAGGCCCTACCCCACATATTTACCCACTAATCCCTCTAACCTACGCATCCCAGGACACTAAGGGGCAATTTTAGCATGGCCAATCAACCTAACCTGCACATCTTTGGACTGTGGGAGGAAACCGGAGCACCCGGAGGAAACCCACGCAGACACGAGGAGAATGTGCAAACTCCACACAGACAGTGACCCGAGCCAGGAATCGAACCCGGGACCCTGGAGCTGTGAAGCAGCAGTGCTAACCACTGTGCTACCGTGCCGCCCGGGGTGCTACCGTGCCGCCCTTATGTATACATTTTAGGTACATGCATAAATACAATTATGTCAAACCCACTCGGCTATAACCCCCAACAACATACATTGGATTTGGAAATCCATTACAACTTGTGGGACAAACAAAGGCACCTTGCACACTCAACATCAGATTACAGGCATCATTTTGCTCCATTCAATTAATCAAAATCTCTTGTTACTGTGCATTGTTATTTTGTACTTCTCATGATCAGTGAACTAAGAACTCTGTGTAGAACAATTCAGATCAATGACTGGGGATAAAGATGGTTCAACTGTTGACATAAAAGAGTGAGAGAGCAAAACAGAGAACAAATAAAGAGGGCATGTGGTAGAGCGCATACGTCAACCATGCTGTGTTAATTCAAAATTATTACAATTATGCAGCTCTTCCTTGGGGCTTCTCCGGACTGGTTGATGCTCTGTAATTACAAAGCTGAAAAAAAAATTTTCATTAGGAGCTTCCATGTCGCTGAGGCTTCATGTCAATCCACATCCAAAACTGCTCTGAAAACTCTGCTCACATTTGGACAGCTGTGACAAATTCCACCAGAGCAGCTACACAATCCACAGCATTCTAAAACATCCAAAAACATTCTTAATAAAACTACCCACAACATTCTAAAAAATTCCAATTCGCTCTATCTCCTAATGTTAATGGATCAAATCTAGGATCTGGATTCAGATCAACATCTTGGCCAAAAAAGAATCAGCTCTTCCTTGGACGTTCTTGCTCCATAACTGTGTACCAGGTTTGTTGAAATCCATCTATTAGTTTCTGAGATATATTGTTTACAGATAAACAGACTAATGGGTGGAACATTACTTCTGTCCATCTTCAGTGCTGGAGGTCTCCACTAGGTTTTAGACTCAGTTTGGACAAGACACAGGAGAGGTAGGTTTCTGAAATTCAGTGAGGAAAAGGCTTTACTTCTCATTTTTACTTGTGTTATACCTGCCCTGGAGATGTTTAACAGGACCTTCAACCGATGCTGTACACTAGATACATCGATGACATTTTCTTCCTTCGGACTCATGGTGAACAATCACTGAAACAACTATATGATGACATCAACAAGTTCCATCCCACCATCAGACTCACCATGGACTACTCTCCGGAATCGGTTGCATTCTTGGACACACGCATCTCCATCAAGGATGGTCACCTCAGCACTTCACTGTATGCAAGCCCACAGATAACCTCACGATGCTCCACTTCTCCAGCTTCCACCCTAAACACGTTAAAGAAGCCATCCTCTATGGATACGCCCTCCGTATGCACAGGATCTGCTCAGATGTGGAGGATCGCAACAGACAGCTCCAGACGCTGAAAGATGCCCTCATAAGAACAGGATATGGCGCTCAACTCATCGATCGACAGTTCCGACGCGCCACAGCGAAAAACCGCACCGACCTCCTCAGAAGACAAACATGGGACACGGCGGACAGAGTACCCTTCGTCGTCCAGTACTTTCCCAGAGCGGAGAAGCTACGACATCTTCTCCGGAGCCTTCAACATGTCATTGATGAAGACAAACATCTTGCCAAGGCCATCCCCACACCCCCACTTCTTGCCTTCAGACAACCGCACAACCTTAAACAGACCATTATCCGCAGCAAACTACCCAGCCTTCAGGAGAACAGTGACCACGACACCACACAACCCTGCCATAGCAACCTCTGCAAGACGTGCCGGATCATCGACACGGATGCCATCATCTCACGTGGGAACACCATCTACCAGGTACACGGTACATACTCTTGCAACTTGGCCAACATTGTCTACCTGATATGCTGCAGGAAAGGATGTCCCGAGGCATGGTACATTTGGGAGACCATGCAGACGCTACGACAACTGATGAATGTCCAAAGATGTGCGGGTTAGGTTGATTGGCCAGGTTAAAAATTGCCCCTTAGAGTCCTGAGATGCGTAGGTTAGCGGGATTAGCGGGTAAATATGTGGGGGTAGGGCCTGGGTGGGATTGTGGTTGGTGCAGACTCGATGGGCCGAATGGCCTCCTGCACTGTAGGGTTTCTATGATTTCTATGAATGAACACTGCTCGACCATCACCAGGCAAGAGTGTTCTCTTCCTGTTGGGGAACATTTCAGCGGTCACGGGCATTCGGCCTCTGATCTTTGGGTAAGCGCTCTCCAAGGCGGCCTTCACGACACGCGACAGTGCAGAGTCGCTGAGCAGAGAATTATAGCCAAGTTCCGCACACATGAGGACGGCCTCAACCGGGATCTTGGGTTCATGTCACACTATTTGTAACCCCCACGACTTGCCTGGGCTTGCAAAATCTCACTAACTGTCCTGGTTGGAGACAATACACATCTCTTTAACCTGTGCCTAACCCTCTCTCCACTCACATTGTCTGTACCTTTAAGACTTGATTACCTGTAAAGATCTGCATTCCAACCATTATTTTGTAAATTGAGTTTGTGTCTTTATATGCCCTGTTTGTGAACAGAACTCCCACTTACCTGATGAAGGAGCAGCACTCCGAAAGCTAGTGGCTTTTGCTACCAAATAAACCTGTTGGAATTTACCCTGATGTTGTGAGACTTCTTACAATGTTTAACAGGACAGTGTTGACAGAACTTTACTATACCTAAACTTTGCTGTACTTGCCCTGAAAGCATTAGACGTGATGTGAAGATGCCGGCGTTGGACTGGGGTAAACACAGTAAGAAGTCTCACAACACCAGGTTAAAGTCCAACAGGTTTATTTGGTAGCAAACGCCACTAGCACTCCGAAAGCTAGTGGCGTTTGCTACCAAATAAACCTGTTAGACTTTAACCTGGTGTTGTGAGACTTCTTACAGCATTAGATGTGACAGTGCTGAGGCAGTTTTATTCTACATTTAATTCATGATGTGCTTAATCTTAAGGTATTTGAATGCCTTTACTCTGTGCTATGTCTGATGCTGGTACTCAGCACAAAATATGAAGAAATTGTTCAGTTCACCAACATATATCTATCACTTTGGTGGGCAGTAAAACTCACCATAAGATGTAAGATTGTAAACTGTAGTGTGTATAACAAAACAGATAAGATCTGAATGAAAGAAATTGTAGATCAACTGCAGAGTTAGTTCCGCAGAATGAAAACTCAGAGTGAATTCAGCCACCAGAGAAAGTGAAAGTGCCAAGGGCACTATGAGAACAACAATAAAATTGAGTTTGGAAATTTGAGGTTGGAAAGTGTGAATATGTGCTGGCCTGAGGAGGAAGGACACTTTCCCCCAGTAGAATAATCACACTCTCAATACTTTTCACTGTATCCCAATACGTGTGATAATAATAAATCGAATCAAGTTGAAGAATGGGCAAGGGTGGCCAGGACCTTGTGTGACCCTGCAGGGGGAGACAACTGGGCATGAGGAGTAAGTACTGAGTTGCTTTTATCCCCCCTCCGCCCCCAAAGTGAGAGCCATGCGTCCAACACAGACATGGGCTATTTGGTCCACCATGCCGGATCTCTGAAAGAAGCAGCCAGCCAGTCCACACTCGCTTTACCGTGCATACCTCTTGGCTCCTAATTGCCGACCTGCAGGCCTTGCTGCCCGCCCCGAGCCCGTTGCCATGGCGTCCTCCCACCCCGGTTACCATGTGATCAGCCATTTGCGGACCGGAAGTGCCCAGCCGCGCGCTCCTAGGCCAGTTCCTGTCAGTTAGAAGAAGATGGCGGCTGTGGAGAGGGAGCGCTTTGCTTGGCGCCGCGGCCACTCGCACACTCACTGTTAAAGCCTTACTCGCATGTTTAGCTTTCGAATTTCTCACTGCTGCACTTTACATTAATGAGGTGGGTGGAATTTACCTCCGCCCGGGGCTGCGGGGGGGGAACGAGCCGGCTCGGGCGTTAGCAGCCCACTTCCCTCCGCCGCGACCGTCTTCTATTGATTGCCGTTCCGCCGCGAAAAGGGGGTCGGTCGGTCGGTCGGGGGGAGGGGGGCTGGGAGGGAGAGTGAGGCAGGCAGGGCAAGTGGGGCCCCTCGGCTGCAGCATCCATCAGGAATGGGCCTGTGTGCAAACCCCGCATTGCAGCGCTCTCATCTCAAGGCCTTTCACTGCGGTTCTGTTTTTTTTTAGAAATAACATGTATAATGGCTGTCTGATTTTAGTCTGTTCAATTGCAGAGGATTGGAGGCTAACGCTACCAAAGAAGCTCAAGAGAAACTAAACAGGTAAGATTTGTTTTTCGTTTCTTATACAGTTAAATATATTAAAGTTGAATTTGGGGAGGAAAACGTGTGACCTTCACCAACCACTAGTCCAATGCAAATAAAGCTCCGACATCTCTCCTCTCTTCCCCCCCCCCCCCCCGTCTCTGAATTCGACAGTGAAGAAAAATAGAATAAATGCGAAACTTGAAAATGTTGGAAATAATTAACTGGAGGAATAATGTTGGAAACGGGGTTAGTTGGCACCTGAAGGGAAAAGGCAGGCTAATCTATGATGCGATGAGGCTATACCGGAATCCTAACTGACTATTTTGCAATAATCGATCAGCTTCATTGCAAGAAAAAGAATGCAAAAAAGGACTTGAGAAAGGTAGTCTCTGCCGATTTCAAGATAGTTCAGCAGAGGTTTTTCAAATGTGATTCACCTTTCTGGTAGTTAGTTACTTGATTTATTATTGTCACATGTATTAGTATACAGTGAAAGGTATTGTTTCTAGCACACTATACAAACAAAGCATACTGTACATAGAGAAGGAAAGGAGAGTGGAGAATATAGTGTTACAGTCATAACTAGGGTATAGAGAAAGATCAACTTAATGCAAAGTAGGTCCATTCAAAAGTCTGATGACAGCGGGGAAAAAGCTGTTTTTGAGTTGGTTAGTACACGATCTCAGACTTTTGCATTATCTTCCCAATGGAAAAGGAAGAGAGTACATCCGGGGTGTGTGGGATCCTTGATTATGCCGGCAGCTTTGCCGAGGCAGCGGGAAGTGTAGACAGTCAATGGATGGGAGGCTAGTTTGAGTGATGGGACTGGGCTTCATTCACGACCTTTTGCAGTTTCTTGCGGTCTTGGACAGAGCAGGAGCCATATCAAGTTGTGAGACAACCAGAAAGAATGCTTTCTATGGTGCATCTGTGAAGTTGAGAGTTGTAGCAGACATGCCAAATTTCCTTAGTCTCCGGAGCATGGAGGGACCAGGACAGGTGGTTGGTGATCTTGACACCTAAAAACCTGAAGCTCGCGACTGTTTCTACTTCGTCCCTATTGACGTAGACGGGGACATGAAGTCGATAACTTTAGTATATGTAATTGATTGTTAGAGGATTGCTGAAAATAGATTTCTGTTAAAATTAATGCGAATGAGGCTTTAACACAATGAAAAATCATGTTGGAAGTATTTATTTTGCTCCTTTTCTGAAGGCAGTCACTATGTTTCATGCGTGATAGATGTCTGTTACCTTACCAAAGTGGTCATTTTTCACAACTTTCATTTTTGTAGCATTTTTAAAATGTAATAGAACATCCAAAATGCTTCACAGGAACGTAATGACAAATTTACGCAGAGCCAAAGAAAACATTAGGACAAATGATCAAAAAACTTGGTTAACGAGGTAGGTTGCAAGGAATGTCTTCAAGGAGGATAGAGAAAGATTTCCAGAGCTTGCGGACTAGGTAGTTGAAGACAAGACCAAGGGTGGTGAGAAGGAAGGTGGTGCATGGTGGAGGCCTGTGTTATAAAATGGTTCTCAGAGGCTTGTGGGGGCAGTGGGAGATTGCAAAGATGGGGAGAGGAAATGTTGTGTAGGATTGGAACATAGGGGTGAGAATTGTAAAATGTATGTCGGGGAGCATAGAGATGAATGGGACTAGCAAGTTTTTGATTAATTCAGATGTATCTAAGGTGCAAAGCCAGAGAAATGTGTCAAGATGTTTGCTCATTTAATAGTGAGAGACTACTGTTCATGTATAGTGTCCACATACATGTGCACTTGATTGCAGTCAGAGACTGAGACCCAGTTAAATATTTTCTTTCTCATCTGCACTCTGGATCTAGAGCTGCAGCCCTTCTCTTTTCCTCCCCACAGACACAGTTCCTCAAGGTAAGATCCCGAATGAAGTTGCATATTTGATTCAGTACCAATGTAGTGCATTTCCACAAAAGCCAAGGAAAAGATTGAATCCTTACTCATTTTAATTCTTACAGTATTCACAAAGCAACTTGTCATTTATGTAGCATGCGTAAATGTGAAGCAATACTCTGAGATGTTTCAGGCATTGAGACTAGGTGTCCAAAAACTCTCAGGTGTTTTCTTATGAGGTGGGTAGGCAGAGGAATTCAGGGAAAGATTCCAGAGATTGAGGCAGCTGTAGTTATTGCCACCAATAGTGGTGCAAAGTGGCTGGGGGAGGGATGGAGGGTTCTGAGTATTGGTGTAGGGTGTTACGTAGGTGGGCGCAGAGAGGACGAAGAGGGATTTATCAGAAAAATAAGAATTTTCTACTTCAAAGGTACTTCATTTTACACCCTCATCTAATACTTCAGCCCCTGTCCTAACTCTCACCAAATTCATTTCATCGATTGTCCTGTGTTGCCTGACGTGCATTGACTCTGGGTTAAGCAAACTCTTGACTTTAAAATTCTTATCCCTTGTTTTCAAATCCCTTCGTGGCCTTGGTCTTTCCCACCTCTGTAATCTCCTCTAGCCCTAAAACCCTCAGATCTCTGTATTCCTCCAGCTGCCAAGGGGCTAAGTTCAGATATTTTATATGCCAGAAGTAGGAATGGAGGTTTGGGATTCCCTAAATTAGAAATTCAAACACCTGCTGACATTCTGAAGGGCTTGGATCTGGTTCTGGTCTTGACATTAAAACATCATTCACTTATTGTGGATCTAACGATAAGAGTCAAATATTATAGGATTTTGAAGATTTTACAGGAAATCAAGCTTTTTAGGGAGAGGTCCTGTGCTTCTTTTGATACCACTTGGTTCCAGCCACTGAAGAGAATATAAAAGCTCATGGTATAGAGGTTTTAATGACTGTTGGGCAGTGGCACACAACATTAAAATGTGGAAGTAGGTTGTCTTTTTAGAGAAGATATGGAATCGGTAGATCAATTCAAAGTCAAATATGATGATATAAATAAATCAGAATTAAGAGAAAGTTGCTTCCATGGTCAGTGCAGTTATATACTAACACAAGTCTATCCTTGCATTTCCTCAGCTAGTAAGCACAAGGTGAAAGGTGCTTCCTGTAGGTGAGAGATCAAATCAGGGCCAGCTGTAGCTCAGTTGTGAGCAGTCTCACCTCTGATTCAAGAGATTTGTGGGTTCAAGTCTCATTCCAGAGATTTGAGCACTGAAATCTAGCCTAACACACTACCATTGCACCGAGGAAATGCTGCATAGTCAGAGGTGTTGTCTTTTACATGAGACATTCCACTAGGCTTTGTATGCCCCCTCAAATAGATATAAAAGATTCCTTTGCAGTATTCAAAGAGGAGCAGGGGAGTTCTTTCTCCCTGGTGTCCTGGGCAAAATCTTTCCCTTAATTGACAATACAAAAGCAAATTATCCAGTTATTATCACATTTGCTTTTTATGAGGCCTTGCTGTGTGCGAATTGGTTACCCTGATTCCCACATTACAACAGTAACCCACTGTATATGCTTTATTGGCTGTTAAGAGCTTTGGGATGTCCTGAGGTTGTAAAAGGTGCTACATAAACATATGTTGGGCTTAAATTCATATCCCCTTCTGATGCTAAGTTTCTGATATCTCATTGAGGGAGGCAAGTAAAAGTGATTTAAAAAAAAAATGGGAGTCTAAACCTTACTTCCAGCAGTTGGCTTGTGAGTTGCAGTCAAAAGGACAGTCTTCATGCTGTGGGAGGCATTTGAAGATTTTTAGAAATACATTACTCCTTTTCCCTACAAACCTCCACACCCACTGTCTTTCCTGTCCGAAGGCCATGCTCTGTCGGGAACTGTTCAGTGTTAGGACACATCCAAGCTGATTCTTGTGCATGCTTCTGATCATTGAAGTCTTGTTCTCTTTGCTCATCCAATGGGTCTGTTGTTCCTGATGTTATATGTGAAATAATACTTTACAGCTACCTATGATTGTAGAAGTTTTACTTTTGAAGGATTGGGATAAAAACTATATTAAAGGTATTCAGTTATGTCAAGACTCCATGTGTTGTAAAGGTTATTTTGCAACAACCTGTTTTGAGATTCTGTGGGCTACAATGTTATGGTTGTAATTGTTGTCTTACAATTGCATGTGTTTTTCCACTGGGTTAAAGTTACTGCAAATTACACAGACATAGGAAGCAGCTGTTAATGTGCCCTGTATAAGCTGTTTGACTAAAATGGAAGTTGGTTTACCAGTGGCTGTGATCCAGAGCTGCAGTAAACCAGGACTGAGTCATGCTGAAGGTATCCCTTAAATAGGAAGGCGGATGATCATTATCATGCAGAAGGCTCAATGACTGAATGGTGACCTTTCGTTTCTCATTGTGTTTTAGCATGAATTACATGCTCCCTAGTTCCCTGGTTGTTTCTGGTTTGTGGAAAATACATGCTCCATACTCCAGAAGTTTCCCTGTATTTGTTTCTCACGTAGATTGCTTTCCCAATTAGTGCTAGACACACACTGCTCTTGTTGTACAAACAAAGCTGGGTTTATTGGAACACCTAGAATAGATCAGTGGCTGAGCCTGCTAGGATCCTAGCCAACATTTTTATATCTGGTAGGTAAGCTTTTGTTTTTAAAGTCCTACGCAATGCTACTTGACTGTTGCTGAGGGCTGTGAATATTGTGGTTTTGATGCCAAATATAAGTCTGAAATGTAAAAAGGCACGAGCAGTCCTCACTGACAATTTTGCATGTAGGAAAACTAATCAAATTGTATTTTAAAGATTTTCAATTCTGGTTTAACATTTAGGAAATGGTCTGATGTTGAATATTACCATGTGCCAACCTATTTCTCCAGCTCACCTGGAGAGAAATGGGATGCATTTGTTTAAAGAACAATGTCCTAATGAAATTCGAATTTAAAAGAATATTTTAAAAATGAGATGCTTTGAATATGTACTTAAATGGACATAAGTAACTTACTTAAAAATAGAAAGTGTGTATTGAGGTTTCGTCTGCACTGTAGTTGACACCAAGATAGCTGGGAGGAAATTTGTCATCCCTCTGAGTGGGACGGATCCAGAGACAACCTTTGCAGTGAACTGAGGTGTAGGATTACAACCTGAGGAAATTTTGAGGTAAGTGAATTGTTGTGCCTTCATGTTATTTTTAATGTTTCCTCACTAGCACCTTTACAGTGGAACAAGGCCACTTTAAGAGACCAATCATATGATGTCACTGACATCGGCCGTTTGCACTTGCAAACAGGCAGTCTATCTTAGCAGCCTGTCATGTTAACATCCTTTCAATGAAGCCCTTTGTTTGTTTAAACCTACCTTTTAAAACCACCCTGTAGAAAACTGGTGAAGAGGTGACCGGACCACACTTTCAGCCACTCCAAAAGTGGAAAAAAATCTGACAGCATTGTAGACACCTGCCAGAAGAATAAATAATTGATATCATCGCTACAGGAAAGCTGGCAATGGAGGGGTGCCAAACAATGGTCGCAGCCACTGGAGGAACTGAAAAATAATCCAAGATTCTGGAAAAGAAAACTTCAGAAAGAAGCTTGCAACATGCTCTGCCTGAACATAGTTTATTTCATGGGATGTGGGCCAGGATTTGTTGCCCATCCCTAATTACCCCTTGAACTGAGTGGCACGTAATGGCACTTTAGAGGATAATTAAGAGTCAACCATTGCTATGGACCTGGAGTTGCTTGTAGACCAGACTGGGTCAGGATGGTAGATTTTCCCCCTCTAAAGAATATTAGTGAACCAGATGGGTTTTTACAATTATCAACAATGGTTTCATGGTCATCGTTAGACTTTTAATTTCAGATTATTTTTTTGTTCTAATTCCACCATCTGCTGTGGTGGGATTTTGAACTTAGTACACACAGCTGCGACTGGGGACCAATCTGCAAGATGCATTGTAGAAATTCACCTAAGATCCTTAGACAGCACCTTCTGAACCCATGACCACTTCCTTCTAGAAGAACAAGGGCAGCAGATACATGGGAACACCACGACCTGCAAGTTCCCCTCCAAGCCACTCACCGTCTTCACTTGGAAATATATTGCCATTCCTTCACAGTCGCTGGGTTAAAATTCTGGAATTCCCTCCCTAACGGCATGGTGAGGATGTTGTGAAACACACAGGCTGAGCTCGGGGGTTTGTCTAGTTTAGGGGAGAAAAGAAGCAAGACAGTGCTGAAAATTCGTGGCGTGTCCTGCTTATGCAGGCCCTTTCCTTATTACCATGGTGGGAGGTCTTGGCACCGTGAGACCATTTGATGAGAATACAGAGCAGTGGAGCTCATATACAGAGAAATTCGACTATTTTGTCCAAGTAAACAAGATTTGTGGCAGATATAGTAGTCTCAACTTTCCTGAGCACAATGGGGGCGGGGAGAAAGCATTTAACCTCCTGAGACGTTTGGTACAGACGAAAAGGTAGGTATGAAAACTTAGCATGAAATAGTGGAAATATTGCAAGGTCGCTATTCACTGAAACCTTTAGTCATCACCAAAAGGTTTCGGTTCCATAAGTGTAATCAGCAAGAAGGTGTATCGATCACAGTTTGTAGCTACACTGAAGAGACTAGCTGAATGCTGAATTCAGGGATGTCTTGAACGACATCATTAGAAATAGATTAGTCTGTGGCTTAAGGAGTGAGGCTATTCAAAAGCGGTTGTTAACAGAAAGCAACCTAACCCTAAAAGCTTTGGAAGTTGCTATATCCATGGAGTTAACAGCCAAAGAGGCTCGGCAGTTGAGTTTGAGTCCAAGAATTGTTAAGATGTCAGCCAAAAACTGAACACAGACTCGCAATTGCCATTGGTATGCAAAAACTAGGCATTCAGCAGCAGATTGTTGGTGCAAAGACATCATGTACAGGAATTTTAAATTCACCATCATGTACGTCGCTGGCTGACCAGCATTTATTGCCCATCCCGAGTTGCCCTTAAGAAGGTGGTGGTGAGCTGTCTTCTTGAAACATTGCAGTCAGGTGCTGTGGGTTGACCCACAATGCTGTTGGGAAAAGAATTCCAGGTTGTTGACCCAGCAACTGCGCAGGAGCGGCGATATATTTCCAAGTCAGGATAGTGAGAGGCTTGGAGGAGAACTTGCAGGTGGTGGTGTTCCCATGTATCTGCTGCCCTTGTCCTCCTTGATGGAAATGTTTGTGGTTTGGAAGATGCTGTCTAAGGATCTTTGGTGAATTGCTGCAGTGCATCTTGTTGATGGTACACACTGCTGCTACTAAGCATCAATGGTGGAAGGAGTGGATGTTTGTGGATATGGTGCCAATCAAACAGGCTGTTTTGTCCTGATTGGTGTTAAGCTTCTTATGTTGGAGCTGCACCCATCCAGGCAAGTGGGAAGCATTCCATCACGCTCCTAACTTGTGCCTTGTAGATGGTGGATAGGCTTTGGGGAGTCAGGAGGTGAGTTACTTGCCACAGTATCGTAGCCTCTGACTTGCTCTTGTAGCCACTATGTTTATACGTTGAGTCCAGTTGAGTTTCTGGTCAATGGTAACCCCAAGGATGTTGACAGTGGGGGATTCAGTGATGGTTACACCATTCAGTGTCAAGGGGCGGTGGTTAGAGTGTCTCTTATTGGTGATGGTCATTGCCTGGCATTTATGTAGCACAAATGTTATCGCCACTTGTCAGATCAAGCCTGGCAAAAAGGGCCACATCAAATGCATTTGTTGGAAGTTTCAGGCCAGAATTACAAAAAGCAAAAGCTGAATGCATCAAATGGAAAGCCGAATAAGGGAAAAAGTATCCACGTGGTACAAAAAGGGCATGGAAAAGGACTTGAGTCAGGGTCTGAAGATGAACCACCATTGAACATACAGATTAATGCTGGTGCGACAAACCTTTACTGGGTCACTCCTTTACTGGGTGCACAGCCGGTGAAAATGGAGCTGGACGTTGGAGCCAAAGTTCGTTGGTACCGGAAACTTTATCAAGAAAAGCTTCAACATACTGCCTTGAAACCCTCCAAGATAGTGTTAAAACCTATACTGGAGAGGCGGTTCCATTGAGGAGCTGTATTGATGTAACTATACAGTTGAATGGACAGTCTGTAAACTTGTCCTTGCACATGTTTAAAAGAACTGTCAAGTACTAATGGGAAGAACCTGGCTGGAAAAATCAGATTAAATTGGGCGAGGTAAATCTAATGACATTCCGAAGCAGGTCTACAGAAGATGCCATTGTCTTCAATGGTGAGCTGGGATGCATGAAAGCTACCTCAGCTACGTTAGAGATTAAGGTCAAAAGTCATTTAAGATGCTTTAAAGCTAGGCCAGTGCCGTACACCATCAGATCTAAAATAGAGGCAGAACTAGAGCGGCTGGTGAAAACTGGAGTCCTTCTGATTGGGCTGCACTGATTGTACCCGTGATGAAGTAAGATGGATCAGTGCGCAGTTGTGGCTATTTTAAAGTCACTTTCAATCCTGTATTGTGTGCAGAGCAGTACCGTCTGCCTCTGATTTATTCGCTGGGTTGGCTGGAGGCCACACAATTGACATCAGTCAAGTGTATCTTCAGATGAATGTGAATCAGGATTCACAACACTTTTTGACAATCGTGATGCACATAGTTATTTTGGTACAAACGGCTACCATTTGGCATCACGTCCGTACCTGCATTGTTCCAATGTGCGATGGATCAAATTTTGTGAATTAGAAGGAGTCCAGTGTAATTTAGACAATACCTTAGTTACTGGAAAGAATGAAGAAGAAGATCTCTGCAACCTAGATGCCACACTCTAGGGATTAAGAATCTGGGAAGACAAATATGAATCTTTCTAATCTTCAATTGAATGGCGAGGTCATGTCATAGACGCAAAGGGACTGCAAAAGTCACCATTGAAAGTCAAAACCATAGCTGAGACGCCTGCACTTCAAAATACCAATCAACTTGAATCTTTTTGGATTTACCTAAATTATTACGGAAGGTTTGTCCCTAATCTGGTAATTATTCTTAAACCCATACACAAGGGATGGCACAGTGGTTAGCACTGCTGCCTCACAGTGCCAGGGTCCCCGGTTCAATTCCGGCCTCGGGTCGCTGTCTGTGTGGAGATTGCACAATCTCCCCGTGTCTTCGTGGGTTTCCACTGGGTGCTCTGGTTTCCTCCCACAGTCCAAATGTGTGCGGGTTAGATTGATTGGCCATGCTAAATTGACCCTAGTGTCAGGGGATTAGTAGGGTAAATTTGTGGGGTTACGGGAATAGGGCCTGGGTGAGGTTGTGGTCGGTGCAGACTTGATGGGGCCAAATGGCCTCCTGCACTGTAGAGATTCTATGATTCTAACTGATTGTGTCAAAACAAAGTGGAAGTGGGTGGATCAGTGTGAGAAAGTCTTCATACAAGCTGAGGAGGCGGCACTAAAGTCAGAGGTCCCGATACACTTTGATCTGAATGTACCCTTGCAACTGGCATGTGGCACATCACTTTACAGGGTGGGGTGGGGCAGGGGTGGTGACGGCGTTGATTTCCCCGCATAAACCTGCAGGTGAAGAGAAGCCAATCGCTTTTGCATCAAGGTCCATGAATAAAGCAGAAATCAATTATGCGCAGATGGAAAAAGAAGCCCTAGGAATCATCTTTGGAATAAAACAGCTTTGCCAATTCCTGTATGGGAGGCAATTTACTTTCTAGTCTACGTGCACTCAATGGCCTGAAGTAATCATTCTGAAGCCACATCCCCAGAGAGAACAATTGAAAGATTGGGTGAAATTTACAGCAGATTCGGATACCCTGAAAAACTTGTGAATGATAATGGGCCGCCGTTCATTTTGCAAGAATTCACAAACAATTTAAAGGAGAACGAAATTCAATATATCCAATCTGCTCTTTACCATCCTGCCACAAATAGGCTGGCAGAACGTTTTGTACAGACGGTGAAACAGTTGAAGGTAACTAGAGAGCACGGTTGATTTGAGCCAGTTCATACTGACGTACAGAAATACTGCATACTCAACCCAAATTTGTCTGGCGTTGTTCATGGTAAAATGTCAACTATGCACAGCGCTTGATTTGCTATAACCGCCCAAGGCACGAGTTGTCGAGGAAAAAAAACAAGATCAGGTTAAATGACGAGAGAACAAGACAAAACGTTATATTTTTCATCCGGGTCAAGAAATTCTGGCAAGGAACTATACCACAAATGAAGAATGGATACCTGCCATCATCTTAGCATAGACAGGACCTACACTGTACAAATACAAGATGATGTAATATGGAGAAGGCACATGGAACAACTTTCAGCAACAAGGGCTAATCTGCCAGAGATGGAACCGACAAGTCCACATCAAGTGGTGCCAAGGGAAGACCTGGACCTTCCTGAGAACCTGACACTGCAAACCAATAGGAGAACACGTCAACACCGAATCAGTCTCGACACTCTGTTGATTCCAGTTAGGACAACTATGGACGATGTCCAAACCTAAACCAAAGACACCAGAGGTTGCAGTAAACACAAAAACAAGGACTCCTGAGGTTTTCCAACACTTTCACAGAGAGCAATGGCCTCCGGAGCACCTGACCTATTGACTAGTTGTTTATTAATTGTTCATATTGCTAATTTTGTTATACTGTCATTGGAGTCAAGGACCTTTTGATTTAAAGGGGGGAGGAACTGTTTGGTGTATTCACGTTATTTCTAGTGTTTTCTCACTAGCAGCTTCGCAGTGAAACGATCACATTACATCACTGATATCATCGGCTGTTTTGTGTGGGAAAACGGACAGTCTATCTTGACAGCCTGTAGTGTTAGCATCCTTTCAATAAAGGTTTGTTTGTTTAAACTTTTGAGGCCTGCAGCCTCCATTTAAAACCACCACGTGTATCCTTAACAGTCAGTGGCTACCCAAAGCAGGTTAGAATCATTAGATCCCTACAATGCAGAAGGAGGCCATTTGGCCCATCGAGTCTGCACCAACAAGAATCCCACCCAGCCCTGCCCCATAACCCCATGTATTGACCCCTGCTAGTCCCCCTGACACTAAGGGGCAATTTAGTATGGTCAATCCACCTAACCTGCACATCTTTGGTTGAAATTATGCTGTGAAATACTGGCAAAATCATTCCATAGTAGTATCATATAAGTCTGTTATATTGTAATTGTTCAAAGAACTAAAGTAGAGGAGCAATGTAACAATGTCCAATTTAAGGATATTCCAGTGTTCAATTTTATTTAAATAGTTTAACCAGTGATCATTTTTAAGCATTAATACATTGTTTTTTTCTTTATCTCTGTGTCTGCTTGTTGAGATGATCTCCTTTATTAATCTCTGGTATAGCAACTCTTGTGTCAAAACTAGGTAACAGGAAATTGAAAGCTATTGATTTTTTCATTAATTTACATAATTAGAGCCCCATGTTACATGAAAATAAATGCTGAAAAGAATGATTTTCCCCATTGTTCTCCTCTGCATGTTGCATCTCCCCTACATGATGGAGGAAATCGGAGCACCTGGAGGAAATCCATGGAGACATTGGGAGACCGTGCAAACTCCATGCAGTCATGCAAGACTAGAATCGAACCCAGGTCCCTGAGACAGCAGTGCAAACCATTGTGCCACTGTGTACCTTTCATGGTAGTTCTGACCATTTTTGGTAAATCTTTGAGACCCAGAAACATACAATTTGTATAAATTAGCCTAATTAAAACGTGTAACTTTTCCTTTGGTATATTTTTACAATGCATGAGTTGGTGTACTAGATGTATTTTCATAAATGAATATTTGAACTTGCCAAAGTCTGCGCGCACAGTTTTATATATAAACTCTGTTGCTTTAATACATTCTTCAGACTTTCTGCAGAGTCGGTGCATGATGCAGAAAAGGGTTTTGAGTAGTGTCAACGTGAGTTCACAATTTCCACAGTCATTTGTAGTCGTAAAAATACTTGGAATAGAGCTTACTGCAGCAGCTCTGCAAAAGTCTTTGGAGTTTGTTTTAACCAAGTGCTTTTGATGGCACAATGGGCCAGTGTTTTACTTTACCTATGATTCTACTCGTGCTACTTTGTGGCCTTGGTTGTCGTTCCATAGAGGGAGCTAAATATTAAGGGCTAGGTGTGGACTGGATAAGGCTGTGCATGTCCTGGCCTTATGTCTCAGTCTCAGATTGGTATTGGCCTGCTATACCTAGAACAGCATGTTCGGTAATGCTCTGCTGCAATAGAGGGGTATGATTTACTAGCTGTTCCTTTCTGTTAATGCAGACTTTATGCTTCAATTAACCTGTTTGCTACAGTGAGTACAAACTTTGGTTTCTGACTGGGTATTGGGTTCTATTACAATCCAGTCATCATCTGTTAGTAACTGCTATTTACTGTGGACATTATTTGGTTCTCTGGTATATTACTTGGTGTACTGACAACTTACAGCTGATTGATAATGGGTGCAAGATGGCTGTGAGTGACAGCTGAATATTGACATTGTTTCCTTACAAGAGATGAGGTTTGCAGAGCGTGGATTAGAGACTGAAAAAAAAACATTATGTATTCATCTGGCAGAGGAAGATTTCTGAGGAAACACATGAGCAAGGTATAGATTTTGCTGTACGGAACTTGCTATTCTTATTAAAACTTGTCACAAATAGTTCAGAACATGTTCTCCATTCTCCTATCCATTCAAACAGGGTTAGTTAACTGAGTATCTATGCTGCAAATACTCTGGACCACTGCAGAGGCAGAAGACTTTTTTAAGAACTTGACACAGTCAGCAGAAGTTTGAAGCCAAGCACCGTTGCCTATTGGGGGATTTCAAAGCATGAGTGGGTGGGGACCATGAGACAGCTGTCATGGCGAGGAAAGATAAATGGGAATGGACAGACTAGTTGAACTTTGCTGCCACCACAAGCTTTTTTGTTCAGTGATCAAGATGGTAAACTACAGAACCAGAGAGCACTAGGTCATTACTATGATTATCCTCACATGTATGTGTTTTAGCAAGCCACATTATAGTCAAATGGTTATGCATCAAGTATTACTTTGAGGGCAATTAGCCACATTCAAACTTCACAATCAATTGACATCAGTGAACAGATGTTTGTTCGCTTGATAAAGGAATGGCAGGGTGCGCAATGTGAAGAGGAGATGCAAGGAAATATTGTTATAGTGGAAACCTGTATGCATTTTGTTAGGGTGCTGGATCAGAACCCCAAGTTGGATTAGGATGCCAGATTGGACCCCAACATTTTTTCTATTTTGGCATAAATGTGAGGATAGGATGTTTCGCTCAAGGAGTACTTCCGCTGACAAATTAGGGATCTTTTATAGCAAAACAACTTTATTTAATAACAGTTTGGATATAACTAACAAATTAAGCAACTTAACTATTAACAGTTGAGCAATATTTAAAAATGAAAAGGAACCAATTTTAATTTCTGACTTACCGCTGTTTCAGTTCCAAATAAGCAACATTCCTCTTGCAGGCTTAAATGTTACTTTAGATACAGTTAGCAACCAGAAATATGCTTGCTATAATGAGTGTAGACAGTCTTAAAGCTTTCAGAGAGAAGTTGAGTTTGAACAGCTTGCAGAAAGAAGCCTCTGTCTTCAAACAATTCCCAGCTAGAACTAACTGTTCCCTGCAAAAGCTTTTTGCTTTCTGCCACAGACCCAGCTCTGCACGCACATCACATGGCACTGTCAATCACTCTGATCAGAAATCCTGGGAGAACTTAAGTAAACTAAAGTCCATTAGCTCTACTTAAACACTTGCAAGGCTGAAATGAGTATTAACCTGCGCTCTCTCCCAAAATCTGAGCTGCATTCCTACCAGACATATCGACTGCCTGTAGCATAAAGCTGAATGTTTTAAACATTCATCTTAAACTTAAAATAAATATCTATATTAATTGCACTATTATCACAATCTCATTAGACTGATCAAACTGTAGTAATTTGAAGAAAAAAAAATGAATGCCATTATAATGAATCCTTTGGCAAATCAGACTGAACAGGTGTGTTATGCTGGTATTGACCTGTATTAGGCTATGACTGAACAAGGATCTTATCTGTAGCACAGGTTTAGAAACTGACTAGCAGTTGTATGTAAATTAACCTTTAAAGTATTTATAATGTTGACAGGTAAATAAATGCATTTTGCTACATTTATTTAATTGCTACATCATCTTAGTGAGACAAGGAAGGAAATCAAATGACATAGCTATTTGTTTGCTTGGGGATGAACAAATAAATTGAGATTGCTTCAGGATTGATTGTTAAATTAGTTAAACAAATACACTGATTAAAAAGTCACATCAGGGACTCTTCTGCCACAGTCATCCTGGATTTGGTAGTTGTCAAGTATTAACTCTGTTGGGTTCCTGTTGCTAACCATTATTTTTTTTCTCTCTTGAATGGTTTTGACAAGATTTGTATGCAAAACATTTGTTTATCAGAATTACTTGATGTTCCCTAAAAGGCCTGGAGCAATTGCAGTCAATAGAGTTTCACAAGATGGTAAAATGTTGGGGATTCGGACTGAAAGTGCATATTTAGCAACAAATCACCTCTGTCTTCTACCTGACTTTTTCTTTGAGAGATGGCCACATCTTCACAAATGTATATACATATATTTTCTCAGATGGTTAGGTTTCCAAAAGGCAGCCTGCTCTCATCCATTCCCCACAGTTGGTTCATCTCTACTCTTTTGACCTTCAATAATTTTATCCCTTTTCTGCCAATGTCCTCTGCTGTCTGCTTAATTGGCAATCTAAATTTTAGTGTGGACAGGATGGAACCTCCCATTTACCAGCCTCTGGAGAGCTTTAGTGTGCAGTTTTGTAGCCCCTGTGAACAATAATCAGGAAAACAATATCATATTTGGAGTTGGAGAGCTTATGCAATTCTCTCCAATGAGCGTTTTCTCGAGCATCTGTATTTGAATGGATCATGATGGCAGAATACTTGGTGACAAAGTAAAATGGAAAAAGTGTGGGTGGCAGCCCTGATATCAGCTCTATATCTCACTGATATCAGCTCTATATCTCACTACTATCAGAATAGCATCTGATAGTGAGATAGGGTTTTGGCGTGAAAGAGCACACAGGTAATAGGAAATAGCAAGGGTCAGAAAATGGTTGGAATTTTTGCTCCGTGTTGGGCATTCTGGGTGACCAGAAGCCTGGTCAGAGGTAGGTTTAAAGAAGCATTTTGAAGTGAAGCCGAAAGGTTTGCAGAGTGAATTCCAGAGCTTAGCATCCAGGCAGCTGAAAGAATGGTCGCTAGTGGTGGATTAAAATTGGGAATGCTATATTGACCAGAACTAAATTGGTGAAAAATTGTGGGGCATGAGATGACAGTGAAGAGTGAGGCCATGAAGGGATTTGAAGGTAAGGATGAGAATTTCAAAATTGAGATTGGTCCAGAGTAGGGGTACGGGCAGCAGAGTTTTGGTCACGTCGGGTTTACAGAGGGTATAATGTGGGAAGTCAGCCAGTTAAGAATAGTACTAGAGCTTATGTTGCTGCGGGTAGTGCAGAGAAGCCACCAAAAAAATGGCGCAAGAGAAAATGGAATTAGTCAAGTAGCAAGAAATATCAAAATGACTTGCATTTATATTATGCCTTTCACAGTCAGGACATCTCAAAGCACTTTACAATGAACTGTAGTTACTGTTGTAATATAGGAAACAGATTGTAAGCGTGTAAACAAGGATGCAATAAGGAAGGAAGTGGCAAACGTATGCATAGGTCCCTTGCAGGCTGAGGGTGGAATGATGCAGGACAAGGAAATGGCAGTTGTTAAACAAAAGTTTTTGTTTTTAGAAGAGATAAAAACAAATTGGGGAACTAAGAGTCCTCTGAGAGCAAGAAACTTTAATATTAGTAAGGAGAAAGCACAGGTGGAATTAATGGGTCTAAATGATAAATCCTCTGGATCGAATGGTCTACATTCTAGTATCTGAAGGAGGTAGCGACAGGGTTAGTGAATGCATTGGTTTAAATTCTGCAACTGATTGGAATGTAGCAAATGTGATCACTGCTCTTGAAGGAGGGAGAAAACAGGAACCACAGGTCAGTTGACCTGATGTCAGCTATTGGGGAAAATGCTGGAATCCATTAAAGGAGTGGCAACAAGGCACTTAGAAGATCATATGATCAGGCAGAATCAATATGGCTTTCTGAATGGGAAATCATTAATAAATATACTTTTTGAGGATGTAATGGGGAGCCATAAATGTAATATTTGTGCTTTCAAAAGGCATTTGATACGATGCCCCCATGAAAGGCTGTTGGACAAGACAAAGGTTCACAATTTTGTCGTGTAATATGTTAGCACAGGTAGCGTAATGCTTAAAACACAACCCAACGGAGTCGGGATAAATGGGTTATTTTCAGCTTGACAGACTGTTTGTGTCTCCTCATTAGTATCAGTACTGGGGCCTCAGAATTTTAAGGATGAGGAAAGAGTGGTGTTCTGGTCTTTTACAGACCAAGGAGTGGTCTGAGAGGAGGAGCAGGACACCGCAAGAACTGACGTTTGAAGTCCAGAGGTAAGCAGGCAGATGAGTGATTTGGTGAGTCTTTTTTTTCTCTCTGAACTAAAGCAGTGGGACTGGAAAATACGGTGTAAAGTTTAGAGTATAACTAGTTAAGCTACTTGATTTAACTAAAAATCATTGAATGAGGACTTCAATTAGATAAAGTAAGTAAGGCTTGTCTAAAATATGGGAGAGGCAGAACAGGTAGTGTGCCTGGACTGTAGAATTTGGGAGTTTGTACACTGCGAGATTGGCCCAAGCATAGATGCCTCCACTTTGGATTTCTCTGGCTCAGAGTCACTGAGCTGGAGTGTGGGTACGAGAGAGTCCGCTACATAAGGAAGGGTGAGGAATTTCTCCACAGTCTTGTCCAGAATTTAGTCTCACACCAGGAGAAAAATACAGATTCAGGAAAGGAACGGCGTGACTGAGAGGAGCTTGGTGGCGGGGATTTAGAAGAGATTGAGGAGGAGGCCTGGAAACACTGGCCCTGTCCAACAGGGATGATATACTCACTAGCTGAGAGAGCAAGGAGAAAGAATGCAAAGAGGATGGTCACAGACCAAGGCACCTTGGCTCAGAAAGCTGTCCTGCAGTGTGAAGAGCAGAATAGAAATGTGGTTGTAATAAAGGACTTCATAATTAGGGGGATAGATGGCTTTCTCTGCAGCCAAGATTGAGAATCGGAAGGGTGTGTTGCCTATCTGGATAAGGGATATTTTGCGGTGGCTGGAGAGGAATTTGGAAAGAGTGGGAGTAAATCCAGCACTGGCTTGGGACTGGAAGGATCAGGATGGGACCCATGTTCTGTCGGAATGGGTAAATCAAGCAGTGGCGAAAGCTTTGAACTAGTAAGTGAGGATGGGGGGGTGACAGGGATCTACTAGAAACTTAACAGCTTACATGTAAACAGAACAGGGAAAAGATTAAAGTAAGGAAGGACTTTAATGACAAGGGAATCAGTAGTTATAGGACAGGTATATAAAAGGCTTTTTAAACATAAATTGAGCGGAAGTCCTACTAAAAATGAGTTAAAATATCTGCAGTGGTGATGAGCAACCTAGGCATGTGAGCAGGCCAAACCAATGGCCCTCTTTCATCTCAGTGGCCTACAAGATAGAAATTGAGCATTTGCACTAACCAGGACCCCATGAATAAGAATGTGGTTAAATACTCATTCATATATTAATAGAACTGTCATCAACATCAAATGGCAAAAAATGAAATATTTATGCTTACCTGACCTACATTAATGTGACCTCTGGTTGGATCTATCTTCTGTGTCTTCATAGCTTCCTTCAGATTTGAAAGCTGTTGAGTACTTTGGGCAGAACCTAGTAGAACGCTTGTCATGCGAGAAGAATGGCATGTTTCATAATGTCTCTTAACATTGTATCATTTTGGAACTGCTATCACCCCGTTGCAAATAAAGCACAATGGAGAGTCTCCCTTTCTGTTCAATGACAGAATAATGCAGCTCCTAACTCTTTCTTGCCATTCAGTCCTCATCGATTTTTCTCTTTTTGGTGACTTATTCCTCTGTATTTTTGATTTTGCACTTGATTCTCGTTTTTCACCACACCATTTCCAATAAAAAGTGGTCCACTAGGGCAAAATAAATAACAGCCATAAAAGTAATACCAAAAAGTGCAACCTCCCACACATGCTCAGGAACATGATGGTCTCCCTGCGCTTGTGTACCCAGTATGTGCTGAATGTGCTATTTGAACCACGTCAACTGTAACAGTGCAACCAAGGCGAGAGCAAACAGCACGATCCTTGTGCATTGGCAGTAGTCAACGGGCTATGATGGGCTGCAGGTTTCCCACCACTGATCTACAGTGATGCACACTGTCTGTAATAAAACATGGTGTCTGGAGGCAGTCATGTAATTTGAGGAACCAGGCATAGGGGGGGGATGGGTAAGGGATATTACTGAGACATGGTAATAGAAAAATCAGGACTAGAAACAATATATGCAGGATACAATATAGAAAAGATGGAGCAAAAATTGGGTGTGGAGTAGCTGTAATTAATTGGGATGACAACATGGCAGTAGCAAAAGGGACATAGCTATGAAAAGATAAAAATATCAAACACAATAATGGGTGAAGTCTACAGGTCATCTAATAGTGGGAGAGATTTGGAGAAAGAAATATGCAGACAAATTAGAATTGAGTAAAATTTGTAGAATAATAATCATGGAGGATTTCCAATATCCTGATATTAATTGGATAGACAAGGTAGGTAAAGGGGATAAGGGAATGGCGTTCCTACAATGTGTGTACGACTCCTTTCTAATTTGATATGTAATTTGATGCACAACAAGGGAAGATTAGTTATTGGATCTCTTAATGGGGAATGAACCAGAGTAGATAAGAGAAATAAGAATAGGGAGCATCTTAGCATTAGTGTCCATAACATGTATAAGTATGATGTGGAGATGCCGGCGTTGGACTGGGGTAAACACAGTAAGAAGTTTAACAACACCAGGTTAAAGTCCAACAGGTTTATTTGGTAGCAAAAGCCACACAAGCTTTCGAGGCTCTGAGCCCCTTCTTCAGGTGAGTGGGAATTCTGTTCACAAACAGAACTTATAAGACACAGACTCAATTTACATGAATAATGGTTGGAATGCGAATACTTACAACTAATCCAGTCTTTAAGAAACAAAAATGTTATGGACACTAATGCTAAGATGCTCCCTATTCTTATTTCTCTTATCTACTCTGGTTCATTCCCCATTAAGAGATCCAATAACTAATCTTCCCTTGTTGTGCATCAAATTACATATCAAATTAGAAAGGAGTCGTACACACATTGTAGGAACGCCATTCCCTTATCCCCTTTACCTACCTTGTCTATCCAATTAATATCAGGATATTGGAAATCCTCCATGATTATTATTCTACAAATTTGTTTTGTTTCTTAAAGACTGGATTAGTTGTAAGTATTCGCATTCCAACCATTATTCATGTAAATTGAGTCTGTGTCTTATAAGTTCTGTTTGTGAACAGAATTCCCACTCACCTGAAGAAGGGGCTCAGAGCCTCGAAAGCTTGTGTGGCTTTTGCTACCAAATAAACCTGTTGGACTTTAACCTGGTGTTGTTAAACTTCTTACTATGTATAAGTATGACATAGAAGCAAATATATTGGATTGAAGAAATGCTGATTTTTGAGGACCTGAGAATAAAATTTGGAGAAAGTAAAATGGGTAACCATATTGACAAAACAATGATGTAAAACAATGGGAAACATTTAAAATGTTCACAGAATGCAGGGAAAATATATTTGGCTAAAAAGGGAAAAAAAACTAAACAATGGAACTCCATAGATAAAGATAAAAGAAAACTGAGGGTTAGGGAAATGGTATTCCACAAGGATTAATGCTGGGACCACTGCTGTTTACAGTTTACATTAGCGATTTGGACTTTGGAATCAAAACCATAATTTCCATATTTGTGGATGACGCCAAATTTGTGGGGTATGTCGGTGCGTAGTCTTTACTGAAAAGGTCTGCATTAAGTTACAGGAGGACATTAATAAATTTGCAGAATGGGCAAATAATTGACAAATGAAGTTCAACATGGATAAATGTGAAGTATGTTTTGTTAGGGAGAATAGGGATATCGCTTATTATTTGGAAGGCGCAAAATAATGAGTGCAAATAACTCGATTGCTGAAAGTCATGCCACAGGTTAGGCCATTTAAAAAAGCAAACAAAGCACGGTTTTATTTCTAGAGGGATAGAATTGAAAAGTTAGCAAGTTATGCTAAACCTATATCAAATCTTGGCTAAACCTATATAGTTCTGGCTGACATATCAAAAGAAGGATATAGAGACTTGCAGAGAAGATACACCGATCCACCTGCCCTGGTCCCTCCCCATGCCGACACTATAGTTAAGAAAGCCCACCAACGCCTCTACTTTCTCAGAAGACAAAGGAAATTTGGTATGTCTGCTACAGCACTCACCAACTTTTACAGATGCACCATTGAAAGCATTCTTTCTGGTTGTATCACAGCTTGGTATGGCTGCTGCTCTATCCAAGACTGCAAGAAACTACAAAGGGTCATGAACGAAGCCCAGTCCATCACTCAAACCAGCCTCCCATCCATTGACACTGTCTACACTTCCCGCTTCCTCAGAAAAGCAACCAGCATAATTAAGGACCCCACGCACCCCGAACATACTCTCTTCCACCTTCTTCCATCGGGAAAAAGATGCAAAAGTCTGAGGACACGTACCAGCCAACTCGAACAGCTTCTTCCCTGCTGCCATCAGACTTTTGAATGGACTTGCTTTGCATTAAGTTGATCTTTCTCTACACCCTAGCTATGACTGTAACACTAAGTTCTCCACTCTCCTTTCCTTCTCTATGAACGGTATGCTTTGTCTATAGTACGCAAGAAACAATGCTTTTCACTGTATACCAATACATGTGACAATAAATCAAATCAAATTATACACAAGGATGGATACCAGAAAAAAATAATGATTTTTTTTGGGGGTGTGGGGGGGAAGAAGAAGAAGAAAGCTGAGGAATGATTTAATAGAGGGCTTTAAAATAATGGAAGGTTTTGATAGTGTGTGTAGAGATTGCTTTCTTGTGGGGAAAAGCATAACTAGAGGCCATCAGTATATGATATCAAAAGATCCAATTCGGAATTCAGAAGAAACTTCTATACTCTTGCATGGTTAAAATGTGGAACTCTTTACATGGGGTGGTTGAAGTCATTTTTATAGATACATTGAAGTGAAAGCCAGGCAAGCCCACGATGAAGAAGGGAATAAATAGTCGATTTAGATGAAAAAGGGAGGTAGCTCAAATGGAGCGTAAGCACTAAATGGGCTTGTTTCGGTGCCACGTATCCCATGTAATTCTATGTAATCCTATCTTTGCAGTCTATTTTAATGGTTTAGATTGGGGGTCCATGTGACATTTCAAAGGATTCACCAGTGGCTACTTTTCTCCTCCAAGTGGACATTTAATGTACATTTCATGCCACCTGGTTACAATATTCAAGACCCAGAAGTTACCTTCAAGTCCCAAGTCACTCAACCAACACCAACTCAGTATTACTTAGTCTCTGGCCATGGCCCTGCAAAAGACATAAGGAATTGGAAGCTAAAACTTGACCTTGGAGGTTTGTGATCATTGGCCCAGCCTCGTGATGACAAGGTGCCTACATCTGGTTTCAACATACGCACCCTGCTTGGATTGTTAACAATGAATGAGGGGAAGAGAGGGGCTGGTATGACCATCAACATAATCTGTCTCAAAAGCACTCATTATCTCCGGTGAAGGTGATGGTCTACCCACTTCAACATAACTGAACCAGGTTGAATATAGAGCATGCCATGCGCATGCACTTGTTGGAGTTATCTCCTCTTTTGACGGAGTTACCAGCAACACCTTTCACATGCAATTAACATGTGATTAATTTTTATACAGTGCAAACCCTGTTGTGTTGCGGGGATCACTAGAATTGGCATAGCAAAGGAGAAACTTGCAATTTTATAGCATCTTTCATTAGCACCAAAAATCCTAATGCTGAAGGAATTCTGTGCAATGTATCGAAGTTCGCTCCCTGCAGTTGGGAAAGAAGCTATGAGGAGGGCACACAGAATCTGCAGAGATATAGAAAGCATAAGTGAGTAGGCAAGAAGATTGCAGATGGACTCTAATGTGGGGAAATGTGAGGTTATTCACTTTGGTAAGAATAGAAGTGTTTTTTAAATGTTGAGAAACTTTTAAATGTTTGAGGGATTACTACATTCAGTAGTAAACCCTTTGAACCACACATTTTATGGATAGGGATTCTTATCAAGCTGTTTAAATACAAATTTAACATAGATGTGGCACATGATATGGCAAGGAGGTTTAGAATACATGGGTAAGGAGATGTTGCTGCAATTGTACTGGGGTCTACTGAGTTCACACTTGGAGTTCTCTATGCTGTTTTGGTTTCCCTGCTTAAGGAAGGATATATTTGCCTTGGAGGGGTTCAATAAAAATTCACCAGATTGATTTTTGGGTCGAGAGGGTTATCCGATGAGAGATTGAATAGAATTGGCTAATATTCTTTGGAGTTTAGAAGAATGAGAAATGACCTTATTGAAACATAGATTCTCAGAGAATTTTACAGGGTAGATGCAGAAAGCCGTTTCCCTGGCTGGAGAGACGAGGGATAGGGGGGCATAGTCATAGGATAAGGGGTAATCATTTGGTACTGAGATGGGGAAAAACATCTTGTCAGGGTTGCGAGTCTTGAAAATTCTTTACCCAAAAGGCTATGGATGTTTGTCACAAGCAAGTGTATGCGAGGCTGAGAATTCATTTTTGTACTCTTGAGGAATAATGTCAGATGGAAAGGTGAAGTTGAGGTCTAAGATCGGTAATGATCTTATTTAAATAGCAGAAGGGGCTTTATGGCCTCCTTGCTCTTATTTTCTGAAGCGGGTCAGTGCTAAACCACAGGCATGGATAAAAGGGTTGGCAGTGTTAGTCGTGACTTAACTTTCTTCTTGCAGGTTGCTTTTTTTGTTAATCTGAGCAACAAAGGTGAAGGAAATCAGTTACTGTGTAGTATGGATTAAAATCCATCTTGGATTCTGATCCTTTGTTCGCTCACGTACAGAAATGTAAAACATTCAGTAGTAAAGCTTTTGAACCACACATTTTATGGATAGGAAGGATTCTTATCAAACTGTTCTGCATTTGTAATACTGAGTTATATCAACACCGCATAAAATTATACCCCTTCAAATTTTAATTTTGAGTGCAGTCTGTACAGCAGGGAACTGGGGACAATAATGGAGAGTAAGTGACTGATGCAAGTAGGATGGATAGATTTTGTCAGCCCACCAGCTATGCTGATTTCAGCCTTCAAATTACTATTTGGGCAGTTTGATTTGTCTTATTTCTGACCAGTTTCCTCCCATTTCTCAGTGACTGATGCCTTAATGGGGCATGGCTATATGAGTACTGTTTACCTTTACCTCAACCATTACGCTACTATTTCTGTGCATTGATAGTAAGTTTTGGTTAGTTATTCAACTATATGAGGCACACACCAAAGCCTAATGCCCTCTACTCCTGATGACTGGGCATAGATTGGCAAACAAGGCTGATTTACTGCTTGTATGTACTTGGTGAGTTGCAACTGCGATTTTTTTTTCAGCATGGAAACAGGCCCTTCAGCCCAACTTGCCCATGCTGCCCTTGTTTTTAAACCCCTAAGCTAATCCCAATTGCCTGCATTTGGCCCATATCCCTCTATACTCGTCTTACCCATGTAACTGTTTGTGTTTTTTAAAAGACAAAATTGTACCCGTCTCTACTACTATCTCTGGCAGCTTGTTCCAGACACACACCACCCTCTGTGTGAAAAAATTGCCCCTCTGGACACTTTTGCATCTCTCCCGTCTCACGTTAAACCTATGCCCTCTAATTTCCCTGGCCTGTACTTTCAGCTAGTTAGTTCATATGTT
Source organism: Mustelus asterias (assembly GCF_964213995.1). Taxonomy (NCBI): domain Eukaryota; kingdom Metazoa; phylum Chordata; class Chondrichthyes; order Carcharhiniformes; family Triakidae; genus Mustelus; species Mustelus asterias. Next base: position 37,168,060 of record NC_135823.1, read on the forward strand.
TTAAGCCAGGAGGGTTAATTCTACCTGGCTTGTGTAATGTGAACCAAATGAGAACAGTATGGGATGGAGTGTCAGTACACGCCCTTTGCACCTGTGATTGTCTCATGGTATTCCACATTGTGTTGTGTTATTTATGGGAAGCGACACGGTGAGTGATATACAGCGTGTGACTTTGTTGGATGCATGAGGTTGGGTTCTATGACCCCACCAACTACAAAAAGGTACATGGCTAAAGGTGATAGAGAAGCATAAGCCTGTGTCCTAGCTTATTGACACAAATAAAACCAAGACATGGAAGGAGGTTGCACAAAAGGGTCTGGCTTACTTGGTGTTAATAGTCGCACGTTGAAATGGCCGGTTAAGACCTGTTTGAAAAGCTGCACAGTCCAGTCTGGTACATATTTGACTGTAAATGAGGGGACATTGCCCAAAATACCCTTTATTCCAGTCTAATGAAATGCATTTTCACATTGCATGCAGCAACTACATTTCATATAGGGTTGCCATTGTGGGCAGGGTATTTGTTAATCCAGTAGTCCATATATGCAGACAATCTATTGCAAACTCCTTCTGTCAGTATTTGACCTTGAAAAGAGAGGTCAGGTTTGGTAATAAGGGATGTACTTTGCAGTGGTGGTAGTGGTTGTGAACATTTATGTAAGGCTGTCTGGAGTGGAACAATTGCCCCATTGTTGTTACAAAGCCAACTGCTGGCCGGCAGGAGAAAAGGCTGTTATTAAAGGGCACTGTTAAACTGTCTCCCAAACACGGGGAGGGAGTGAAGGGCCACATTCAAGTGCAAATGAGCATAACATTGGTTGTTGAATCATTGTGCATGGCTTTTCAGACTGTTGGTCTAAAAACACCCCATTTGTTCAGTTCCCCCACCTTTAGTGTGCTTCAAGATATCAAAATTAGGTTTTGGATCAAGCTTGAGGTTATTTTTATATCTTAAGCTGCATAAAGGTGAAATGTGTATTTAGGGTCAAGCTTTTGATTAAGAGCATGGGGAATGTTTTGCGGTTCATATGGAGGCCACAATGTTCCTGTTTTTGTATAATTTGAGCTGCTTTTATTAGATGTGAAGCTTGTTCTCGCACCACCGGTTCATAACACAAGGATCTTGCCTGGCATACAAAGCCCAAAGGTAAACTTGCCAAGATTCACTGAGGCTTTGGTGAAACCTGGCTCATTTTACCTCCATGAGATTTTGCCATGTTCATAAGACCCATGTCTTGGGAACTTGCAGTGGTAACATGGGGGTCGCCGAGTATAAAACTGTGATTCTGTTGCAATTAAACCTGCTTTTACTGCAAGGGAAACTTCTGTAATATTGAAAAATTGCACACATGCAATGGAGTGAACAATTATGAACCCGACTGCAGTGTGGCTGGTTTTTAGCGCAGGAAGAGTGAATGCATGTTGCAAGTGTCACTAGCCTGTATTAGAAACCCAGGGATGTGCTATCTGGCAGTTAAGCTGGCAGCCCAGATTTAGGTGCTGCTGGCAAGAAATTTATTGAAAGGTTTTGCTGCCATCACTGGCAAAGCTATAAAAGTCCTTTTTATTCTAGGCAATCTATAGCATAAATCATAGTAATTGTATTTGGGGAACATTTCTAATACTGGTTCATTCCTCTTTTCCTCTCCATATTACCGAATTGTTGATGTTGATTGGAGAAAATGGCAGCAACCTGGAATCACTGTTGTTGACATGGTTTATGCCAAAGGTGCATGAAGGGGTTTCCAGAAGATGGTATTTTCACAAAAGATCTGAAATGGTTAGAAGAATCAACAGACATTTTTGAAATAGTTGATTCTTTTGGTGAGTTGGGGGAGAGACTGGTTGTGTTGGAGGGAGTGGGGTTATGGTGGTAGTGAGTTGGTTTCAGTCCAGTCGCTGTAACACAAGATATATTGTTTGCAACTCTTAATATTTTCGCAGCAGTTCACAATGCTGTTTGAGAACTGATTATAAGCTTGTCTCAGTAGTTGATGCTGATTAGTTTGACTTTTGTACTTGGGGTGTCGTGTAAAACGCTCACTGGATGTGGTCATGCTGAGTTATACCAAATCTACATTTTCATCAAATCCTGGTACCTTGTGCAGTATAAATTGACAGGAAAAAGCTTGTTCGGATTGGGTCTCAGGACAGCTGTTCATGCCATAGAATCTGTTTTAACATATACCATGTGGTTACATTATAAAGCTTGTTCACAAAGTGGAGTCCACTTTACTAATCTGATCAATTTACTGATCTGCCCCAGCTTTGTTCTAAAAAACGCCAAGGTTGCCACATGCTGGTAGTATTTTGTTCTTTCTGCCTTTTGAGTTTCATTGCCATGATATTCAATAATAGGGCGTTGGCAGCAGAATCTGATTTGAGTTGAGTGTTTTGTGCAATTTGATCTATAACTGAGTATGTTTACCACTTGTGACTTTTTGAGGCTTTAGTATTTGTGGTTTTCTCCCAAGTTTGAAACTTGGGGGAAATTAACAGGTCGTAAAGGACATATTTTTAATTTGTGTTGGTTCCTATTTGCCTCATGCAGAGAACATCCTCAAAAATGAGTAATTGTAGTCATGAAAACGAAAGTCTGTGTTCAGTTTTTAAATTTGAATGGATATTACAAAATACACAATGAACTCCTAGCTCCTATCATTCTGTCTTTTACCAAGTTGGTCAGTTTATGGCCAGGGGTTCTTTTGTATGGTGGCCAAAAATGTTCAGTGCTGTTTTAGCTCAGTCTCCAGGGCATTCCTGTGTTTTATGGGGTCAAATTCCACAGTCCACTGTTTGTAATTATGACCACTGACTAATGGCAACTAAAAATCAAACTCATATTACACAAGGTTCTGTGATTTTCAAGGATCTTGAAGTGCTGAATTTCTTGATTTCATCCATTTTCATAGGAAAACCAGAGACCACTGGTCGTGTTTCAATGTCTGTGCCGTACTCTGGTTTTCTAAATTGAAGAGACACTGAGATCCCAAAGGAAGTGTCGCACAAAACCTTTTTTGGTAGTATGAGAGTAATTTTGTTGGATTGTTTTCCCTTGTCTCACATTCCACTTTGGGACCTGATCTCTGTTCAGATGCTGCGTTGTCATCCAATAAGGTGACCCAGAGTGCATGTACGCTGGACCAATTTCCCATATTTACTCATGCAGCATTCTTAACCTGACGGTTTCCTGAGTCTACACTGTCGTTCCAACCATTTGAGAGATAAGCTTTTGCATCTACTCTGAATCCTTATTTCAATAGTTAGAATGTTAAATGAGGCCCCCTCCTTACTCATATTGACAAACGCTGTGGAGAGTGTACTATTACAAGTATGGTGTGGAGTCGCGTGTTGCCTTTTAACCAAAAAATTCACTTGACTTTGATTGCCAGTTAACATACTCTGAAACCAGCATTATACATAGGACTTGTGTAACAGCAGCTTTCCTCTCTCCTTTCCTCCCACCCATGACCCATCTCTGCCACCACTCTTCACTTCTCCTGTCTACCCCCCAGCTCCTTCCACACAGATCTCTGCTCAGATTGAAGTCTCTGAAATGAGATGCATAGTACAGTGTTGTAGAACCCAGTGACCCAAGTTGGTTAACAGGTCAGCAGCTTGTTACAGTGATTATAGAGCTCCAGTAGTTAAATATTCATTAATTCATTAAACTAGCGAAAGCATCCATTACACAAATTATAGTGTAGTGCTATCTGAAGATAATTATGGGCAATATTTTTTAAAATCCCCATAATCTGAGCTGATGTATTGATCGCAGCGTAAGTAGGAGGAGGAAGCTAAGAGCCCTGTGGCAGTTTATTTTACAGCAAATCAGGGATGCAGGAAAATTGCATTTGTTTAAGAATTGAAGTTGGATTTTTTTTGTTAAATTGCTTGTAATTTGAGTGGCTTCCTGCAATTCAACATGGAAATATTTTATTGTTCTTGGAATTCCGTAACTCCAATATACAGAGGGACCTAGGTGTGCAAGTCCACAAATCCTTGAAGGTGGCAACACAGGTGGAGAAGGTGGTGAAGAAGGCATATGGTATGCTTGCCTTTATAGGACGGGGTATAGAGTATAAAAGCTGGAGTCTGATGATGCAGCTGTATAGAACGCTGGTTAGGCCACATTTGGAGTACTACGTCCAGTTCTGGTCGCCGCACTACCAAAAGGACGTGGAGGCGTTAGAGAGAGTGCAGAGAAGGTTTACCAGGATGTTGCCTGGTATGGAGGGTCTTAGCTATGAGGAGAGATTGGGTAGACTGGGGTTGTTCTCCTTGGAAAGACGGAGAATGAGGGGAGATCTAATAGAGGTGTACAAGATTATGAAGGGTATAGATAGGGTGAACAGTAGGAAGCTTTTTCCCAGGTCGGAGGTGACGATCACGAGGGGTCACGGGCTCAAGCTGAGAGGGGCGAAGTATAACTCAGATATCAGAGGGACGTTTTTTACACAGAGGGTGGTGGGGGCCTGGAATGCGCTGCCAAGTAGGGTGGTGGAGGCAGGCACGCTGACATCGTTTAAGACTTACCTGGATAGTCACATGAGCAGCCTGGGAATGGAGGGATACAAACGATTGGTCTAGTTGGACCAAGGAGCGGCACAGGCTTGGAGGGCCGAAGGGCCTGTTTCCTGTGCTGTACTGTTCTTTGTTCTTTGTTTGTTCTATAACCTGTTAAATCCGGTTCTTTCCTCCCTGTCTGAAATCATGTAGCAATGAGGTGCTGCAATTTCTCATTGATATTGTGCATATACTGGCAAGAAACTTTTTCTTTCTACTGCCCCCATCCCATCTGAATTTAACCAGATTAAGTTGAATTGTATTGGAGCTACCGATAACCAAAAGTTCCAAAATATTTCTGTGTTGTATTGCGGGATATCATTTGTAGGGTGGGAAAGTAGAATTGAGGATAAATAGCATCAATAGATGTTGAATGACTCTACAAGTTTGAAGGGCCGAATGGCCGCCCATTTCTTTTCTATATCGTGGCCAACATTCTGCCCTTTACCAGCACAACAGTTGACAGATTAACTAGTCCCTTATCTCACTTCTTGTGAGGGTTTTCCTGCATTTATTATGGATGCTGTACATGTAATGGTTGCCACACACTTACAATTTCGGGAGATAACAGTGAATGCAAGTGCATTTTTAAGTATTGACTAGAGGTATGACAGAAGGTAAAGCAGCTTGTACAAAGTCCCCAGTTCAAAATGTATCAGAATAGTAGTGAGTGGATTGTGAAGGAAAGGTTTGTAGATCAGATTAATAGACATTTCTGCAAGATGGAAATTCTAGAAGAACATCTGTTTTTCAGGATCTCTTACACCAGCAAAACAATGTTTTTGATCTTCTTTCTCCACAACTAATTTGAATTTCTAATATTTCGCTCATGAAATTATTTTTCTTAATACATTTGAAAGGTCTTGAATTGAGTTTTCCTGCAATAATTGAGTTTTCCATATTGAAATTGAAACTTTAAAAAACTGCCTTCTACTTGACTACCTGAGCAATGCCAGAAGAGACATAAGAACACACCGAAATAGGAGCAGGAGTAGATTATTTGGCCTTTTGAGTCTGTTCCACCATTCACCAAGATCATGACTGCTCTGATGTGGCTTTGCTCCACTTTTCTACCCGCTCCGCATAAACTCTTGACTCCCTTGTTAATCAGAAATCTGTCTAACTCAACCTTAAATATATTCAATGATTCTGGAGAGAATTCCCAAGACTAATGACTCTCAGACACAAAATTCCACCTCATTTTCAAACGGTGCCATCAGTCAGTTTGTCAGTCCTCTATCCATCCTCGTACCTTGCCCTAAAACCATAAGCTTTTATCTTGTGTAGGAAGCCTTTTATGTGGCACTTTATTGAATGAATGCTTTTTGGAAATCCAAGTACACCATATCTACTGGTTCCCCTTTATTAACATTACTTGTTACTTCAGATACCACTCTTGTCAAACACACTTTGCCTTTCACAAAACCATGTTGATTCTTCCTGATAGTATTGTGATTTTCAAAATGTTCTGCCTACTCTCCCTTCAATAATGGCTTGTAGCACTTTCCCAATGACAAACGTTGGCCTATAGTCTCCTGCTTTCTATCTCCCTCCTTTTTTCAACAGAGGTGTTAAGTTTAGGGTTTTCGAATCACCAGTAGAATCTAGGAAATTTTGGAAGATTACAATCAATGCCTCCACCATCTCTGCAACCACTTCTTTTAAGACTAGGATGCGGGCCAATAGTTCCAAGAGACTGATCTATTAATTTATCCATCACTTTTTCTCTAGTGATAGTGATTGTTTAATTCCTCCTTCCCTTTTGCTTCTTAATTTTCTATGATTGTTGGAAAGCTTTTTGTGTCTTGAACTGTGAAGATTTGCCATTTCGTTCTTTTTCAGCTCCTCACTCTTGGCCCCTCGCAGAAAAATGTACACTTTCGCCACCCTATTCCTTTTTATATACTCCGAGAAGCTGTTATTTTTCTTTTTCTTTTTTGTTTTTTCTCTCATTCCAGTTTCTCTCTCTCTAATTTTTCAGTTATCCTTTGCTGGTTTCTAAAACGTTTCCACATTTCTGGTCTACCAATAATTTTTGCAGCATTACATCTCTTTCTTTCAATCTGATCCCACCTTTAACTTAGTTAGCGACAGATGATGTATCTTCCTCAATGGAATATATCTTTGTTGGGAGTTATGAAATATTCCCTTAGACCTTAGCTTTTTAACCTATTTATCCAGCCCACTTTAGCCAGCTCTGTTTTCATGCCCTTATAATTACCTTTATTTACGTTTAAGACACTAGTTATAGACCCACATTTCTCATTCTCAAACTGTGAAATTCCATTATGTTCTCACTTTCCCAGAGCATCCTTTACTATGAGGTCATTAACTAATCCTGTCACATTGCCAGGTCCAAAATAACCTGTTCCCTGGTAGGTTCCAGATATATTGTTCTAAGAAAGTGTTCCGAGTACACAACTCATCCTCAAGACTACCTTTACCAATTTGATTTGTCTAATCGATGTGAATAAAATCATCTATGATTACTACAGTACCCTTTTTCCAAGCCCCCATCATTTCTTGATGTGTATTTTGTCCTACTCTGTAGTCACTGTTAGAGGCCCTATGAACGGCTGCCAGTGACTTTTTTTTGCTGTTTAGCATCTCCACCCAAATTGATTCAATATCAATTTTTATTTAACCAAGTCCATTTCTCATTATTGTACTGATATCCTTTATTAACAGATCTCCTCCACTTCCTTTCCCATTCCTCCTTTACTTCTGAAATGTCAAATACCTTCGAATATTCAGGCTCCAGCCTTGTCACCTTGCAACCATGCCTCTAATGGCTAACATTTTCATTTATTTCTATTTGCACTATCAATTCATTTATCCAATTACGAATGTTATTGATTAAGAGCGTTTAATTCTGTTCTTCTACCATTCCTGCTTCCTCTACCTTATTTGCTCGTGCACACTTGCATTTGTTCCCTCTGTCGTCTCCTGTCAGACTCTGGTTATCATTGCCTTACATTATTGCCTTGTCCTTTCTCTTTAACTTAAGAGTCCTCATCCATGCTGCTACTGTCGATCTGATTTTTCCAGTTCATATGTAGATTAAAATCATCCATGATTATAACCATCATGGGGTGGCACAGTGATTAGCACTGCAGCTTCACAGCGCCAGGGACCCAGGTTCGATTCCCGGCTTGGGTCACTGCCTGTGCGGAGTCTGTTCTCCCTGTGTCTGCGTGGATTTCCTCCGGGTGCTCCGTTTTCCTCCTATAGTCCAAAGAATGTGCCAGTTAGGTGCATTGGCCATGCTAAATTCTTCCTCTGTGTACCCGAGCAGGTGCTGGAATGTGGCAACTAGGGATTTTCACAGTAACTTCATTGCGGTGTTAATGTAAGCCTACTTGTGACACTAATAAATAAACTTAAACTTATCCCTTTATCACAAACACCCAATATTTACATAGAACATAGAACAGTACAGCACAGAACAGGCCCTTTGGCCCACGATGTTGTGCCGACCTTCATCTAAAACCAAGATCAAGCTATCCCACTCCCTACCATCCTGGTGTGCTCCATGTGCCTATCCAATAACCGCTTAAATGTTCCTAAAGTGTCTGACTCCACTATCACTGCAGGCAGTCCATTCCACACCCCAACCACTCTCTGCGTGAAGAACCTACCTCTGATATCCTTCCTATATCTCCCACCATGAACCCTATAGTTATGCCCCCTCGTAATAGCTCCATCCACCCGAGGAAATAGTCTTTGAACGTTCACTCGATCTATCCCCTTCATCATTTTATAAACCTCTATTAAGTCTCCCCTCAATCTCCTCCGCTCCAGAGAGAACAGCCCCAGCTCCCTCAACCTTTCCTCATAAGACCGACACTCCAAACCAGGCAGCATCCTGGTAAATCTCCTCTGCACTCTTTCCAGCGCTTCCACATCCTTCTTATAGTGAGGTGACCAGAACTGCACGCAATATTCCAAATGCGGTCTCACCAAGGTCCTGTACAGTTGCAGCATAACCCCACGGCTCTTAAACTCCAACCCCCTGTTAATAAAAGCTAACACACTATATGCCTTCTTCACAGCTCTATCCACTTGAGTGGCAACCTTTAGAGATCTGTGGATATGGACCCCAAGATCTCTCTGTTCCTCCACAGTCTTCAGAACCCTACCTTTGACCCTGTAATCCACATTTAAATTAGTCCTACCAAAATGAATCACCTCACATTTATCAGGGTTAAACTCCATTTGCCATTTTTCAGCCCAGCTTTGCATCCTATCTATGTCTCTTTGCAGCCTACAACAGCCCTCCACCTCATCCACTACTCCACCAATCTTGGTGTCATCAGCAAATTTACTGATCCACCCTTCAGCCCCCTCCTCTAAGTCATTAATAAAAATCACAAAGAGCAGAGGACCAAGCACCGATCCCTGCGGCACTCCGCTAGCAACCTGCCTCCAGTCCGAAAATTTTCCATCCACCACCACCCTCTGTCTTCGATCAGACAGCCAGTTACCTATCCAATCGGCCAACTTTCCCTCTATCCCACACCTCCTTACTTTCATCATAAGCCGACCATGGGGGACCTTATCAAACGCCTTACTAAAATCCATGTATATGACATCAACCGCCCTACCTTCATCAACACACCTAGTTACCTCCTCAAAAAATTCTATCAAATTTGTGAGGCACGATTTGCCCTTCACAAATCCGTGCTGACTATCCCGGATTAATCCGCATCTTTCTAAATGGTCGTAAATCCCATCCCTAAGGACCTTTTCCATCAATTTACCAACCACCGAAGTCAGACTAACCGGTCTATAATTACCAGGGTCATTTCTATTCCCTTTCTTAAACAGAGGAACAACATTTGCCACTCTCCAGTCCTCTGGCACCATCCCCGTGGACAGCGAGGACCCAAAGATCAAAGCCAAAGGCTCTGCAATCTCATCCCTCGCCTCCCAAAGAATCCTAGGATACATTTCATCAGGCCCAGGGGACTTATCGACCTTCAGTTTATTCAAAACTGCCAATACATCCTCCCTCCGAACATCTATTTCCTCCAGCCTATTAGCCTGTAACACCTTCTCTTCCTGAAAAACATGGCCCCTCTCCTTGGTGAACACTGAAGAAAAGTATTCATTCATCACCTCGCCTATCTCTACTGATTCCATACACAAGTTCCCACCACTGTCCTTGACCGGCCCTAACCTCACCCTGGTCATTCTTTTATTCCTCACATAAAAGTAAAAAGCCTTGGGGTTTTCCTTGATCCGACCCGCCAAGGACTTCTCATGTCCCCTCCTAGCTCTCCTCAGCCCCTTTTTCAGCTCGTTCCTTGCTAACTTGTAACCCTCAGTCGAGCCATCTGGACCTTGTTTCCTCATCCCTACATAAGCTTCCCTCTTCCTTTTCACAAGACATTCCACCTCTTTTGTGAACCACGGTTCCCTCACTCGGCCATTTCCTCCCTGCCTGACAGGGACATACCTATCAAGGACACCCAGTATTTGTTCCTTGAAAAAGTTCCACTTTTCATCAGTGCCTTTCCCTGACAGTTTCTGTTCCCATCTTATGCCCCCTAATTCTTGCCTAATCGCATCATAATTACCTCTCCCCCAATTGTAAGCCTTGCCCTGCCGTCCGGCCCTATCCCTCTCCATTGCAATAACAAAAGACACCGAATTGTGGTCACTATCTCCAAAGTTCTCTCCCACAACCAAATCTAACACTTGGCCCGGTTCATTTCCCAGTACCAAATCCAATGTGGCCTCACCCCTTGTCGGCCTATCCACATATTGTGTCAGGAAACCCTCCTGCACACACTGCACAAAAAGTGCCCCATCCAAACTATTTGACCTACAAAGGTTCCAATCAATATTTGGAAAGTTAAAGTCCCCCATGACAACTACCCTGTGACCCCCACACGTATCCATAATCTGCTTAGCAATTTCTTCCTCCACATCTCTATTACTATTTGGGGGCCTATAGTAAACTCCTAGCAACGTGACCGCTCCTTTCCTGTTTCTAACTGCAGCCCATATTACCTCAGTGTGCATATCCCCCTCAAAGTGCTTTTCCGCAGCCGTTAAACTATCCTTGATTAACAATGCTACTCCTCCACCTCTTTTACCAGCTTCCCTACACTTACTGAAACATCTATACCCCGGAACGTCCAACAACCATTCCTGTCCTTGTTCTACCCACGTCTCCGTAATGGCCACAACATCGTAGTCCCAAGTAGCAATCCACGCCCCAAGTTCATCCACCATGTTCCGGATGCTCCTTGCATTGAAGTAGACACACTTCAACCCATCTTCCTGTCTACCGGTACCCACCCTTGACCTTGATACCTTCCCCAATACCTCACCACCCTCAACACTGACTTCTGGACTACAACTCCTTTTCCCACTCCCCTGACAAATTAGTTTAAATCCCCCTGAAGAGCCGTAGCAAATTTCCCTCCCAGGATATTGGTGCCCCTCTGGTTCAGGTGCACCCCGTCCTGTTTGTAGAGGTCCCACCTTCCCCAGAACGTGTTCCAATTATCCACGTATCTGAAACCCTCCCTCCTGCACCATCCCTGCAACCACATGTTTAAGTGCACTCTCTCCCTGTTCCTCAACTCGCTATCACGTGGCACCGGTAGCGTACCAGAGATGACCACATGTTTTGTCTTTGCTCTCAGCTTCCAGCCGAGCTCCCGAAATTCCTGTTTTAAATCCCCGTCCCTTCTCTTACCTATGTCGTTGGTACCAATGTGTACCACGACTTGTGACTGTTTCCCCTCCCCCTTAAGAATCCGGAAAACACGGTCCGAGACGTCACGGACCCTGGCATCCGGTAGGCAACAAACCATCCTCGAGTCTCTTTTGCTGCCACAGAACCTCCTATCTATCCCTCTAACTAACGAGTCCCCAATAACTATTGCCCTCCCGCTCTCCTCCTTACCCTCCTGAGCCACAGGGACGGACTCAGTGCCGGAGATCCTCTCACTGCGGCTCACCACTGGTATGTCGTCCCCCTCAACCGTATCCAAAGCGGAATACTTATTGCTAAGGGGAACGACCACAGGGGATCCCTGCACCGACTGCTTCTTCCCAGCCCCTCTCACCGTCACCCATCTATTTTCATTCCGCGGAGTAACTGTATCCCTGAAGCTTCTGTCTATGGCCATCTCTGCATCCCTAATGATCCTAAGTTCCTCCAACTCCAGCTCCAGTTCCCTTACACGGTTTTGGAGGAGCTGCAGATGGATGCACTTCTCACAGGTATAATCAGCAGGGACACTGACGTCGTCCCTCACCTCGAACATAGTGCAAGAGGAACATTGCACTGCCTTCACACCCATCCCCTCTAGATACCTTGCCAGTACCAGGTAGAAACAGCAAAAAATGAATTAACTCACCCCTGCTCGCCCAAGCCCTGTGAGCCAAAGCCCTACAGCTTTCACTCTGCCTCCTGCTCACTCTGCTGCCCGCTAATGAGGCTGAAAACTGCAAGTTAAGCACTTTTAAACCCTCCAAAAACCTTCCCAGACTCCTGCTGGGCCCACTTCCTGTTTTAAAAAAAACCTCCGATTTTTTACACAAATTTAACTTAAAATAAATAAATAAATGTAGTGAACAAACCAACTGCCTTCTCCTCAGCCTGGTCCTGTGGAACAATAAGTATTTCTTCTTGTATACTTTGTCCTACATTGTGGTTACTGTTAGGAGGCCTGCAGACCACTCCCACTGGTGACTTCCTCATCGCTACCAAACCAATTCTATATCTTGAACCAATGCCATCTAACTAGTGCACCAAAGCTATCCTAACAGTGCTATCCCTCCACATTTGTCTAATTTCCTATTCTTCTTGAATGTCACTTAACACTCAATATTGAGGACCCAATTCTTGTCATCCTGCAGCTGCACCTCCGTTAAATGTGTGGATCAAAGACCTTTGTGGGAGAAATGCATTTCAATTCATGGGACACTGGCATTATAACTGAGAAAAGAGGGAGCTGTACTGTTGGGACAACTTTCACTTGAATTGTACTGGGACCACAGTACTGCCATCTCTACTGTGTTTTCTTTAATAAATTAGGTTTGGAAATATCACTCAACGATCATATCAAGTAATTTAACTAATTAAGCTATAAATTTATGACAGTACTTCCAACACAGTACCCATTTTTAGAGGGGAGAAAGCTTAAAACTTGCCTACCTGCTTCAGCTCTGCTGGTCTCTGGCTCCCTTTCTCAGACCACACTGATTTTATAAAAGATCAGAACAGCTCCTCCTCCTTTTCTGCACTGAATTTCCTCACTTTCCAATGTCTTGAACTGCGCTTGGTCTCGAGTGGTGTTGTCTATCAGCCTCAGTGTGTGCTTAACTAGATTACCTATATGCTTACTAGCTTTAATTCTACAGAGCTGAATCAGGCACTGCTGACTAGAGAAGCCAGCTTCCTAATTAACTAACTTTAGCAGCCTCTACAGAAGGGAGAAACTTAGTTTTTACAATAAATTGTAGTTAAACACTAAATGAAAACTTGACTAGATTTTAGCAAGAGATTTATCTTTAGAATATCCTCACTCATCAAATACCCAAGCTTACATTGTCTTGAGCTGCATTTAGGCTGCTGTCTTCATGCTTGCTTACTTGGGGGAATATGCCAGTCTCATGCTGACATTTAAAACTCATAAAAATGTGGGTGAAACTGCACATTGTGCACAGTTTGATGCCTTTACGACCTAAATCTAGTGTCATGGTAACCAGTTATTGGAGGTAATGATTGACAGCGTTGTGCAAATGAGGTTGGAGATTGTCAGTGTCACAAATGGGTTTGTAGAAGCACTTCAAGCAAGCCATTGTTTGTCTGTTCACTGTTCCTTAGTCCAGATATGATGTATTAACTTTGTGGTGTATGTTTGTATTCTGTCCAGTGAATGTTTATTCACACCATTAAATAAAAATGGAAGGCCGTGCATGCTGGAAATTTTAAACGAACAAAAAGTCTGTCAGTACCTGTAAAGAGAAGTAATTATGATTATAGCCCATATTAGAACTGTTGAGAGGTGAACCCTAAATGTCATAACCTGTCTTTTCTCTTTATACAGCATATATACAACTGTGTATTTCCAGTACAGAAGGTTATGCTGATAGATGAGGAATGATGGGAAGAAGCTCAAATGGAGCACAGAGTAGTTAGTGCAGTAGAATGGTCCATTTCTGTCATATTTACTCTAATTAAAATCATAGAATTGACAGTGCAGAAGGAGGCCATTTGGCCCATCGAGCCTGCACCGACAACAATCCCACCCAGGTCCTATCCCCGTAACCCCACATATATTTACCTGCCTAATTCCCCCTGAAACTAAGGGGCAATTTAGCCTGGTCAATCAACCTAATCTGCACATCTTTGGACTGTGGGAGAAAACCAGCGCACCGGTGGAAATCCATGCAGACACGGAGGAAACGTGCAGACTCTACACAGACGGTGACCCGAGGCCGGAATTGAACCTGGGTCCCTGGCGCTGTGAGGCAGCAGTGCTAACCACTGTGCTGCCCTGGTTCTCTTGAGCATTCTTCCAGTTTGACATTTGGTATCACCAACCACTACCTATCCATTAATAATTTTTTCTAAATTGAAATACTTCAGTGAAATGACAGAGTTCATGTTCTGTCATTTTTGTTTCTTTGTGAGATTTTGTGGCTGCTTGCATCATTCTCTATCCTGTGAATTTAGTAGGAATGTTTGAGGCATCAAGCTTATGCATTATGAAGACTGAGCGGCATGACCCAGATTTCAATACAAGACGTATCTATAAAAGCTATTTGATGTGAGCTGCAACAAGATTACTGTCGGACAAAACAATCTCACTAACTCTTTGTTTACTATTCATAAATTATGGCCTTTTCTGTGTTCAGCTAGTTTGTTTTGAATGAGAGGAATTGAGATCAGCATGTGCTGAGTCAACAGCTCACCATGCCAGTTGCCTTATAGTTCAATCATACCAGTTTTATCAGCTAGCTAAGCTCTCTGGTGTACTGACCTTAGTGAATCAAGTTTTCTGAGGGCCAAGTCTTTCTTATGGCAATCTTAAAAAGATAGCTGATGAATTGGAAGATTTGAGTTGTAAACTAACTGTAGAAGGTGGAAATGGCTGTGTTTTTGAATTCAATGGGTGCTCAGAGCACAGTTGTACACTGCTCTCACGAAAGCCATGAGGCGCAGTAATTGAGCTCTGTATTTCTATTTCTTGCCCATTGATTTGACTTGTTTGCATTTCAAGTACCTTGGTGGTCTGATTAGGGTCATTCCTAGTTTTGGGTACCCCTTCGATGGTACAGTATTGTAATAACACCTTCAAGATTTGATGAACAGCAATGTTGATTTGAATCTTGTATGTAGGCCACAAAGGTCCACAGTATGCAGTCAATGGGCCAGAGAGCCTCTCTGATTCTATGATCCCCAAATGCAGACGGTTTGGACTTGAGGACTTGGTAGTACAGTATTGTAATGGAGCTGTACTGAATTTCTGTCAAGGAAGTGTCCAGTGAGTTTAGAGTTCGAGTGTGTGCGCTTCAGGCCAAAAATGCGTATGGAGCATTTCAATGTACTCCATTGGCCTAGCAGTTGCTACAGTATGTTGGGCACATCTATACGGTTAAACATGCAGTTTTAGATGACAAAATGTTTTACTCTGTCTTGACTGGACTTCTATAGCAGCTTAAACTAAAATCTTACCATAGAATTAGTTTTAATCTATTAATTTCAAAATTTCTCTATTGACAGTGAGCAGACATTGTTGTACAATCAAATCTGAGACCCCCCCCCCCCCCAGCCTTATTACCACTTAAGCTCTTCAATAAAATGAAATTTTATTGTCAAACTTTTTTAATTTCATGCCACACCTTGTATGGAAACATACATTTAAATAAATGTTATTTAATAATTAAGTGACATGGTGATTAAGTTTTCCCATGGTATGATCACTGTTTTCCACTGTATAAATGCAGATCAAATTTAGAATATGGCCGTCCGTACTTTACCTGTACAACTATTGATGTGAAATCATGTCTATTGATTCACTAAAAAGAGAATCCCTTGTACCGTCGCCGAGAAGCTGAAAGTAATCAGCTGGATCAATGAGGATGTGCTAACGGGCAACTGCTTTGAAAAGAAAGGCAGTTACTGAATCAGTGCTTCATGGGTGGCTTACTGATAAACAGGAAGTTGAAAAGGTTGTTGATCAAGATGGATGAAGGTGGCCAAGCAAGAAAGAGTCCAAAATGCCAATGACGTACAGCTGTATACATGTGGCTCACCCAGCAGAGCCAAAGGTGTTCCCATTTCTGATCCTGTTGTTCAAGCTCAGGCTTAAAGTTTTTGCCAGCAAATTAATAAAAATCCCAGCATTTTAATACGATTTGAAGGCAAGAAAGATGGTGAACAAGATTTAAGAACCTGCAAGAAATTTCACAAATTACTTTGCAAGGGAAACATGATTTGCTGAAGATCCTGTTCCAACATTATTCCAGTTGAATTAAAGAAGGTTTTAGCCAAAGTATGATATGTCGAAGAACAGATCTACAACTGGGAGGAGATGGCCTTGTATTAGAAAAATGTTCGCAGGGAAGGCAGTTGCAAACAGAAATAACACCAACTAACAGCTTGGATTTAATCAGATAAAGACCAGATTTATAGCCCTCTTTTGCTGCACCAAAACTGGCTGACATGAGCCAACTTCACTCATCATCAAAAAATTCACCAAACCATGCTGCTTGCATGATATAAACTGAAAGTTATTACAATGTCAATGCTCAAGTAGTGTTAAAACCTGGATGACTTGATCAGTATTTGAAGGCTTGTGCCAAAGATCAGAAAACATCTCGGAACAAACTATCAAAGAAGGCCATTTTACTGCTTGGCAAGTGCCCTGCGCACTCACCCCTAGAGAACCTGGTATCACAAGATGGGCACATCAAATGCATCTGTCTTCCAAAAGCGCAACTTTGAAAATTCAGCACTTTGACCAAGGCATCACGTCCTTCAAAAGTGACCCCAAGTGCTCAAAATAATAGTGGACAGTAGGAACAGTGTGACAACTAGCCAGAAGAAACTCTGTGAAATAAGGAACCTACACTTGGTGGAAAATCTCAGCAGGTCTGTCAGCATCTGTGGAGAGAGAGTCGAGCCAACGCTTTGAGTCTAGATGACCCTTTGTCAGAGCTCCGACGAAGGGTCATCCAGACTCGAAATGTTGGCTCCACCCTCCACACAAATGATGTCATACCTGCTGGGATTTTCCAGCATATTTCTGTTTTTGTTTCAGATTTCAGCATCTGCAATATTTTGCTTTTAACCTACACTTGGTGTCTGACATGACCGCATACAATGACCACCTGTATCATACATGTGAAAATATGCCCTGGGTGCTGCTTTTGAGACACAAACCAATAGAGGACGAGGAACATTTTAGAAGACTTCACTGAAAGTGAGTCAAATTGTGGACTATTATAGGTTAAGTGCCCACGATGTAAACAATGCAGGGTCCTTGCTTGAGGCTCATCTAGATACTGGCAGCAGTATATGGTTGAATATCGACGACCAAGAGACAATGATAGATGATGAAGTTAAAGAAGATGATAAAGATAATGCCGAGACTGAACACTCATTCATTTCATGTAGTTTTTTTTCATTCATGGAGTGTGGGTCAGCATTTATTACCCATTCCTAATTGCCCTGATGACTAAGATGGTTGGAACCAATGAAAGATTGGCAGTTGCGAGTGCGACAAAGCTTCAAAACATCTAGCAAAGGCATGCTGTTAATATGGAGTTAAATTTACTGATTTCTTTGCATTATTTTGTTCAAATAATGAACTATAATTTTGTTTGTGTACACAATATTTTTGTGTACTCTATAAGCAAGATCGGGTTTGTGGATTTTAAGTGGTCCACTTGTACATTTAAATTTTAATTTATTTGAATTGTTTTAATTTTGTTCCTGGAAGTCTTGTTTACATCAAATTAGCTGGTTTATCTGTTGTAATCAGCTTATCTGTAGTTCTGCATAATTCTGGCTTTTGAAAGGATCTTGTTACACAGTGTTCTCACCTACAATGTGGTCTTGAGATATAGATCCTGTGGACCACTTAATTGTGGGGCTCCGTTATATATGTAAAACTTGAACTCTATTTTAAAACTTGCCACTTTTTCTTGTGCCATTTTTCCATTTGATGCACTTTTCAAAAAGACTGCTCTGGTATCCTGAATCTTCGATTCCCAGTAAGTGGTTTTATTTCACATTGATGCTGCAGTTAGAATGATAGAATTCCTAGAGTGCAAAAGGAGGCTATTCAGCCCATCGAGCCTGCACCGTCAATAATCCCAGCCAGGCCCTATCCCTGTAACCCCACGTATTTATCCTGCTAATCCCTCTGACACTAGGGGGAAATTTAGAATGGCCAATCAACCTAAACCGCACATCTTTGGACTATGGGAGGAAACCGGAGCACCCGGAGGAAACCCGCAGACACGGGACGAATGTGCAAACTCCGCGCATACACGCCCAGGGCTGGAATTGAACCGGGTCCCTGACGCTGTGCGGCAGCAGTGCTAACCACTGTGCCACCGTGCTGCCCTTAGTATAAATAGAACCTGCATCAGAGCCCAATCTGACCATAAAGTCTTGCTTGTTTCACTTTTGATGGAATTAACTTTATGGTTGATGTGAAATGAAAACAGCTTTAGTGCAACACTAATCAGTGCTGTCAGTGCGCCCTTGATTTGTGGTGTGATTGATATGTTTGCCATGCAATTAAGGAATGGCAAGTGTGTGCTTGGTGCATATCCTGCCTGCTTAAGAAATACTGGGTTATGAACATGTGAATTAGGAGCAGGAGTAACCGTCTTGGCCCCTCAATCCTCTTCTGCCATTCAATAAGTTCATGGCTGATGTGATTGTAACCTCAACTCCACATTCCTTCCTATCCCGATAACCTTTCACCCCCCCAACCCTTGCTTATTAAGAATCTCTCTAGCTCTGCCTTAAAAATATTACAAGACCGTTTCCACTGCCTTTTGAGAGAATTCCGAAGACACTCTACCCTCAGAAAACATTTCTCCTCATCTCCATCTTAAATGAGCGACCCATTATTTTTTGTGATTCCTGGTTGTAGATTTTCCCACAAGAGGAAACATCCAGATCTTTGCTCACTCGCTTAACCTATCTATGCCCTTTTATAGCCTCCTCATGTCCTCTTCCCAACTTAGTTTTTTTTTTACCTATCTTTGTGTCATCGTCAATGTTAGCAACCATACCTTCAGTCCTTTCATCCAAGTCATTTATATAAATTGTAAATAGTTGAGACTGCAGCACTGATCCCTGTGGCACACCGCCTTTTACATCCTGCCAATCAGAAATAGGCAGATTTATGTCTACTGTTGCCTGTTAGCTAGCCAATCTTCTATCCATGCCAGTATGTTACCCCTACCCCATTCGCTTCTATTTTCTGCAATAATCTTTGGTATGACACCTTAACAAATGCCTTCCTGAATATGTACACTGGTTCTCCTTTATTCACAGCACATGGCTCCTTTAAAGAACTCCAATAAATTGATTAAGCATGATTTCCCTTTCACAAAACTATGACTCTGCCCGATTGCCTTGAATTTTTCCAAGTGCCCTACCATGCCCTTCCAACATTTTCCCTATGACAGATGCTATGACAGGCTTGTAGTTTCCTACTTTCTCTCTCCCTCCTCTTTTGAATTAAGGAGTTACATTTGCTATTTTTCAGGCTAATGGAACCTTCCCTGAATCTGTGGAATTTTGGAAATTAAAACCAATGCATCAACTATTTCACTAGCCACTTTTTTAAAGATCCTAGGATGTAGTCTATTAAGACCTGGAGATTTGTCAGCCCGCAGGTCTGACCTTTGTCAAATAGCACTTCCCTAGTGATAACTTTCCTAAGTTTCGCTATCCCTTGCATTTCCTGTTTCACAGCTGTGTCTGGGATGTTACTTGTATCCTCTATAGTGAAGACCAATGCAAAATACCGGTTTAATTCATCTGCCATTTTCTATTATTAATTCCCCAAACACACTTTCTACAGGATCAACCCTCACTGTTATCTCTTTCCTTATTCAAATATCTATAGAAACCGTTACTACCTGTCTTTATATTTCTAACCATCTTTCTCTCATACTCTAATTTATCCCTCCTTATTAATCTTCGTCATCCCTTGATGTTCTTTATATTCTGTCCGCTCCTCTGATCTGCCATTTGCTTTTTCTTTAAGTTTGATACTGTCTTGAACTACTTTAGTTAACCACGGATGGTGGGTCCTCCCTTTGGAATTTTTTTTCATTGGCATGTACCTATTCTGTGTATTCTGAAATATTCCTTTAAATGTCTGCCACTGCATCTATATTGACACATGCCTTAACCTAATTTACCAGTCCACTTCAGCTAGCTGTCCTTTCATGCCCTCATATTTGCCCTTATTTAAGTTTAAAATACTAGTCTTGGGCCCACTCTTCTCTCCCTCAAATTGAAAATAAAATTCAGTCACATTATGATTGCTGTTAACCTCAGTGAAGGATCCCTGAGGTATCAATTTATCCTATCTCGTTGATTTTTCCAGTCTCTATGTAGATTGGAACCCCCCATGATGATTGCTGTACATTTCTGACAAGCTCTCATTATCTCTTCCTTTATAATCTGTCTTAACATGTTGTTACAATTAGGAGACCTGTACCCCACTCCAACAAGTGACTTGCTTTATCATTTCTTTCTTCAACACAAACTATTTCTACACCCCTTTTTCCTGAATTTAGGTCACCCCTCTCTATTGTACTAATAACCATAATTAACTAACAGAGCCACCCCTGCACCTTTTCCTAGTTTCCCGCCCTTCCTATATATCACCTACCCTTCAATATTCAGGTCCCAGTCTGCCACCCTGTAGCTGTGGCTCTGTAATGGCTATCAATTCATACTTTTTTCTATTTGTTCTAGCAATGTGTTTTGTTTTGAATTCTACATGGATTCAGCCACAGAGCATTTAGTCGTCTTGTTCTATTATTTTTGTAGCGTCTAGCCTTATCTGCTGATTCATGCCCCTACTATTTAGTTTAAAACCCCCTCTACTTCCCTAGTCATGTGACTCACTAGACTACCAGTCCCAACACAGTTCAGGTGTGGACTGGCCCAATGGTACAGCTGTAGTTTCCCAGTACTCGTGCCAGTGCCCCACAAACCGCAAAACCCCTTTCTTCCGCACCAGTCTTTGAGCCACGCATTCATTAATCAAATTTTATTTGCCCTAAGCCAACTTGCAAGTGGCTCAGGTAGTAATCCAGAGACTGTTACCATTGAGATTCTGCTTAATTTGGTGCCTAGCTCCTCCACCTGAGTGTGCAGAACCTCCTTTCTCTTCCCTATGTTGTTGGTCCTGACATGGACCATGACAATTGATCCTCCCCCTCCCATTGCAAGTTCCTCTCCAGCACTGAACAAATGTCCTGAACCCTGGCACTGGGCAGGCAACACAACTGTCTTGATCTTTGTTCTCTGCTGCAGGGAACAGTGTCAACCCCCCTCATTTCACTACCACTCCTTTGTGCACCCGCCCCACTTGAATGGCTTCCTGTGCAACAGTGCCACAGTCAGTCAGCTGCAGCCCACCCTGCAGTCCCTACTCCTCCAAGCAAGCTGTAAGAACCTTAAACTTGTGGATAACTGCAACGGCTGACACTCCTGTACTTCTGCCTCAGCAGCAGTTGCACCTTCCTGTCTCTGACCACCTTCCAAATGTGACCACCTCCTGGTGCAAAGCTTCCAGGTAACCTCCCCTCCCTGATGTGTGGCAGTGCCTGCAGCTTGGTCTCCAACTCAATAACTGAGTTGAAGCTCCTCAAGCTGTAGGCACTTACTGCAGACGTGTTTGCCCTGGATCACGCTGGTAGCCAGGAGCTCCCACGCGCTGCAGCCGTAACTCATCACCTGTCCTGCCATCCTTGTCTTTTAATTAATTCCATAATTATTTAAATTCAAACAATATGCATTTTTTAGAAAGAGGTTTAAGATTCCCTCAGTTTGTCAAACTCCCAATTTGTTGAAGTCACATTCCACACTGGATATCCAGTTTGTTTGTTTCGTATCTTCATACAAACACTTTTTCCCCTTTGGGATTAGCTTAGGTCTGTTATCAACCTGTTTGAATCAAGTCATGCGTACTCCATCTGTGGCCAAGATGTCCTGGAGTGGAACTTGAACCTGAAGCTTCTGGCTCAAAGCAGGGGTGCTATCTGCTGAGCCACAAGACCTCCAGGGGGATATCCAGTAAAAAGGATGTTTATGGTTACAATTACGCGATCACATGTGGTCTAGACCTTGAATGTTGTGACGGCTAAATTGCCATGGGAGCTAAACATCTGGCCCCAGTTATATCATCAAGAGACACTCTCATTCCCTTCTAATCCCTAGAGTAGGCTAGGTCAACAGTATTTGCATGGGACCCATAACTACACATTCTAGCAGGGAGGTCACTGCAGGATAATTTGAGGTGGGAATTGTAGCTGAGTCTCCCTTGCGGGACTGGGGCCAGTGGTGTTGCTCTAATACCCAGCTGAAAAAAAGAAATAAGACTGATCTGCAAACCTCCACCAAACTGAGTTACAAATACATGTTTTAAGAAATATTACTTTATCAATTACTCATGCAACTGGATGAAGATAGAGGTAATTAAAAAGACAGCATATTCTGCCGAACAGTCTTGATCCTAAATGCTAAAGAGAAAGAACTTGCATTTATACAGTGTTTGTCACAGCCTCAGGAGATCCCAAAACATTTTACAGTCATTGTTTTTTTTTATTTCAGTGCCATCATTGTTGTGCAGGCTAAAGCTACAGCCAATATTCATAAGGAGCCGCAAATAAATAAATGAGCAGTTAATCTGTTTTACCTGTGTTTCTGGTCAGAAAACTCAGAACTTCAGCTTTCCCTCAACTTCAGACTAGCTGGACAAAATATGTAAGTGGGCAGATGGGAGTTTAATCCGGGCGTGTGTAAAATACTGCACCTTCCAAACCTGCAACCTCTACTACCTAGAAGGACAAGGGTAGCAAATGCATAAGAACACCACCACCTGCAGGTTCCCCTCCAAGCCCCCCACCATCCTGACTGGGAACATTTCACTGTAACTTCAATGCTGCTGGGCCAAATCCTGGAACATCCTCCTGAACAGCACCTGCGCCATATGGACTGCAGCAGTTCAAGAAGATGGCTCACCGCCACCGCACCTCAAGGGCATTTGGCCATGGGCAGTAAAAATGCCGGTCTTGTCAGTGATGCCCACATCCGTGAAAGAACAAAAAAGGAAAAATAGGCAAGACTGTACTTAATTTATGATGAAATAGGTAAGGATGTAACCAACAGGGACTTGAGTGTCTTGGTCAGACTTGAGTTGAATCTGCCAAATGTAGATCATCAGCAAAACCAGTAAATATTGAGCTACATAGCCAAAACTGTAGAGTACAAATCAGAAAGTTAAATTGTGTAGTGCAGTGGTCAGACTGCATTTTGAATTCTTCATCTAGATTTGATCTCCAAAACATTCAAGCACTGGACCGTGAAGGATAGTCTCAAATATCATCCTTGGATTTGTGAGTTCCTGAGGAAAGACTGGAGAAATGTGGACATTTGATTCTGAAAAGGAAACAACTAAGGTGAATTTTTAAAAAGGATAGTTAAGTGAGTTGTAAAAGGATGAATCCAGAATTACTTTTGAGTTGGGTAAGGAGGCATGAGTTCAAATTAGTGAAGGCTCTTTTTTAAACTGATTGGGATGTTCTTCCCACTGATCAGTAAGGAGCAGACTTTTGCATAAGAGTAATGTAAGATCTTGTATTCATTGTACTTGTGGATCTTTCTGGAAGCTTGGATTAAAATGGCTTGACTGGCCTGCCTTGGTTGTACTTACTTGGAGTAGTGCCATGGGATATTTTATGGCTGTTGGCTAGATCAATTTAATATCTCTGACAATGCAATATTGCAGTGAAGTGCATCGTTGACCCACAGAATTGCTCATGTCCTGAAGTAGGACTGGGACCCACAATTTAGCATTGTAGGTGAAAGTATTACCGACACAGCCAAGCTGACACCATGAAAGGAAATTTTTTATGCGTTCACTGTCTACCACCCCTTATTTCCCTCATGCTTCAATACAACAGCAAATTGTGTGGAATTTCCCTTTCCAGGTCGTGATATGAATGAGAATTTTTGGCAATAGCCCTGCATTTCCAATCATGATCTTGCTGGAACTTTAAATATTACAACAGTGATGAGAAGAGCCTTTTCCCAAATGTTTTCAAAATTGCTTTTAACTTGCAATTCTGGGTCATTTTCAGCAAGCACGGAAGTGTCCATCTCTCTGAATTGTATTTGCTAATTCAGCACAATTCAGTAAACTTCCTTCAACCACTGTAACCATAAGGGTTAATACCTCCTGTTTATAAAACATTTTTTGGGGAGTGATATAGTTTGAAAACTTCTAATGGAATGTGTGCTTGACTATACAATTTTGGCACTATCTTGCTCCATGGGCCTTTTCCCTTCATCTAGGTTTCATAAAGCACTTGCGTTTCAGCTATTGGTATTGGAGAATGATTCATCTCTTTGTGCCACTCTGCATTGTTTCTGTAGCTGCTTGGCACCATTCTGCAGTGACCATGCAAAAATGGGGGTGGTACATTTGATTTGATTTTATTGTCACATGTATTAGTATACAGTGAAAAGTATTGTTTCTTGCGCACGATACAGACAAAGCATACCATTCATAGAGAAGGAAAGGAGAGAGTGCAGAATGTAGTGTTACAGTCATAGCTCGAGTGTAGAGAAAGATCAACTTAATGTGAGGTAGGTCCATTCAAAAGTCTGATGGCAGCAGGGAAGAAGCTATTCTTGAGTCGGTTGGTATGTGACCTCAGACTTTTGTATCTTTTTCCCGATGGAAGAAGTGTCCAGTGGCAACTCTTGCTATCCATGAAAAAGGGTTACCTCAACAGCTGGAGCAAGGGGAATTGGCAGGCTTGTACTGAGAACTGCAATCGCGGGGAAGAAAAATATGAATATTTGCTGAATCTTGAAAATCTTAGGCTAAAGGGGATCCTTCTGGAATGGTAAGAAATTGTCAGGTTGTAAGTGCAGTTTCTCTCAACTCTTCAGCCTGAAGGTGCAAGTGTTCTTGGACCTGCCCATTGTATTGGTGGGATTGGCCTCATGTCCCAGTGGTTATTAATAGTAAATGGATAAAATACAAAGGCCTATCATCCTGCAGTACCTGCAGAAATGTTTCAGTTGCCTGTTAGACTAGTTTATTTTTCTGTGACAGTAATTCCAAGCAACATTGCATTCCTCAGTATGTGTTTATATGTTCATGAAGACTAGATTTGGTTGAATATATCCATGTGTTAAGTGTAATTTTTAATTTTTAACGTTCTAATTAATTGGATGATTCAGAAGCATTTGTTAAATCAAGGTACTTTGAGAAACATGATTTTGAAAACAGGTTGAATGCTGAAGACTATCGACCTGTTACATAGAGGCATAACCTATCAGCCACTAATTGAAAGGTTAAAATAAGGGTGACCCCATAAGTACATAGAGCTGTTCCCATTTTCAAGTTATATCAGATCAAGTCTTCCATTCCAGCAACAAACAGATAATGGATCTTGGTAGATTGTGTGTCCTGAATCCTGTGTTTTTGTTTCAAAGGGATAGAGTGCAAGAAAAGGAAGAACAGTTGATGGAAGAAAGGAAAAAGAGAAAAGACGACAAGAAGAAAAAGGAAGCCGCTTTGAAGAAGGTACTGTATTTATTGTTACTTTTGGAGGAGCAACATAATGATCAAATGAAATTCACCCTTTCTCGAGAAGACATTCAAGGATATTCATACAAGTGCATAATTATGGGTTAGTGAAGGATGCAGCTGCCTGCATTAGAGTAACTTTTTTTGGAAAACTTTGAAGTTTTATGCATGGAGTATTCGGTACCTCTGAAAAGCTATTTTGTTGGCTTGGAGAAAAATGTCATGCTTTCTCAAATACCCGCACACTGTCTCTCACACGCACATTTGTAGGTTATAGATGTAGAATAGAGTAGCAATTATAGAATTATGGGTGACTTTAATCATCTTGTTGATTAGGTTAATCAAATTGGAAAGGGTAGCTATGACAAAACATTTGTAGAATGCATTAGGGTTAGTTTCCTCGAGCAATATGTCATGGAGCCAACCAGGGAACAGACTATCTTGGATCTGGTAATGGGCAATGAGGAACGTTTAATACATGACCTCAGAGTGCAAGATCCCCTAGGAAATAGTGATTATAACATGATAGAATTTAATATTCAGTTTGAGAGTGAGAAATTTGGGTCCGAAACAACTGTGTTTAACTTAAAGGGTATTATGGTGAAATGAGGATAGAGTTAGCTAAAGTGGGCAAGCGGATAGATTAGCAGGGAAGACGGTAAGCAAGCAGTTGCAGACATTTAAGGAGATAATTGATGACTCTCCGAATCTTTCCTCCTTACTGAGATATATTTTTGTTAAGAGAGGGATAAACCAACAATATATAATCAAGAAAGTAGAGTAAGTTGAAAGAAAAAGCATGTAAGGAGGCAAAAGTCAGTGATCGCCCCGAAGACTGGGATAAATTCAGAATCCAGCAAAGGTGGACTAAAATGATGACTAAGAGAGAAAATAAACAGCGGGGGCAACCAGTGAGAAATATAAAAACTGACTATGAGCTTCTTTAAATATATAAAAAAGAAAAGAAAGATCAACACAAAATGCTGGAAAATCTCAGCAGGCCTGACAGCATCTGTGGAGAGGGAATAGAGCAGCTCTGATGAAAAGTCATCTAGGCTCGAAACGTTGGCTCTATTCTCTCTCTCCACAGATGCTGTCAGACCTGCTGAGATTTTCCATCATTTTCTGTTTTTGTTTCAGACTCCAGCATCTGCAGTATTTGGCTTTTATAAGAGAGAAGTCAACGTGAACATAGGCCTCTTAGAAAATGAATCTGAGGAGAAAGTTATGAGGACCAAGGAAATTGCAAAGGAGTTAAACAGATATTTTGCATGTCTTTTTGGTGGAAGGTACTTCAAACATTCCATTAATACTAAAGAATACAGGGGAGGAATTAAGTACCATTACCAGAGAAGTAGTAGTAGTCAAATTTAATTGAGTTAAAGGCACATAAGTCCCCTGGCTCTGATGTCTTGCATTTTAGGATCCTAAAAGAAGTAGCCAAGAATTAGTGGATGCAATGGTTGTAATTTCCCTAAAATTCTTGGATTCTGGAGAATTGGGAAACTGCCAAAGAGAGAGAAGCAAAAAATGGGCAACTATAGGCCGATTAGCCTGACATCTATTGTTGGAAAAATGTTGGAATCAATTAAGGAAATAATAACAGTACATCTGGAAAATCATAATCTAATCAAGCAGACTCAGCATGGTTTCATAAAAGGGAAATCATGTCTGACTAATTTATTGGAGTTTTTCGAGGAGGTCTCAACCAGAGTGGATAGAGGAAAATCGGTAGAAGTGTGGCGTTTGACAAGGTGCCTCACAAAAGGTTACATTATAAGATTAGAGCCCATGATGTTGGAGGTAGCATGTTGGTATCAATA
Source organism: Mustelus asterias (assembly GCF_964213995.1). Lineage (NCBI taxonomy): Eukaryota > Metazoa > Chordata > Chondrichthyes > Carcharhiniformes > Triakidae > Mustelus > Mustelus asterias. Next base: position 37,195,283 of record NC_135823.1, read on the forward strand.
GAGAATTGACTAATACGCAGCAAGTGAGGATACGGTGTTCTTTTTCAGGTTGACATGTAACCAGTGGGGTTCCACAGGGATCAGTGCTGGGACTGTAACTGTTTATGGTATATACTAATGACTTGAAGGAAGGTAGCAAATGTACTGTAGCCAAATTTGCCAATGACACATAGGTGGAAAGGCAAATTGTGAGAGGGATGCAAACAGTTTACAAAGAGATATTGAAAGGTTAAATAAGTTGGCAAATGGAGTATAATGTGGGAAATGTGACGTTCATTTTGGAAGGGAGAACACAAGAATAGCATATTATTTAAATGGAGAAAAACTGCAGAAAGCTGTAAAGGGACTTGGACGTACTTGTGCAAGAAACACAAAGCTAGCACACAGGTGCAACAGGTAATCAGGAATGTTGGCCATTATTTCAAGGGGGTTGGAGTATAACAGTAAGGAAATCTTGCTGCAGCTGTACAAGGTACTGTTGAGACCACATTTGCAGTACTGAGAGCAGTTTTGGTCCCCTTATTTAAGGAAAGACAGTTCGTTGGAGGCAGTTCAAAGAAAGTTCACTTGGATGATCCCCGGTGTGGAAGGATTGTCCTATGAGGAAAGATTAACCAGGTTGGGACACTACCCATTGGAATTTAGAAGAATGAGAGGTGATTTCATTGAAACATAAAGGATTCTTAAGCGGCTTGATGGGGTAAATGCTGAGAGGATGTTTCCCCTCATGGGAGAGTCTAGGACCAGAGGGCACAGTCTCAGAATAAAGGGGTACCAATTTAAGACTGAGATGAGGTGGAAATTCTTCTCTGAAGGTTGTCTTTGAAACTCCTTGCCACAGAGAGCTGTGGAAGTAAAGTCCTTGTTTATATTTGAGGCTAAGATAGATTCTTGATCAGTGAGGGAATCAAGGATTACAGGGAAAGGGCAGGAAAGTGGATGTGAGGAATTTCAGATCAGCCATGATCCTATTGAATGGTGGAGCAGGCTCGAGGGCTGAACAGTCTACTCTTGTCCCTATTTCTTGTGGTCTTATGTGGTACTTGCATCCGGACAAGTTAGGGCCCCACTACATCTAATTATGAAGATCTGAATATCTGTATGACGCTCAATGTACTTTATCTTTTGAAGCAAACAGGGCTTTTTGCCCATGTACCAGGAAGAATTTTAAAATTAGATTTTAAAGGATAGCCTTCCAAATAAGCTATTACTGGAGTAAGGTGTGCCACATGTTATATAGCTCATTAGCAAAGCATCTGGTGCCATGCCACATAACTGCAAGCGCAACTAATCCACTTCCATTTGAGGTGTTTTTATTACATTTTAACTTCCCTTGTTTGATATATTAATGGCAAGCTGCTATCTTGATGCAGAGACTCTTGCTTATAGATTTATTCGAGGAAACAGTACTTGGACAACAGCATCCAATAATGTAAAGGCTGGTATAGATCCTAATCTGCGGCCAATTTGCAATCCAACTTTACATTACATTGATCCGGTTATTATATCATCAGATCCATGTATCACATTCTAGCTGTTCCATGACGTTTATCCTTGGTTTACATTAGCTACCAACAAAGAAAAAAAGATTTGCAGTGATATGGCGATAATCATGCACCACTAGTTTTCGGAGCGCTGCCCCATCATCAGGTGAGTGGGGAGTTGTGGAGAAAAACTGCAGAAAGCTGTAAAGGGACTTGGACGTACTTGTGCAAGAAACACAAAGCTAGCACACAGGTGCAACAGGTAATCAGGAATGTTGGCCATTATTTCAAGGGGGTTGGAGTATAACAGTAAGGAAATCTTGCTGCAGCTGTACAAGGTACTGTTGAGACCACATTTGCAGTACTGAGAGCAGTTTTGGTCCCCTTATTTAAGGAAAGACAGTTCGTTGGAGGCAGTTCAAAGAAGGTTCACTTGGATGATCCCCGGTGTGGAAGGATTGTCCTATGAGGAAAGATTAACCAGGTTGGGACACTACCCATTGGAATTTAGAAGAATGAGAGGTGATTTCATTGAAACATAAAGGATTCTTGGATGATCCTTTACAAACAGGGCATATAAAGACACAAACTCAATTTACAAAATAATGGTTGGAATGCGAGTCTTTACAGGTAATCAAGTCTTAAAGGTACAGACAATGTGAGTGGAGAGAGGGTTAAGCACAGGTTAAAGAGATGTATATTGTCTCCAGCCAGGACAGTTAGTGAGATTTTGCAAGCCCAGGCAAGTCGTGGGGGTTACAAATAGTGTGACATGAACCCAAGATCCCGGTTGAGGCCATCCTCATGTGTGTGGAACTTGGCTATCAGTCTCTGCTCAGCGACTCTGCGCTGTCGTGTGTCGTGAAGGCCGCCTTGGAGAATGCTTACCCGAAGATCAGAGGCTGAATGCCCCGAGTCCGCTGAAGTGTTCCCCAACAGGAAGAGAACACTCTCTTGCCTGGTAATTGTCGAGCGGTGTTCATTCATCCGTTGTCGTAGCATCTGCATGGTCTCCCCAATGTACCATGCCTCGGGACATCCTTTCCTGCAACGTATCAGGTAGACAACCCTGGCCGGGTTGCAAGAGTATGTACCGTGTACCTGGTGGATGGTGTTCCCACGTGAGATGATGGCATCCGTGTCGATGATCCGGCACGTCTTGCAGAGGTTGCTGTGGCAGGGTTGTGTGGTGTCGTGGTCACTGTTCTCCTGAAGGCTGGGTAGTTAGCTGCGGACAATGGCCTGTTTGAGGTTGTGCGGTTGTTTGAAGGCAAGAAGTGGGGGTGTGGGGATGGCCTTGGCGAGATGTTCGAATTCTTCAATGACATGTTGAAGGCTCCGGAGAAGATGTCGTAGCTTCTCTGCTCCGGGGAAATACTGGACGACAAAGGATACTCTGTCCGCCGTGTCCTGTGTTTGTCTTCTGAGGAGGTCGGTGCGGTTTTTCGCTGTGGCACGTCGGAACTGTCGATCGATGAGTCGAGCGCCATATCCTGTTCTTATGAGGCAGAATAGAATCTGGCGCGCGACTCATCGATCGACAGTTCCGACGCACCACAGCGAAAAACCGCACCGACCTTCTCAGAAGACAAACATGGGACACGGCGGACAGAGTACCCTTCGTCGTCCAGTACTTCCCCGGAGCGGAGAAGCTACGACATCTTCTCCGGAGCCTTCAACATGTCGTTGATGAAGACGAACATCTCGCCAAGGCTATCCCCACACCCCCACTTCTTGCCTTTAAACAACCGCACAACCTCAAACCGACCATTGTCCGCAGCAAACTACCTAGCCTTCAGGAGAACAGTGACCACGACATCATCACAACCCTGCCACAGCAGCCTCTAAGACGCGCCGGATCATCGACACGGATGCCATCATCTCCTGTGAGAACACCATCCACCAGGTACATGGTACATACACTTGCAACTCGGCCAACGTTGTCCACCTGATACGCTGCAGGAAAGGATGTCCCAAGGCATGGTGCATTGGGGAGACATGCAGACACTATGACAATGGATGAATGAACACCGCTTGACAATCGCCAGGCAAGAGTGTTCTCTTCCTGTTGGGGAACACTTGAGCGGTCACGGGCATTCGGCCTCTGATCTTTGGGCCAGCGTTCTCCAAGGTGACCTTCACGACAATGCAGAGTCGCTGAGCAGAGACTGTTAGCCAAGTTCCACACACAGAAGGACGGCCTCAACCGGCATCTTGGGTTCATGTCACACTATCTGTAACCCCCACGACTTGCCTGGGCTTGCAAAATCTCACTAACTGTCCTGTCTGGAGACAGTACACATCTCTTTAACCTGTGCTTAACCCCCTCTCGCATTGTCTGTACCTTTAAGACTTGATTACCTGTAAAGACTCGCATTCCAACCATTATTTTGTAAATTGAGTTTGTGTCTTTATATGCCCTGTTTGTGAACATAACTCCCGCTCACCTGTTGAAGGGGCAGCACTCCGAAAGCTAGTGGCTTGTGCTACCAAATAAACCTGTTGGACTTGAACTTGGTGTTGTGAGACTTCTTACTGTGCTTACCCCAATCCAACGTCGGCATCTCCACACCATGATAATCATGAACTCAGGATGTCCCAAAGTGCTTTACGGTGTTGAAGTACTTTTGGAGTGGTAACCACTGTTGTAGCTGAGATTCAAGATTGCTATCAGTGGGTGCAACCTCCATGGTCATTGCTTGTCTTAAGTTTATAGTGGACATCAAGGCATATAGCAAAAGCTGTTTTACATCTATGGGGAAGGATACAAGCATTCCTTGTAGTTGATGCATTATCTATCAGCAGGTCAGAAAAGTGAAAAATTATCTTTGACTTCAACTTATACTAGCTACGTTGGACCTTGAAGGTTTGAGTTGATTTTGGACAAGTTCCAGACCTTGCCTGCCCAGAAACTGTTAAATACAAAATGGAGTATCTGTACAAGATGGGACCTAAGAAGAGCCTGACAAAATTCTCATAACAGTTCCTCTCCAAAGAGTGATCTCTAAATTAATCAATTATTACTTTGCATAACAGTACCTTGCAAAACGGGCAGCCAGTGAGGAAACAATGGTAACACCACCGGTTGTCCACCTTTTACACAGTATCTGTCTTAATTTAGTGAATTCGTAGACTCATTTGCATGCATCTACTGAAGAGATGTCTGCCCAGGTGTAATACAAGCTATTTTTCTATAATAAATATCTCTACTTTTGCCTAAAATGTGCAACTGTGAAATTGTATTTCTGTAATTGTTCTGCTGCATCACTTGGCTGTGGTGCATAAGTTTTTGTGAAATGTTCTTTTCAGTGATTTTAGATGTATGATTTATTCTCAAACTGACGGACTTTCTTTTGTTACAGGCAATTGAACAAAAAAACAAAGGTAAGACGATGTCTGTTACTTCGTTTATTGTATGTTTTCTGGTTAGGTTTTTACTGTATCTCCATGGTAGTGTTGCCATGTAACTTTATTTCCTGACTAAATAGGGATAAAAGTATCTGCATCATTGGGTAATACTTTCACTTTGTAGTATTATGGTTTACAGCAAGTTGTAAAGTGTTCCAGTGTTTGCTGTTAGGAGAAAGGAATAGAGAGATGACAAAGTAATTTGGAGGATACCAGAAAAGGGGATTGGGAGCCATGTTCTACCTTCAAAGCTGTGTGCCTGTTCCTATTCAGTGTTAAGTGATCAATCTGTCCAATCTTATGGGAAGTTCAGCTAGGCTTTAATAAAAACACTGAAGACACGACTGCTCATAATCTGTACATGGAACCTACAAGTTCCAAGTGAAAAAACCTCAAGTGAAGTTGTACCACTGTACAACATGCTCAGCTCCAAGCAGTGATTGGTTTATTTTTTTCACTGATTAACATGCCGATGAACAATTTTTGGTTCAAGTTCTTTTCTATAAATACAAATAACTTTATTCAAAGTGCCTCCTCCCCATCTCCCATATTGTGTATTCAGAGGAAACAAATTATGCCATAACATTTTCTTAATGTCAATCCATTTCCTTTGGCAAAGATCCATTATATTAGTTGTGCGTGCCTTCAGGCTGCTGTAGCTGTAACTATGACATGGAGAAACCATTGCATTTGCAATTATATCATTGATTACAGTGGAGGTCTTGCCTTTGAGTGCCTGGAGTCACCCATCCTGGGGAAACATGCGATGGTCAGTCTTCATCCGTTAATAGAGACAATAAATGTCAGTGGGCTGCTGCACCAAAACAATTGCAGCAATGTCTGATTCTACCTTTAGATTATTAGTAGGAGTCATTACTCCTCTCCCTATTACGGCTAGCAACAGTGAAGCCTTGTGTTGCACTGCACCTCAAGGTGATTCAGATAACTTGAGGATTAAACTTAAGACTGGATCATTGTGGCTCATTATCATGTGGAGTGAGCTTTGGAAAATTGGTGTACTGATGGTGGTGAACACTGAATTTTACTCAAGTTGCCTGACTCCCATTGAAGTTCAGCCCTCTGTTGAATTCTTGCATTGAAATGTGACCAATTCCATATGGTAAGTCTCAACACCAGTTTCAAGTCCCAACAGGTTTATTTGGAATTACGAGCTTTTGGAGCGCTGCTCCTTCATCAGGTGAGTGGAGGTAGGTTCACAAACATGGCATATATAGACAAAGACACAATTGCAAGATCATTACAAATTGGAATGTGAAGAATAGTTGGAATGCGAGTCTTTACAGGTAATCAAGTCTTTACAGGGACGGGTGTGAGTGAAGAGAGAGATAATCACAGGTTAAAGAGGTGTGAATTGTCTCAAACCAGGACAGTTAGTAGGATTTTGCAAACCCAGGCAGTATGGTGGGGGTTACATGTAATGTGACATGAACCCAAGATCCCGGTTGAGGCCGTCCTCATGCATGCGAAACTTTGCTATCAATTTCTGCTTGGCGATTCTGCATTGTTGTGTGTCTTGAAGGCCGGCCTGGAGCACGCTTACGTGAAGATTGGAGGCTGAATGCTGAAGTGTTCCCCGACTGGAAGGGAACACTTCTGCCGGAAAATTAGTGCATTGGAAGAGTGCAGAGATTTTGAAGACTTGTAAGGTGGCTTGTATTTATTTAGTGGTGTCACAAATAGGCTTACATCAACACTGCAATGAAGTTACTGTGAAAATCCCCTAGTCGCCACACTCCGGTGCCTGTTTGGGAAAAATGAGGGAGAATTTAGCATGGCCAGCACCTAATCACGTCTTTTGGACTGTGGGAGGAAATGAGAGCCCCTGGAGGAAATCCATGCAGACTGTGACCCAAGCTGGGGATCAAACCCGAGTCTGGCACTGTGAGGCAGCAGTGCTAGCCACTGTGCTGCCCAGGCTGTAGGGCTGGAGGAGGCTGCAGCAATCAGGAGGGGTAAGTCCATGTGGGGATTTAAGTGCGAGGACGAGGATTTTAAAATTGTTTTGTTGCTTAATTGAGGTAGAGAGAAGAGTAAACAAAAGGATGCTGGTTAGTTCATATTTTGAGCTTCATCTCTGGGTGCTCATTGACCCTCAGAGTGTGTTAATGTGTGAGAGAAGTGGACTGGAAGTGAGCCAGATGTGTGCACATTCTCATTCTCTCGCTTGTGCCCTCGCCCTCGTGCTCCCCCCATCCCCCCATCCTGCCGCCTCCCCCTTGCCGCCGCCGTCCCCACCCTGGCCGCCGCCGTCCCCCCCTCGCCGCCGCCGTGTCCCCCCTCCCCCCCTTGCCGCTGCCGCCGTCGTCCCCCCCCCCTCGCCGCCACCGTCCCCCCCTCGCCGCCACCGTCCCCCTGTCTCTTCTCCATATTCTCTCTCGCTGGTGTTTAGGGCTCCTGCAATCACAGGCTGTTGTTCTTCTATGTTAGTGACTAGTGAACCTATCAGCAGCAAACGCTGAGAAAATGGCCTGTAATTGGATCTGCATCTTGCAGAATCTTTAACTTCAATTTTAGATGTCAGGCAATCGGTGTGACAAATCTGAGGCAGTGGAGGGGTCACGGGAGGCAATACTGAGAGAGTGCTGAGTGTCATTTGCATACGTATGGAACCCAATATGTTTTCAGATGATATCACCGAGGGGTAGCTTGCACATGAGATCTAGAAGTGGGCCAATGATTAATCCTTGGAGGACAGCAGAGGTAGCAGTGCAGGAAGAGAAGCCATTGCAGGTGTTTGTCTGGTGATGATTAACTAAATAAGGATGGAACCAAAATTAGAGTGGTTCCACCAGCTAAATACTGGTAGTGATGCGTTGGAGGAGGATAGTGTGGTTTAACAGTGCCAAAGATCATAAACTAGTGAGAGACGGATTGGATAGTTTATCGTGGTCACCTCTCGTACTCTAATTCTTGCATTGAAATTCACTCGCCTGGACCTTACTTTCCCATTACAATATCTAACTATATGTTTCACCCTGAAATATTTTTATCTCTACTACCTACCCGACAGGTGTTCAAAACGTCACTTTTGTGAATCAAGAGATTCTCCTGACTAAGTGATTTTAAATGTGTTTTTTGATCATTTAAAGTTGTTCTGTAGTCCTATTTGCCTGGCTACTTAGAAATCAGATTTTCTGCAGGGATAAAGACATTGAATAAACTGCTCACCTAGAGCAGCTATAAATTTTTTTTTCCACAATCTCTAACCTGGAAGATGCAAGTGCTTTTTAAAAAACAACCTTTGAGACTGTGGCAGAGAGCACAGCGAGTGCTTGATTGATTACAGTGGGTGTTGATTAGAATGTGATCTTCAGTGAAGTTATTATCACATGGTGCTTGATATTGGCTTTCTGTTTTCATGACATTGTTTTATTATCTCACTTTCAATTCTAAAAGCGAGCTGCAGCCATGCTGGTGTACAGATTTGACTTGGTGAATGTGCCGTTTTGTTTGGAAGGTGCGCAAGTTTGTTCAATAATATGAAACACTCAGCTGTACTTTGTCTTCCACTTGTTAGCTGAGCAATTGACTTGAGTATTGGTAGAAAAATGTAATCACTGCATACATTTAAGCAGGAAGTTGTACCTGCTCAATGTTTGCTTCACTACTTCAGTATCAGATTTCATTGTGCATCATCAAATTTCAAAGCCCTTGATGGCTTTGCATAATGGCCTCTGCGTACCTTCCACTGAGGGGGTATTACAGATTTGTATCTAACTATGGGTTGATTTTTTAAAAATGGCTTTTCCTTGACCACCTGGATAAATTTACTCCTTTATCAAACCCCTCCACATATTTTGTGGTTTCTTAGCATTAAACTTGTTGATTAGCTTTGAGCCACAAACCCTGAGAGATATTGAGGCACAAAGACCTCTGAATTCCCAGGTTTGGTTGACTGACCTCAGCTATACCTGTATCAGATGCAGCAATTGACTCCAACCCATCTGTGCTCAGAAGGCGAAAATGTTCTTGCTTTTAATAGTTGTTCATTGACAACCTCCTTTGCAAACCCCCACCTCCACCAACCACAACCAAAACAAGTAGCTTGATATTGCATTGATTGCCCTAGCATTCAATTTTGTAGCCATGGATTTAGGATGATTTTCCATCAGCTATTCTCTGATAAAGGGCTATTTTCAAAATATTATTTTCCTCCATGTCTATGGTCAAAGCCTGTCCTCTTTTCCCCTACTTTTTAAAAACTAATTTGATACCGTGCAGAAGACTAGAGGATATCTTGGGACAAATGTTGTGCATTTTTGTCTCTTTTGCTGGGACTCTGGAAGAGATTATTATTTCTTATGAAATCTTTTGTACTCCCTGATGTTCAAGGAGATGCTACTGCTGTTTCTCCAGACCAGGTTAGGTGGAGAGAAGGCAGAGTATCGCTCACCATGGATAGACGGGGTGTGTGTTGGAGCATGTGCAGTACATAGAAAAAGAGACTTGTATTTGTATAACACTGCACAGCCACAGAATGTCTCAAAGCACCTTGCAGTCATTGACACACTTTTGAAGTGTAATCACTTGTGATAAAATGCCATGCCCAGGTACAGAAAATAATTAAAAAGGCAGTTGAAATGCTGACCATTATATTTGAAGATCTAGAGTATAAGGAGGTAACTGCTTACTACTTCCGCTGTACAAAGCCTAGGTTAGACCACACCTAGAACACAGCAGTTCTGGGCACAACATTTGAGGAGGGATGTGTTAACCTAGTGTAGGTTTAGCAGTGTGATACAATTTAACCCTTGGATTGCAGGCAAGGCGAAATTACACAAGCTCTGATTGTATTCCGTGGAATTTAGGAGGTTAAGCAGTAATTTGATTGAAATTTTCAAGATATTAAGGGGAACAGATAAGGTAGACAAACTATTTCACTGGTTCAGGAATTATGGATCAGAAAGTGTAGTCTAAAAATTGGAGCCAGCTCTTTCAGAAGTGAAATCCAGAAAAACTCTAAATGCAAAGGGTGTTTATTCTCTGCTCCAAATCACAATTGATGCTGGATGAAATGTAAATTTTAAATCTGAGGTTGATAGATTTTTATTATCTACAGGTACTAAGGGTTATAAAGCCAAGATTATATGGAGTTTAGTTGCAGTTCAGCCATAAACTCGTTTGAGTCCTCGTTTGAACCTGTGCCCCCTTGTAATTGACATTTCCACCCTTGGAAAAAGCCTCTGACTATCCACCCTGTCTATGCCTCTCATAGTTTTGTAGACCTCAATCAGGTCTCCCCTCAGCCTCTGTCTTTCCAGTGAAAACGATCCTAGTTTATTCAACCTCTCCTCATAGTCGACACCCTCGAGACCAGGCAACATACTGGTGAACCACCTTTGCACTCTCTCTCCAAAGCTTCCACGTCCTTCTGGTGACCAGAACTGCATGCAATACTCCAAATGCGGCCTAACCAAGGTTTTGGCTGCAACTCTTGTACTCAGTGTCCAGGCTGATGAAGGCAAGCATGCCATATGCCTTCTTTATCACCTTCGCCACCTGTGTTGCCACTTTTAGGGAACTGTGGACCTGTATGCCCAGATCTCCCTGTATGTTAATGTTTCTAAGGGTTCTGCCATTTATAGTATAATTTATACCTAAATTTGATCCTCCAAAATGCATCACCTCACATTTGTCCGGATTAAACTCCATCTGCCATTTCTGTGCCCAAGCCTCCAATCTATCTATCACGTTGTATCCTCTGACAATCCTCAGCACTATCAGCAGCTCCACTAATCTTTGTGTCATCCGCAGATTTACTAATCAGACAACCCACATTTTCCTCCAGATTTTTATATAAATATGTATAATATGCTACAAACAACACAGGTCCCAGCAATGATCCATGCGGAACACTACTAGCTACAGATCTCCACTCTGAAAAACACCCGACCACCGCACCTCTGTCTTCTATAACCAAGCCAGTTCTGTATCCATCTAGCCAGCCCACCCCGAATCCCATGTGATTTTAGTTTTTGTACCAGTCTGCCATATGGAACCTTGTCAAATGCCTTACTAAAGCCCGTATAAACTAAATCCACAGCCCTTCCCTCATCATTATCTTTGTCACCTCTTCAAAAAAACTCAATCAAGTTGTTGAGACATGACCGACCTTCCACGTACAAAACCATGCTGCCTGTCACTAACTAGTCCATTTTCCTCCAAATGTGCATATATCCTGTCCCTCAGTATCTTCTCCAAAAGTCGTTTCCACCCCCCCCCGCCCACTTGGGTTATGCCACATTGGGTGGCATGGTAGCACAGTGGTTAGCACTGCTGCTTCACAGCTCCAGGGACCTGGGTTCGAATCCCGGCTTGGGTCACTGTCTGTGTGGAGTTTGCACATCTCCTCGTGTCTGCATGGGTTTCGTCCGGGTGCTCCGATTTCCTCCCACAGGCCAAAGATGTGCGAGTTAGGTTGATTGGCCATGCTAAAAAATTGCCCTTAGTGTCCTGGGATGGGTAGGTTAGAGGGATTAGTGGGTAAATATGTAGGGATATGGGGGTAGGGCCTGGGTGGGATTGTGGTCGGTGCAGACTCGATGGGCCGAATGGCCTCTTTCTGCGCTGGAGGGTTTCTAAGATTTCTAAGAACTTCCCTCCATTGTCCTTGAGTGGGGCTACTCTTTCTCTTGCTACCTTCTTGCACCAAATATATGCATAAAGAGCCTTGGGATTCTCCTTGACCCTGTTTGCTAAAGACATTTCATGGCCCCTTTTAGGCCTCCTAATTCCATGTTTAAGTTCCTTCCTACTTTCACTGTACTCCTCAAGGGCCTTGTCAGTTTTTAGATGCCTAGACTTACTATATGCTTCCTTTTTCCTTTTGACTAACCGTACAATTTCCCTTGTCATCCATGGTTCCTGAATCCTGCCACTTCTATCCTTTTTTACAGGGACATGCCTGTCCTGCACTTCAATCAACTGGTCTTTAAAAGCCTCCCACATGCCAGATATGGATTTGCCCTCAAATAGCTGCTCCCAATCCACATTCCCCAGTTCCTGTCTAATTTGGATGTAATTGGCCCTCGTCCAATTAAGTACCCTCATCCGAGGGCCACTCTTGTCCTTATCCATGACTACCCAAAATCTTATGGAATTATGGTCGCTCAGCCCAAAATGCTCCCCCACTGAATCATCGATCACCTGGCCCGGCTCATTCCCCAATGCCAAGTCTAGTATGGCACCCTCCCTGGGTGGATTGTCAACATACTGTAACAAAAAGCCCTCCTGGACACATCTAACAAATTGCTCTCCATCCAAGCTGTAAGGGATCCCCAGTCAATATGAGGGAAGTTAAAGTCACCCATCACAACTACCCTGCTTTTTTCACACCTTTTCAGTATCTGACTGCACAAATGCTCCTCTGTCTCCTGCGAGCTGTTGGGAGGTCCCAACATAGCACGCTCCCAAGATTGTGATTTCACCCTTCTTATCCCTGAACTCTACCCATAATGCCTCACTGCAAGATCTCTCCAATGTGTCCCCCTCAACACAGCTGTGATCTGCCCCCTAATCAGCAATACAACACTCCCTCCTCTTTTGTTTCCCCTTCTGTCCCGTCTACTAAAACAACGATATCCTGGAATGTTAAGCTGCCAGTTCTGTCCCTCTTTTAACCATGTCTCCGTAATTGCAATTACATCATAATTCCATGCAGTAATCCAGGCTCTCAGTTCGTCTGTCTTACCTGTTATACCTCTTGCATTGAAGTAAACGCACTCCAGACCTACAGTCCAGCTGAGCCTTGTGGCTTCTCTCTGCCTGCTCTTATTCTACACTGTTTATCTCAGTCTCACTTTTTTCCCCAGCCTCTATTACTGGCCTGCTGTTCCGGTTCCCACCCCCACTGCTACACTAGTTTAAACCCTCCCGAACAGCACCAGCAAACCTCCCGCCCAGGATATTGGAATCCCTTCAGTTCAGGTGCAACCTGTCCTCCTTGTACAGGTCCCACCTTCCCCAGAAGACATCCTAGTGATCCATATAACTAAAGCCCTCCCTCCTACGTCAGCTGTTTAGCCACGTGTTCAACTGTACTATCTCCCTGTTCCAAGTCTCACTAGCATGTTGCACGGGGAGTAATCCTGAGATTACTACCCTAGAGGTCCTGCTTTTTAGCTCCCGACCTAACTTCCTGGATTGTCTGCACAGGACTTCTTTCCTCTTCCTGCCTATGTCATTTGTACCAATGTAGACAATGACATCTGTCTGTTTACCCTCCTGTTTCAAAATGCCCTGTACCCGCTTAAAGACATCCAGGACCTTGGCACCAGGGAGGCAACACTCCATCCTAGAGTCTCGCCAAACTGTGTACCTGTTCGAGAGGATTACACAAGTAACTGCACAGCTTACTGCAGCGGTTATTGGCTGCTGGATTCATTTTATGTGGTACACTGAAGATGGCACATGGCACAATGATGGGTATTAGAAATTGGATATTTGTGCGATCCTGTCCTGGTTAGGTGGGATAGGTGGTGCCGGAATAGGAAATTAGCAGTTAAATATATGGCATACACAGCATGCCTGTGTGTGTATAACACTGACTGAATAAGAGGGCACGCTTTCGTACTGTCGTTGGCAACAACCTTCAATGCTGCACAAGGTTTCCCAAAAATGCAAAGCTAGCAGCTGTTTTTATGATTTGTGCATAAGTGGTACAGGGTGGTGGTCTTGTTCTTCACCTCTCTCGCTGTCACCTCTCCTCCATTTTTACATTTCCATCTATTCATTGAGAGACCTTTGCAGCTGTGTTCTCCTCCCTCATCCAACATCCACCAGAATGCAGGGATCAGTGGATAGTTGATGGATGTTGGGGTCCTCACTGATTCCCCTAACACAGGTTGGTTGAGGCCCTTTGCATTGATCAGGTTGCAGCCTGCCTGGGATCAATCATTTCAGATCAGGAACTGAGTACTAGTTTCAGGTGCTATAGTAATATCTTCTGTTGAGTTGTGTGAAAGGGTGGCCAGTTACCATGCTTCCGAAGGCTTTAGATGTACAACTCTTCATTCCGACTGCATCCTTTTTGATTCTTATCTTCTACCCATTCTTAAAAACGTGATTAAAGGCAACACTTTTCATGCAGATGAAGAAATTCTCTGGCTAAATATCTGGATGAATGCGTTAATGACACCACCTGCTCTCAGCTGACAGACCTTTCCTGGCAAAATGTGAACCTGCCGTGCCAATGGTGTTGTGTGTGATGCTGTCATCTGTGTTTTATGGTTTCATCGAAAAGCATACATTGTATTTATGTTTATTGTATACAATTGATGTAAGGTGGTCCTTGACTTGCAACCAGCTTGGTATTTTATGTTGGAAAACATTAATTCTTGTTGTGATGCTTTGGCTATTGCAAGGATATAAGTACTTCTGTTGGCTTTGCATTAGAATGCTTTGGGTTTATGATCTAGGAAGCAAATATGCAGCTTGGTGAAGCTTACTACAGCAGTGGGAGAAAGATTTAAATATTGCGATCAGTGTCGTTGTCTGCAATCATGTCGAGTGCTACCAATGGCTTTTAACCTTTATGCATTTCCTATTGTAAAAGTACATAACTGTGGCAGGTTCAACACATGCTTAGAATATTACAAGTGTTTGTGGGACTAACACTGGTACTTATAATTACACTGGATAAAGGGCACCAAAACAGGCCATTTGACACCACCAGTCCAAAAAAGCATTTATGTTCCACTCAAAACCACCTCCCATCTTTCTCTTCTAAATTTACCATCACAACCCTCTAATCCCTTCTCGACCCACAAAACATCTGTGGTGAAAATAGTTTCTTAATTGAAACAGAAATTCTTTGTCACATCACATGCTGTTCCATCCTTTCTGTGTCATCTCTCAAGGTGTAACCATCTGAATCCTTTCACCTTTCTTATGTTATACCTGCCTCATGTTGTCTTCCTGAGACATTTCCAATTCTATCCTCAAGTTATCCCTATCCTCCATTTCATACCCCCCATACCTCTCCTGTGCCATTGATACCCCATCCATTCACCACCCCAGTCAAGCACCTGTGACTACGCCCCTGATGCCACCTTGGCCTACTCCCCCTCCCACCTTAGCGCCACCCTGGGCCCCTCAGCCCCCTCTCTCCCTCTTGCCCCGGCTCTCAAATTTGTTGGTGGTTGTAGAGTCCAGAAGGCTGTAAAATGCCCAATCTGAAAGTAAGGTGCTGTTGCTCAAGCTTGAATTCAGTTAATATTGAGTTGGTTGGTGCAGTGAAGCCTAAAGCATTGTAAAGCTGAATTGATGCATTGCAATGATCCTCAAGGTTTATCAAGATAAAGGAAACCATTCTTATTTAATCAGTATGCAAAGTGTGTCTTCATTTTACATGAAGTCTTATTTAAAACCAATGTATTTTCTATCACACTCTTATGTTTGTTTTCATCATTGAACAATGAAGTTAACCGTATACCTTTTTATTTAGTGGCTAGTTTATTGTGTTTGCTTCATAATATTTACATTTGGCACTGTTTAGGTTGATAGCAGCAAAATTGATTTTCAGTTGCGCGGTCAAGATTTCTCTGCATGGAAATAATTCATGGCTTAAAATTCAGCAAGAATTGATTTTGTATGGATCAGTAGCCTGGTCTGGATATCTAAACATGTGCAAAGTGTTGTATACTAATGTGCTAAAAACAATATATCTATAGGGTCAGTATTAAACTAAGATCTTACCAAGCATTAGCTGTGGCACAAAGTAATAATACTTGACAAATGTTGTATGTGTAAAAGGCATAGAATCTGTATTCTATCTATCCAATTCTCAAAACTTGAAATATATTGAAATATATTTTCAATACATTGGTGCTTTGTACCTGTAAGTAAGCTGTTTGCAGTATTACCTTAGTGGAGACTGGAGTGTAAATTGGGGAGGGCAAAGTTGAAAACAAACTTTCCTGCAAGTTGTTAGAATCTTTAAAGGATGTTGAGGTATGATTAATTCCCATCCAGATATATTTTCAGTGATTTGGTGGAGCATAGCCAAATCGCTATAAATGGGGCCTTTGTTAAGGTGCTGTAGAATCACAGACTCTCATTAAAAAAAACAGTTGTGTTAAGCATTATGGAGGATGGATCTTAGCTTCATAGCAAATTATTGTAACCTTCCTTTGACCCCAGCACTTTGATAACTCTCTGCTTATGTTTCAAGAATTTTATGCAGATAATGAAAACTTAACTGTTTCTGCAACAGGAGCAAACATGGCACTTTGGATCGGAAGTAATTTGAAAGTTATGTTTTACAAAGTAGAAGTGATTGCCTGTTTTCAGTGTAGGAAATGAATTCCACCTGAGAGGTATGATTTTGTTTTGTGGGATTAGAACAACACGAGCACCAAGGTGATTGAAAATGCTCTGACTTGGCCTCAGAAATTGGTGTGTGATTTTGCAACACAGGTTCTTATAGAAGCAAAAAGAAAAGACACGCATTTTTAAAGTGCTTTTCATGACCATTGGACATCAAAAATGCTTTACAGGCGCTAAATACTGTAAAGTGTTGTAATGTAAGCGACACAGCAGTCAATATGCATACAGTAAATCCCACTCACGCAATGTAATAATAGCTAGATAATCTTCTGTGATAATCTTCAATGATGTTGATTGTGGGATAAATATTGACTAGAATACGGCAGATAACTCCCCTGCTCATCTTTGAAATAGTACCATGGAATCTTTTACATCTGGATGACATGCTGGTTAAGTGCATTGTATACCCGAACAGGTGCCGGAGTGTGGCGATTAGGGGATTTTCACAGTAACTTCATTGCAGTGTTAATGTAAACCTACTTGTGAGATTAATAAACTTTAAACGTCCGTCCAAGCAATCAGTAGGACCTCAGTTTAACACCTCACCTGAAAGATAGCACTTTAGACAATGCAATTCCCTCTCAGTATTGTACTGAACTATCAGCCTTGATTTTTGTACTCAAATCCCAGAGTGTAACTTGGACTCAGAATCTTGTAACTGAAAAGGCAATGGTGCTGCCAACTGAGCCACAGCTGACACTATTGTGCAGAAATCCCTCGATGCTCATGACTAAAGTATATTTTCTGTATTATAACTCGTAATTTTGGAGTTGTCAAATGGGTTAAATTGTTTTTGTCCTCCATTAAATCCAATAGTGTCGTTATTGGGATTGAGTATTGCTCATAAGCTGATGGGGCGGGGGGGGCAGATTTTGGCTGGATCCATGAGTTTAGCGTCCAGTAATGGAAATTGTTTTGTCCAAAATTTTTGATCATTTTTGGATTTCATGTTTGTTTTACAAAATTATTCTGTAGCCATTTGCACCTCTGAAATGCCACCTTGTGATGTGGTGTACAAGTTGGTCTGTGTGGACTGTCTAAATCTATTCAATTATTTACATCATTTGAAAATGAGATCTCAAGAAATCTCTGGCCATGTTTGCCATCACCACCAAATGGACGGGAGTGAGCTGGGTAAGTTTTAAGACCATATTGGATAGGCCTGCTTTATTAAATCTGATAAGCTATCAGGACTGGATGAAAAGCATCCAAGCATGTGGAGGGAAGTAAGGTTCTCTGCTATATATTTAAGACCTGGACTTGGATTTACAGTGCACACTTGCAAAAGTTGTGGTTGGCACAAAACTTGGAAGTATTCTGAGCTGTAAGGATAGTGTTTAAATTTCTTTGCTGTAATCATTCTATAATTCAAGTGATGAAGTCCTAAAATGGACACCTTTTAAAGCTCTGACAAAGGGTCATCCAGACATGAAACATTAATTCTGTTCTCTCTCCACAGATACTGTCAGACCCGCTGAGATTTTCCAGCATTTTCTGTTTTTATGTTAGATTTCCAGGATTTGCAGTAGTTTGTTTTTATTCATGAGCAAATAGATGTGCAGCTGTGTCCTGGTCATAGGGAAGTAATTGAGGGGTATGGCAAGAAGGTGGGTAGGTGGGGCCAGACTTGATGGCAGGCAAATTGGCGAAGTTTTTGTTCTGAATTCTGTGGTTTTGTTTACCCACTCTAAAGTTATTCCTGTTAAGATCGTTGGGTTTGATGGAAGTAAAATAATTTGCATTTATGTAGCACCTTTCATGTTCTCAGCATGTTCCAAAGCGCATAGCAGCAAATGATTTTTTTTGACATTGCAGCGCACACAGCTGCCAAATTGCTCGGGGCCAAATGCCATAACCAGTTCACCTTTTTGGTGGTGATGGCTGATAGGAGGAATATTGGCTAGGACTTGGCTTAAATTACTAATCCCTTCTCCTAAAATACATTGCGTTGGTGTTTGATCCATTGACTTGCTGACATAGAGAATAAATGAATGCATGGAAGTAGATGACTTAATTTATTTAAAGTAACAGCCTTCGGTCTTTCAAAATAATTTCCCAATGTTAAGATCGATCTTAATTGAGAACTGGATTGACGTGGGCAGTCAGAGGGAATCATGTGGAGAACACTCTGCAAATGATGGGCTCGAATAAAAAAGCAAGTTAAAACGGAACCTGTGGAGAGCGCCACTTAATTTTTCTGTTTGTACTGCAGACACTGAACCTTGTCACATGGAAAACACATACCCGCCGAAATGGTCAGCCGGTTGAATTAAGATTTGGTCACAGGATGCTGGAAATCTGAAATAAAAACAAAATGCTGGAAATACTCCGGTATGGCACCATATGTGCAAGGAGAAACAGTTAATGTTTTTTTAAGGAGACCAAATGGGAGAGGGTGGAAAAAGAACAAGGAAGGTCTGTGATAGGATGGAAGGCGGGGTACATTAAGTTACAAAATAGTTGGTGGGGCAGAGCCAAAGAGAGTAGTAATGGGCCAAGCAAAGAAACAAAAATGTGTCCAGAGGTGGTGCGAATGCCCAAACAGCTGCCATCGGAAAGCAAAAATTAGAAAAACAAGATCGAAATCAACACCTGCAGAGAAATGGAAACAAAAAGGGGAGCAGAGATTACGATCTGAAACTGCTGAACTCAAACTTCAGTCCAAAAGGCTGTCAAGTGCCTAAGCTGTTCCTTGAGCTTTATTGGAACACTGCAGTAGGCAAGGACAGAGATGTCAGTGCGAAAGCAAGTTCAAGAATTAAAATGGCAGGCCACCAAAAGCTCGGGTTAATGCTTGCAGACTGAATGGTAATTTGCCTTCAGGTAATTTGCCCAGTGCGCCCTTCCATTCCTCTGGTATCTGTCTTTGAGCCCTCCACTGGTTGATATTCTGGACAAGCTTTGATATTTTCTGAGATATGTTCTGCCTCCTCATCAACAGAGGAAATATTTACTATTGCTTGTTACAGTACCAGCCTCAGTAATTTAAAAAGGCCTTTGGTGTCAACTTGCCTACAAGTAAAGTTAGTGGGTTGAAACCCCACAGTGGAGAGATGATCATATAATCTAAGTTGACACTTTAGTGCAGTACTGAGGGAGTGCTGCACTGGATGTGTCTTTTTTTCAAATGTGATATTAAGTGAGCAGCATATTCCCATATACTGGGAATATGCTGCTCACTTAATATCACATTTCTCGGGCTGATATTTATCTCTTGACTAATATTGCTGAAAATAGATGGTCTGATCGTTATTTCATTGCTGCTTGTAGGTCTTGCTATGCAAGTGTTGGTTGCTGCATTTCTCTACATTACAACTGTGACTGCACTTCAAAAAAGTAGTGTAGAGTGCTTTTGGACACCTGAGGTTGTGAGGGGCACTGTACTCGTGAGCGCATCGATTATTTTCCTTTTACGGGTGTTCGCTGACACTGCAACTGTAGGGGATGCACTCATCACACATGCAGTTGCAGTGCCGGTGATGTTGTTGCAGTAGCTGCCTGCATTCAAGAATGCTGTTTTAGCTGATTGCTGCTGTCCCTCTTGTCACTGCTCACCGTCCCTCTTGTCACTGCTCACCGTCCCTCTTGTCACTGCTCACCGTCCCTCTTGTCACTGCTCACCGTCCCTCTTGTCACCTCTTTTGCTGCCAGACTATCCAACTCCCGCTCTCAACCCTTGGCCACCTCACTCGCCATTCCTTGAGCCCTCACTCGCAACACATGAGAGGGACAGAGAGAAGGGTGAAGAGTGAGGGGTTGGGAATCGGGTGGAGAGCAGGAAGCAGTGAGGGGGTTCAGAACGGACTGGCGATGGGAGGCAATGAGGGGTCAGGGATGGATGGTGAGCGAGAGGCAGCAAGGGATCAGGGACGGGGAGAAGGGGAAGACACCAAGTGGGTGGTGAGCATTCAATTGCTGTATAACAATATTAACAAACGAAGTGTGTGCCAACGTTCTGTTCAGTTTGGTATTGGATTCCCAGAAAGTCAGGGGAACATGGGTTATTTGACCTTGATGAAGACTAACATCTCGCCAAGGCCATCCCCACACCCCCACTTCTTGCCTTCAAACAACCACGCGACCTCAAACAGACCATTGTCCGCAGCAAACTACCCAGCCTTCAGGAGAACAGTGACCACGGCACCACACAACCCTGCCACAGCAACCTCTGCAAGACGTGCCGGATCATCGACACGGATGCCATCATCTCACGTGAGGACACCATCTACCAGGTACACGGTACATACTCTTGCAACTCGGTCAACGTTGTCTACCTGATACGCTGCAGGAAAGGATGTCCCGAGGCATGGTACATTGGGGAAACCATGCAGACGCTACGACAACGGATGAATGAACACTGCTCGACAATCACCAGGCAAGACTGTTCTCTTCCTGTTGGGGAGCACTTCAGCAGTCACGGGCATTCAGCCTTGGATCTTCAGGTAAGCGTTATCCAAGGCGGCCTTCACGACACACAGCGCAGAGTCGCTGAGCAGAAACTGATAGCCAAGTTCCGCACACATGAGGACGGCCTAAACCGGGATGTTGGATTTATGTCACATTATCAGTAACCCCCACAGCTTGCCTCCTGGGCTTGCAGAATCTCACTAGCTGTTCTGTCTGAAGACAATACACATCTCTTTAACCTGTGTTTAATGTTCCCTCCACCCACATTGTCTGTACCTTTAAGACCTGGCTGGCTGTAGGGATTCACATTCTAATCAGTATTCTGCAACTTGATTTTGTGTCTGTTTGCACTGTTTGAGAGCACATTTCCACTCCATCTGACGAAGGAGCAGCGCTCCGAAAGCTTATGGTATTTGCTACCAAATAAACCTGTTGGACTTTAACCTGGTGTTGTGAGACTTCTTACTTATTTGACCTTATCCGGTTGTTGTTGATGAATGTGCTGTTAATGTTGTTGAATGAAATGGAGTTCGGTGTGGGCTGCTTGCCATAAGATATAGATAGCTAGGCTAGCCCTGATGCAGATGCAGTTACTTTTCTCCCCTCACTCCCCACCCCATGTCTACAGAATTTCCAGCAGTGCAGTATACATGTGTCTGCCTGAAAGTCAGATTTCCCTTTGCTTGGCCCTCAACATTCCTTAACTGATTGCTCCTTGGGGCATAGGAAATGTACAGTAAAAACTGCAGCAGGGAGTAGGGAAGAAACCTGTCTGGCTGCAGGTCTGCGTGCTGAAAATATATTTACACATTGTTGTGGCTGTTCTCGGTTTTAGGTTTGTTTTGCTGAGTTGCATTGATTCTGGTTGTCTGAAGCTGTCCCATCTGCCTTTGATTTACTGAGTGCGTAGGAAGTTGCTGAACTTCTCTTAAATTAGCCCAGCTTTTTGTTGGGCCCCTACTACTGGAGGAGTTGGCAAACAGTGCTCTTTTGTAGCAGTAAAATGACACCATCCTCTCCTCCATTTTCTGAAGAAGTTTGCAGAGTGGGAAAGAAGCAGCAGTTGGAAAAGACTGCCACCACAGCCTTTCAAACCATTGCCATCATTTTCCTCCCTGACCCAACTCCCCCTTTCACCATCCCAAATTGTGACTTCTGTTCAGGTTAGTTGTAGGTTGCACACTCACAGGTCCTTTGTTTTCTGAGAGTGTACATTTTGAAGGCATTTGCCAGGAAACTGTGTAAAGACTTAAAATGTAGCTGAATTTCATCTCCAGAGGCACCGAAAATATTGCCACAGGAGAAATCTGAATTGCTGCTTAATTAAAGATCTTTTGAAATGATTTGTAACTTGAGTAATTGAGATTTAAAGCTATTTTTTAAAAGAGCTGGGGAGATAAAACTCTGCAGAGGTAGCTGTAGATGGAGAAATAATTTTCCAGCAGATGCACCTGATTTGAACTATTGTGAATATGGAAATGATGACAGCAGCCAAATGTTATTTACTACAAAGAAGTGCTTATTTTGGTTATTATTTTGTAGTATTGGAAGAAACCCAATAGCTTTAAAGCTACATGTGTGTGTGTGCACCTTTGCCTTTGAAATGTGACATTTGGAAATGCAACAGCATGTAAGAACTTGTCTGTTTGGCCTGAAAGGGTTTAGTTGTTAACAGCTGTAATTGGAAAAACTAGGAAGAAGTAAGATTGTGATTATTAAACCGAGACCGTTTAATAGTGCAATTTTTGGCCAGTATCTTCAGGAGCACAATCTGCTGTGTTGCTCTCTCTACCCTCTCTTTACTTTTACAGGTATTGGTCCCTGCAATGGAATGTGGCGATTCAATTGTTTTATCAGTGGAGTGTGGTGTGATAATAGATCACTCGTGTCTCCCATTGGTTATAATCCTACAGTAAGTGCTTTGGATTTATTTTGGCACAAACAGAATGAAACAACCTGAGTTGCTTTTAAAATGTTCCTTTAGTTTGACACCTGCGTTCCTGTACCTGATGATAATACTGATAACACAGCTTCCTGTCATCTGTTGACAGGCTT
Source organism: Mustelus asterias (assembly GCF_964213995.1). NCBI lineage: Eukaryota > Metazoa > Chordata > Chondrichthyes > Carcharhiniformes > Triakidae > Mustelus > Mustelus asterias. The sequence continues at coordinate 37,217,983 of NC_135823.1, forward strand.
GATTTTACCAGGATGAATAGATCTGCCTTAAGGCTATACAAAGACTGAATGAAGAGTATGAGGGCTGGGATTTGGCTTTGATGCCTAATTTGAAGAACAATGGAAAGCAACTCAAGTATAGGGTGTTGAGAAAAATGGTTAGCCGGAGGGAGATTGTGAAGTGAATTTTGGGAAGGATTTCTGGCACATGGGTTTTTGATGAAGGATGTTTTTCATTTCCATTTAAATATCCTCTAATTTCCTTTGGAATTTTCTCTCTTTCCTCCATGTCTCTTGGAATATTTACAGCACAGAAGGAGTCCATTTAGCCCATCATGTCTGTGCCAGCTAAGAGTCGTCCAGTCTAATTGCTCTTGATCTGTAGGTTGTGATTGTGATTCATGCTGCAGTGCACAAAGAAGTTACTTTGCACTTTGTACAAGTGACTTCTAATAGTCCATACTAACAAGGTTGGTGTGATATTTAACAAGGAGTCATCACCACAGTCAAACTTTTATAACATGCACATCTCTACAATATTCATTGAAGGTTGATTAGGAATACTTGGCTAAAAATCAATTCCCCCTCCATGTACTTTAGCCAATAACTTGTATTTAGTAAGTGTTCTCCAAAACCTGTGGCATTTGTCTTGCGTGCAACGTGTGGTACACTTGCCTATTCATCTATTTCAATGACATAGTCCTAACTTGCACCAATCAGCCCTGTGCCTGCCGATTTATGTTGGCCCCCAGTTAAGCAATGCCATAATCTTAAAATTCTCATCCTTGTTTTCAGATCCCTCCAGGCACTGTTGTTCCCTATCTCTAATGTCTTCCAGTTCCTAATTCCCCCTTGAGCACCCCCAATTTGAACCACTCCACCATTGGGTGACCATGTCTTCAGCTGGCTGGGCTGTCAGCTCTGGAATTCCCTGCTTAGCGGAGTGAGCAGGTAGTAGAGTGAGGGCTGAAGGGCTTTGGCTCAACGAGCTTAGGCGGAAACGGGCGAGGCAGGGTAGGTTTAGTTCTTAGTTTTTAAAAACTTAAAAACAAAGCAAATAAAAGAAGGATGGAGGGTCAGGTGATGTGTTGTTCCTGCATGATGTGGGAGCTGGTGGACCCCATTGTGGTTCCCAGTGAGCATGTCTGCAGTAAGTGTTGGTTGCTTGAGGAACTCCGGCTCAGGGTTGATGAGCTGGATTCTGAGCTTCGGACACTGCAACACATCAGGGAGGGGGAGAGTTACCTGGATGCTGTGTTTCAGGAGACAGTCACACCCCTTAGACTAACTAACTTGAATTCAGCCAGTGGTCAGGGACAAGAGGGTGTGGCTGCGAGTGAGGCAGGTAGCAGGATCCAGGAGGTCGAGTTCCAGGAGCCTCAGTCCCTGAACCTGTCCCAACAGGTTCGAGATTCTTGCTCCCTGTGTGGACGGGAACGGGGACTGCAGGGAGGATGAGCAAACTGACCACAGCACCGTGGCACGGGGGGGGGGGGAGAGAAAAAAGAAATGTCGTCGTAATTGGGGATAGTATAGTTAGGGGCATTGACACTGTTCTCTGTGACCAGGATCGAGAATCCCGAAGGTTGTGTTGCCTGCCTGGTGCTCGGGTTCGGGATATCTCATCTGGGCTGCAGAGGAACTTGGAGTGGGAGGGTAAAAATCCAGTTGTCATGGTCCACGTAGGTACCAACGACAGGAACAGAGGTTCTGCTAAGGGAATATGAAAAGCTAGGAGCTAAATTAAAAAGCAGAACCAAAAAGGTGGTCATCTCTGGATTACTATCTGAGCCACGAGCGAATTGGCACAGGGTCAATAAGATTAAGGAGGTAAATGCGTGGCTCAAAGATTGGTGTGGGAGGAATGGGTTTGAATTCATGGGGCATTGGCACCAGTATTGGGGAAGAGGGGACCTGTTCCGATGGGACGGTCTTCATCTGAATCGTGCTGGGACCAGAGTCCTGGTGAATCGTATAACTAGGGCTGTAGATAGGGCTTTAAACTAAATAGTTTGGGGGGGGGGGGGGGGGGGGTGTTCCAGTGGTATGGAGAATTAGAAAATCAAAGGTAAAGGAGAGGGTAGGAGTGCAGGTTAATGATGAGGACTTTCAACTAGTTAAAAGAGCCGAGGGCTCAGGAGAGGTTAGTAAAGTTTCCAGACCACGTAATAGAACAGAGAATATAGAAGGTGGCAGGAATCTAACCTCAGGCAGTGTGAAAAAGGTGACAAGCATGAGAAGGGAGGTGGTCGACACAGTGCAAGGAGATGGTCTGGGGAAGAATAACCAGTCTGTGACAGGAAGGGACAGAGCATGCAAACAAAGGAATGCACTAACAAATCGGGTCCAGGTAAGAAAGACTAACATAAAGACACTTTACCTGAATGCACATAGCATTCAAAACAAAGTGAATGAGTTGACGGCACAAATCAGTACAAATGGGTATGATCTAGTGGCCATTACAGAAACGTGGTTGCAGGGTGACCAGGACTGGGAACTGAATATCCAGGGGTATCAGACAATTCGGAAGGATAGACAGGAAGGAAAAGGAGGTGGGGTAGCTCTGTTAATTAAGGATAACATCAGGGCGGCAGTGAGAGACGATATAGGCTCTAAGGAGCAAAATGTGGAATCAATGTGGGTGGAGATAAGGAATAGTAAAGGGAAAAAGGTCACTGGTGGGCGTAGTCTATAGGCCCCCAAATAATAACTTCAAGGTGGGGCGGGCTATAAACAAACAAATAACAGATGCATGTAAAAATGGAGCAGCAATAATCATGGGGGATTTTGACCTCCATATTGATTGGTCAACTCAAGTCGGACGCGGTGAACTTGAGGAAGAGTTCTTGGAATGCTGTCGCGATAGTTTCTTCAAACAGTATGTTACAGAACCTACGAGGGAGCAAGTTGTCTTGGATCTGGTCCTGTGTAATGAGACAGGTAAAATTAATGATCTCCTTGTGGGACTAAAGGTAGACAAGTCCCCTGTTCCGGATGGAACGCATCCCAGGGTACTAAAAGAAATGGCAGAAGTAAGAGCAAATGTTACAAATTTATCAAAATTCACTGAACTCTGGGGAGGTGCCAGCTGATTGGAAAACAGCTAATGTAACGCCACTGTTTAAAAAAGGAGGTAGACAAAAGGCAGGTAACTACAGGCCGGTTAGCTTAACATCCGTAGTTGGGAAAATGCTGGAATCTATCATTAGGGAAGAAATAGCAGGACACCTGGAAAAGAATGGTTCAATCAAGCAGACGCAGCATGGATTCATGAAGGGAAAGTCATGTTTGACTAATTTACTGGAATTTTTTGAGGATATAACGATTGCAGTTGAAAGAGGGGAACCGGTGGATGTGGTGTATTTAGATTTCCAGAAGGCATTCGAAAGGTGCCTCACAAAAGGTTGCTGCATAAGATAAAGGTACACGGAGTTGGGGGTAAAGTGTTAGCTTGGATTGAGGATTGGCTATCTAACAGAAAGCAGAGAGTCGGAGTAAATGGGTGCTTTTCCGGTTGGCAATCAGTGACTAGTGGCGTGCCGCAGGGATCGGTGCTGGGGCCTCAACTATTTACCATATACATAGACGATCTGGAGGAGGGGACCGAGTGTAAGGTAACAAAGTTTGCGGATGACACAAAGATGAGTGGGAAAGCAAATTGCGTGGACGACACAGAGAGTCTGCAGAGAGATTTGGATAGGCTAAGTGAGTGGGCATGGATCTGGCAGATGGAGTATAACGTTGGTAAGTGTGAGGTTATCCACTTTGGAAGGAATAATAGTAAAATGGACTATTATTTAAACGGTGAAAAATTACAACATGCTACTGGGCAGAGGGACCTGGGGGTCCTTGTGCATGAATCATGAAAACTCAGTTTGCAGGTGCAGCAGGTAATCAAGAAGGCAAATGGAATGTTGGCCTTTATCGCGAGAGGGATGGAGTATAAAAGCAGGGAGGTCATGCTGCAACTGTACAGGGCACTGGTGAGGCCACACCTCGAGTACTGTGTACAATTTTGGTCCCCTTATTTAAGAAAGGATATATTAGCTTTGGAGGGGGTACAGAGAAGGTTCACCAGATTGATTCCAGAGATGAGGGGGTTAGCTTATGAGGAGAGATTGAGTAGACTGGGCCTGTACTCATTGGAGTTTAGAAGGTTGAGGGGAGATCTTATAGAGACGTATAAGATAATGAAGGGGCTAGACAGGGTAGAAGCAGCGAGGTTATTTCCACCTACAATGGAAACAAGAACTAGGGGGCATAGCCTCAAAATATAGGGGAGTCAATTTAGAACAGAGTTGAGGAGGAACTTCTCCCAGAGGGTAGTGAATCTTTGGAATTCTCTGCCCAATGAAGCAGTAGAGGCTACCTCGTTAAATGTGTTTAAATCACAGATAGATTTTTAACCACTAAGGGAATTAAGGGTTATGGGGAGTGGGCGGGTAAGTGGAACTGAACCCACTATCAGATCAGCCATGATCTTATTGAATGGTGGAGCAGGCTTGAGAGGCTAGATGGCCTACTCCTGCTCCTATTTCTTATGTTCTTAAAACTACCTGCCTCTCTACCTCAGGCACAGGGCTGATGGGTGAATGGGATTTTGTGCAAGTTAGGACTATGTCATTGAAATAGCTCAATAGGCAAGTGCACCACATGTGTCACGCAAGACAAGTGCCACAGGTTTTGGAGCACACTAATTACAAGCAATTCCCTGCTTAAAGCTACCTGCCTCTCTACCTCACTTTGCCCCTTTATGACACTCCTTAAAATCCACTAGTTATCTGCCCCTCTTATGTGGCTCAGTGTCATATTTTTAATAATGCTTCGTGAAGTGCCTGGGAATTATTTTTAATGTTGAAGGTGCTATATAAATACAAGCTGCCATCTGGAGAATGGTGCAGGGGATTAATAAATAGTTTCTTCATAGGCAATTGGCCAGGGAAGTTAACATAGTATTTGCTTTGTATTTTTGTAGTGTGATTGTTCTCTAATTGGTTTCTGTTTTCTAAATTCAAACTGGGGTATTTCAGCGCTTCTGGTTGTCTGGTAGGAAGGTTGCCATGAGCCACACTACCGAGTTGAGCAGAGTTGACTGGTTCTTGCACGTTTCTCAATGGGAAGGTTGTGTTTTCCCTGGAATATCCTGTTTTGCTTCTTGCACTCTGCTAGTGGTGGTATTGAGGCCGCATTGGGTAAGTGAACTAACTGGCCCACCTGACTTTAGGCTTTGCATCCAGTTTTGGGGGGTTATGGTGGTGGTGTGTTCTTTCAAACATAATCTTAGAGGATTTGGTGATGCGAAGCTTTCATCTGTTAGACTTGAACAATAAGTGACCACAAGAGTGAGGTTCACCAGTTGAAAAGTAGAGCCAGAAGCAGAGGAAATCTGTTCAGTAAACTCAATCTGTAGCAAATATGTTTCCATCAGATCTCAGAGCACCGAGGAAAATAAAACGTAAGTTTGCAAGAGGCGAAGTATAATTTGATGAGCAGCTACTTAAATCTTGGTTAATTTGCCGAATTGATTGTTGGCAACTGTACTTGAACGCAAATTTAGTTGAAGCTTTCCTGTTTCAAAAGAGTTTGGTGATGGGGGGGACAGTGAGAATAAGGGCTCTGCTCAAAATGGGAGCAAGTTAAAGGTTCTCAGGATGCATTCAGATTTAATATTAGATTCCTGTGTGGCAGAATCAAAGGGAATCATAACACATATAGCATTATGGGTGGTCTGAATGCTGCTCCCTCACCCCTGTGTTCTACCATGTCCCTCCGAATGACAGTTATATTGTGAATCTTTTACCGAAAGATATCATTTTATTTTTGACTGCTGTGGCAGGATTAGGGTGGGTGGGGATTGGAAGATGTTCAGAAAGCACATCTTGCGAGCCTTGCCTCCATTGCCATGAACAAAAATTGTGATTCATGCGTAAGTAAATATTTATTACTTAGTGATTTTCAGATAATAGCATTGCACTTGTTTGTTTTAACCCAGTAGTAAATGTGATAATGCATGAAAATTTGAAGCTGCAAAAGCCCGTTGCTTTCCACTTGGCTGATCCCAGTGACTGGATGCTCATTGTAGCAGCCTCTGAGAAATGGCGTGCAGCTTATAGCAGATAGCATAGAAACCCTTTCAGTATGTCATTGTACTTTGATTGAAGCTTTGATCCTGGTTCTATATTGTGGGGTTCTGTATCTGAGTGAGCTGATACTCTGCTGGGCAGATTCAGCACCAACAGGAAAACTGCACTTTCACAATTGCTTATTAAATCTGTATAGGAGTCAAACCTGAAATCTGAAGAGTCTGTCCAAGGATTGTAAGTTGCTTGGAGAGGAAAACATGCCCCAAAATATGTTTGTTTTGCAAAAAGATGCCTGTTGCAAAGATGGGAATAATGAATGGTTTTGTGCAACCCAGGAACTGGGATTCGAGCAGCATCCTCTTAAATTGTTTTAATTTCTTGAGACCTGGGTAGATGTACTGTGAGGGTAACATACTGATAGTCAGCAAAGAAAGAGGTCAGTCTAACTGTAGAAAGGGCATGTTTATAGATTTTGTTGATTTGCTGTAGTTGGTGCTTTTACCAGCATATTATAATATCCCTTTGAGAAAACATTTCGTCCAGTACAAAATATCATAACTAAGTTAATGGCTTTGTAGTCTTTTTATGGTTACAAGAACTGGCTTTGTGGGCAACAGTTTCTTTCTTACTGATTTGTATCTGACAACATTGAGGAAAGTTGAGCAATGCTCTTTGCAAAGAGTGTTCCTCTCTGAATAACATTTTGGAGCATTTAGCTGGTTGTCCATTAAACTAGTTGGCCTCTCATGACATAGGTCATGGTGGTGGCAACAGAGGACGACTATAGCAGAATTCTCTGGGATGTGGGAGGGCTTAAGGATGAGTGGGTCCTGCAGTGCAGGAATCGGGGAAGACACAGTCGTGTGACCAGAGTGATGAAAGAGATTAATGATTTCACTCTCCTCTGACGCTAGTACTCCTGAAAAATACAATTAAGAGGATGGTGGACCCTCATGGCCAGGGGAAATATGATTTTGTAGTACAGTTGGGTTGATAGTTTAATATTTGGCAGTCGAAAATACATTTGTTTTAGTGGTCCATTTTTAATAAAGAACTGTCATAAATGGCCACTAACCAAAGACTTCACCCCTCTGTTAATCTCTCAACAGTTATATGATGATGATCGGGTGGACTCTCAGAGGCTTTTTCCCAGGGTGGAAATGGCTGCTACGAGAGGACACAGATTTAAGGTGCTGGGGGGTAGGTACAGGGGAAATGTTAGGGGGAAGTTTTTCACACAGAGGGTGGTGGGCGAGTGGAATCGGCTGCCGTCAGTGGTGGTGGAGGCAAACTCAATAGAGTCTTTTAAGAGACTCCTGGATGAGTACATGGGACTTAATAGGATGGAGGGTTATAGGTAGGCCTAGAAGGTAGGGATATGTTCGGCACAACTTGTGGGGCCGAAGGGCCTGTTTTGTGCTGTAGTTTTTCTATGTTTCTATGCGTGAGTAATTCCTGGTATCCTGCTAACAATTCTCCCTTAATGTTCACAGTCAGTAATAGATTATAGAGGGATATGGGCCAAATGTGGGCAATTGGGATTAGTTTAGGGGTTTTTAAAAAAATGGGCGGCATGGACAAGTTGGGCCAAAGGGCCTGTTTCCATGCTGTAAACCTCTGACTCTATAACTGGTTATTCGGTTTTATGGGACCTTGTGTGCAAACTAGCCACTGTATTTACCTGCTTAATGGTCACAACACTAGAAGATACCTGTCCCTATTTTGTAGGTTTTATGTTTGTATAAAGTACATCAGTGAGTAAGACCTTGCTTGTTCATTCATGCAAGTTGATTTGAGATGGTGTCTTCACCCCATTGCACCTTCATGCATTTCCATTGGACAACAGTTTGCATTGGGAGCTCTGCTTGCCCCATTCCAAATCTTTGAGTCAATAAATGTTTAAATAAGTTTAGAAAGAGAGTATTAATATTGGTTTCCCAGGCTCCAAACTTCGAAGAAAAGTTTGAAATAAAGGTGGAACTTTCACTTGCATTTGATGCCTTGTACTGTCCTCAAAATCACTCTGCTTCACGCCAGTAAATTGCTTTTGTACATCATATCATGGTTGAATATGCCGAAGCTGTAAATGATCTCCCAGTCTCCTGAGGGTTCTGTCATGATTGAAAGTCCAATGTGGAATAAGCACGGAAGTCCACTGAATTGGCAGTTCATGTTGGTACTTGGGGAATTTCTGCAGTTGTACCACTTCTGACACCAGAGAAAGAAGGTGGGATTGACTAAAGAAGACCTGATGAATTATGACAATTATGGAGGACCATCAAGAATGGGACACCACCTGCTCTGGAGCTTATGATGGTCAGGGGCTGGTGGCAGAGTCTTGCTGCCCATTGTCCTCCATAGGACTGGAGGTACTAAGTCTTCCAAAAGCGTGTGGAGCCTTCACCTGAATAGGTAGTTAGGATCTTGGTTCAGTGTGCCGTCCAAAAGATGGTGCCTTGAACAACACAGTATTCCAGCAGTGGAATGCCAACCCATATATTGTGCTCAAAATCTGAGACGGTTCGGTGTAACCCAGTCAGTGAGTAAACATGGAAGACGTTTGTAATGTTCTGGGAAGCCTAATTATAGGGAATTCCAGAAGCCAAAACTTATTTAACATTGTTGCAAGTGACTGTTGATTTAATTGTATATTCAATGCAGAATAGATCATTTCTGGGTATTAGCATGTGCTATGATTAAGTCATCTATGGCCTTGCTTCATTCCACCCTCAGCATTTTTCTGCTTCTTTTCCCTATCTTTGTCTTCCCTGAAGATATTAACTTCACCCTTTGGGGAAGAGTTTATAGTGTTTCATGTGAATGGCCAGTTTTTTGTGTGTCCTAACGCAAGTCCCAAACCTGTTATCCAGCTGTAGAGAACACCGTGTCTGAGCCCCATCCTGTCAATTTCTGACTTCCGCATGTGATTTCCAGATGATGTTGCTGCAGAATGATTTGCAGTGAGAATCCTGACTTAGCTTGGCTGACTTACCCCAACTTAAGTGCAATGGCCAATTATAGCACCTTCATTACTTCCCCAACTGTGATCTGCTAACTCAGTAGAGTCTGGAGACCAAACTTGGGACAGTGGAACTAATCCTTGAGTTTGTTACCCTTTTTAATATTAAAAGCATGGATGGGCAATCACACTCTTGTTCAGCAGTGAGGTTGCCGCACCTGAACACAGTTTTCATTGCAAGCAGTGTACTTGTGAGCATGTCTTGTAGTAACTGTTCCTGTATGTCCCTCAGTCATTGCAAATTGTTTTGGCGTTGGTGCTCTTACTTGATGTAGCTGGCCAGTAAGAACTGTTTGTTAGCATTTTGTCATTAAAATTTCCCCAGGCTTTTGTTTTGATTTGATTTATTGTTGTCACATGTATTAGTATACAGTGAAAAGTATTGTTTCTTGCACACTATGCAGACAAAGCATACCGTTCACAGAGAAGGAAACGAGAGAGTGCAGAATGTAGTGTTACAGTCATAGCTAGGGTGTAGAAAAAGATCAACTTAATGCAAGGTAGATCCACTCAGAAGTTTGATGGCACCAGGGAAGAAGCTGTTTTTGAGTCGGTTGGTATGTGACCCTCAGACTTTTGTATCTTTTTCCCGACGGAAGAAGGTAGAAGAGAGAATGTCCGGGGTGCATGGGGTCCTTAATTATGCTGGCTGCTTTTCCAAGGCAGCGGGAAGTGTAGACAGAGTCAGTGGATGGGAGGCTGGTTTGCATGATGGATTGGGCTACATTCATGACCTTTTGTAGTTTCTTGCGGTCTTGGGCAGAGCAGGAGCCATACCAAGCTGTGATGCAACCAGAAAGAATGCTTTCTATGGTGCATCTGTAAAAGTTGGTGAGAGTCGTGGCTGACGTGCCAAACTTCCTTAGTCTTCTGAGAAAGTAGAGGTGTTGGTGGGCTTTCTTAACTATAGTGTCAGCATGGGGGGAACCAGGACAGGTTGTTGGTGATCTGGACATCTCAAAACTTGAAGCTCTAGACCATTTCTACTTCATCCCCATTGATGTAGACAGGGGCATGTTCTCCTTTACGCTTCCTGAAGTTGATGACATTCTGCTTCATTTTGTTGACATTGAGGGAGAGGTTATTGTTGCCGCACCAGTTCACCAGATTCTCCATCACATTCCTGTACTCTGTCTCGTCATTGTTTGAGATCTGACTCACTACAGTGGTGTTGTCAGCAAACTTGAAAATTGAGTTGGAGGGGAATTTGTCCACAAAATTATAGGTGTATAAGGAATATAGTAGGGGCTGAGAACACAGCCTTGTGGGGCACCAGTGTTGCGGATGATTATGGAGGTGTTGTTGCCTACCCTTGTTGATTGTGGTCTGTGAGTTGGGAAGTTCAGGATCCAGTCACAAAGGGAGGAGCCGAGGCCCAAGCCACGGAGTTTGGAGATGATTTTAATAGGAATAGTGGTGTTGAAGACAGAGTTGTAGTGGATAAATAGGAGTCTGACATAGGTGTCTTTGTTATCTAGATATTCCAGGGTTGAGTGCAAGGCCAGGTAAATGATGTCTGCTGTGGACCTGTTGCGGCAATAGGCGAACTGTAGTGGATTCAGGCAGTCCAGGAGGTTGGAATTGATTCGTGTCATGACTAGCCTTTCGAAGCAATCCATGATGATGGATGTCAGAGCCACTGGACAATAGTCATTAAGGCACGCTGCTTGGCTTTCCTTTGGTACCGGGATGATGGTCATTGTCTTGAAGCAGATAGGGACTTCAAATTGTTGTAAAGAGGTGTTGAAAATGTCTGCGAATACCCCCGCCAGCTGATCTGCGCAGGAGATGTGTGCTCGTCTGGGTATCCCATCTGGGCCAGTCGCTTTCCGTGGGTTGACCTTCGAGAAATCTGCACTAACATCTGCATGGTGACCTTAGATACAGGTTCATCTGAGGCTTCCAGGGTGGAGGGCTCGCTCTCGCTGACCTCTTGCTCAAAACGGGCGTAGAATGCATTGAGCTCATCAGGGAGGGGAGCATTGGAGCCAGCGATTTTTCATGCCTTCATCTTGTAGCCTGTTATGTCTTGCAGACCTTGCCATAGTCGGCGGGTGTCCGTGTGGCTAGCCTGATGGCCTATTGCAAGATAAGCCTCGTGATCTTCTGTGAGTGACACAGGATGGATCCTTTGTCAGTGCTGTCCAATGAGTGGATCCTCAAAGACAGGAAAGATGTTATCTTAAAGTTGATGTCTTCACTTTTTAAATATCAGATATAGAATATATATTTTATTTTGAGATGTGTGCATCGCTGGCAAGTCCAGCATTTGTTGCTCATCTTTAATTGCCCTTGATGCACTGATGAGCTACCTTCTTGGGTACACCTACAGTGCTGTTAGAAAGGGAGTTCCAGGTTTTTAACCCAGCAACATTGAAGAAACAATGATGCAGTTCCAAGTCAGGATGGTGTTAAGGGAAACTTGCAGGTAATGGTGTTTTAGTGTGTTTCCTGCTTTTGTACTTCTAGGTAGTAGGTGTACTTTAGTGGTTACAGGTTTGGAAAGTACTGTCAAAGGAAGCTGAATGAGTTGTTGCATTGCACTGGTGGTGGAGGGCGTAAATGTTAAAGACGGCCGATGGGATACTGGCAAAGCAGGCTGTTCTGTCCCGGATGGTGCAGAGCTTCTTGTGTTGTAACTGCACTCATCCAGGCAAGTGGTGAGTATTCCATCAGGCTTCTGATGAGTACCTTGTAAATTCGTGATGGGCAACCTGCGATCCATGGACCATATAAGGCCCATCTGTGTTTTGAATGAGGTCACAGCAGATTTTGTTAATCTTTGCCCAGGCATAGGGTTGCCACGTTCTGCTGATTTCCATGCGCATTGTTTTTTTTTCCTTATTGGTGTGACTGAAGTGATATGCAGGTAAAGCAAGGGCGAGTGAAGTGAGGTGCATGCTGATTGTACACACATAATCGGCAGCAAGCGGGAGAGGGTAGGGAAGTACAATTGGCAGTGAGTGGGAGAGTCAGGGTTTACAATTGGCAGCGAACGGGAGAGGGTCGGGCAGTCCAATTGGCAGCTGAATTGGAGGCAAAGAACAGGACATAAGTAGTATTAACATATTTGTCTTGTATTTTGTGTATTTGTTTATTAATATACTAATTTAGCAATGTAAAGTATGTAAACTTGCAAGTTATGATGATTTAATTTTTTTCATGACAAGGAAGGTCCTACAGATCCTAACTAAAGTTCACATTGGTTGTAATGGGAAAATCTGATTTGCTTAATAGTTTTTCATTTAAAGCTGCACTTTACAACAATGCAGCTGCAACATTATACAAGAAATTACTATACTGTTCTGTTTAGTTATCTTAGCTTGATTAGGACAGTATTCTTCCCTCAACCAACACCACCAAAACCAGTTAATTAATTGTTGGTGGAACCTGAATGTGTGCAAAATGGCTGCTGCATTTGTCTGCACAAGTCACTGCATTTAAAGGTAATTTGCAGTGAAGTGCTTTGAGACATTTCTGAGATGTAGTAATTCCCCATCGAATGCAAAGTCTTTGTATTTCGAAAATAGCGTAAAGCTTGACTAAAAAATAACACATCACCTCACAAGTGCATCATCTTAGGTTATGCCGGCTTAGCTGTGTTGTTGATGGTTAATAATTGATCTCTGTATCCTGGTAACAGTTGTGCTGAATCTGTATTTCTTCCCTGCAGCAACTGAATTGTGCTGTTCCATTTTAATATTTAAAGTATGATTGACAGCTGACCGTTCTATATTTTGAAAACTCTAGTTATTGTGAAGTTCAGTCCTCATGTTACCAAAAATTTATTTATGCATGGATTTTTTTTTTAGATAACCATTTGAGTTTGATTCATCTGCTTGGTTGTAATGAAAGCATGTTTATTCCTAGTTGAGCCCTCAGATCCAAAGATATTGCTGCTGTTGGCTGGCTTGCACAGTTGATCATCTGTGCAGCAAACACATGATGCAATAATGTTTAGATCTGTGTCGCATTCACTTTTGAAACTGATCTTCAAAGTTAGTCATCAAAAATACAACAGAAACGAAGTTTACAAATGCGGGGGTGGGGGCAGTGTTGTAGTGGGGAGGGGAAGAGGAATGGGATGGCCCTTGGAATTTGGAAATGTATAGTGTAACCGATGAGCTAAGGGAGGTACATGAACCCACCCAGCTCAATGTTCCACACATTTTAACACAGACACTGCTCTCAAAATCAGTTAAAATAGGAGCCCAGCTAACCAAAATGATGCATTTTAGAATCTTTGGAAAGTGGAAAGCACATATCGGGCATATTGTTTGGAGGAAAATTCATCAGTTTGCTTCAGAAGAATTCAGGTAATCAGATGTGTGGTATTGTTAACATCCACTGAGCTGTCTGCTTTCAACTGCCATGTGCCTGGACAGCGCTTCTGCCTGCCTCTTGTCAGTAATCACTCATGTGTGAAATAACAGAAAATTAGGTCAGAGCCGTGCCAACCCAGCTTTGGGTTGGTGGGGGTCGGGGGCAAGGTTGGCTTCCTCTGCACTGAACTAAATACCTATTTTCTGTGTCCTTGCAAGTAATGCTAAGGTTTGTAGCTGCTTCATTTTTGCATTGAGCTCTAATAATGTGAATATTTCAAGTACTATAGCCATAGCACTCCCCAGTCTGTTTCTGTATCAAGCTTATAACAAGTTTATTTCCATCCACAATGTCTTGCGTGGCAGTGGGTAGTGTCTGCAGAAAAGGATTTTATTCTCAGCCTTTACAAAATATGGTTGAAGACAATGGAATAACACAGAGCGTTCCATGATTTCAGTAGTTTAGTGTGCAAGATATTGTGGACTGGGATGCAAGAATTGCTGATCAATGTTAAACGTGACCGTAAATTGAGTCTGTGTCTTATAAGTTCTGTTTGTGAACAGAATTCCCACTCACCTGAAGAAGGGGCTCAGAGCCTCGAAAGCTTGTGTGGCTTTTGCTACCAAATAAACCTGTTGGACTTTAACCTGGTGTTGTTAAACTTCTTACTGTGTTTACCCCAGTCCAACGCCGGCATCTCCACAACGTGACCGTATCCATTTCTACTCCAGGTAGTTGATAAGAACAACAAAGAATTTGTTTTTACTGTGGTCAGAAGTTTGTCTTTAGTGTATGTTGTGGAATGTAATATTTTGTTACATGGGTCATGCAGAGTGTTGCATGGGCACAGCTCTATTATATATGTTGGCTGGTATACATTTCCTATGTGTATTTTTGGTTGAATGTATGAGCTCTAGGTTTAATCAACCTCTGAAAATCCTAGGGTGCCTAATTTGGCAAGTAATGTTATAAAAGCATTAAGATGCAATGGTGAAACTTATTTGGAATCTGCAGAAATCCAACCAACAAAAATAGTTTGGCAAAAGTTACTGTTCCTGGGTTTTACACTTTTAAAAGAACATTACACCTTGCACACTGCAAGAGAGACTTGATTTGCTCTGCCAGCACACTCCAGGAGAATTTTCTGTTCAGCTTTCTCTTTATCCAGTATAATTGAGCATTGGCTCTTTATTTAAGCAACACTGCAGCTCAGTACTTGGATTGACGTTAAGCACATGAGCTCCCACATAGGGCTCCAAATTAACCAATCGTATTCAGGTTAGTCTGGTATTCTTGTAAATAATGTTGGAATTCTTTAAGGTACTGAAAATTTCACTCTGCTTTCACACAGCCCATTCTTTCCCGGAAACTTGCACCATTCCTCGCCTGGCTTCCTCTCCTGGCAAGAGCAAAAGAAAGGAAAACCTCTATAAGCACCTCTATAAAAGGAAGCTCTGGAGTTTTATTATCCACTGCTGTATTTATCAAAAATTTGGAAAATAAATTAACCGAATTAAGAGCTGTTTTCACACTCTTCCACCCAAAAGAAAACACCCCTTTCCTGTTCACCAGTGTTTATTAATGCAGTGAATGTTCAATAAACTGTCCATGCAGTTGTTCTAACGGATCATTTTTTTCCCCCTCAAGTGCCAGAACCAACCAAGACCAGTCAAAGCCAGCCTCAGCCTGCCAACCCTAACAGCGGCACTTCCACAACTACCAGCAACAATAGCAATGCCAAGCGGGTCCCAGCCAACACTCAGCAGCAAGCCTTGTCTCGCTATCCACCTCGTGAAGTACCGCCACGCTTTCGACACCAAGAGCAAAAGCAACTGCTGAAAAGGGGCCAGCAGCTACCATCAGCAGCTGGGACCGCAACGCCAGTACTGACCAGCCTGTCTGGAGGCAACACTGTTACTCTGCAGCCAGTGACCAACGGACAGCTGCAATACAGCAGCAAAATTCAAACAGGTAACTGATTCTACAGACTGCAAATAAGGTTAAGAAACACTTTCTCAAACTGCTGATAAAATTTCACTTTGCTATTACACTAAATTTGCTCAGTTGCAGTAACTTGACTATACGATATCATTATCGTTTTAACAGCTGGGCTAGCTGATCACTATACTAAGGAGAATGTCAGTGACTAGAGTTTAGTTAAGTATTTGATTTTGACATTCCAGGAAGAGATGCATCTAGAAGTGTTTTCCTTTTGAACATTTTTGAGTTGGTGACATTCCTCTCCCTTAGCTGGGTTTGTTGCTGCAACTATAGTTGTTCAGTTACCTAAGTTCTGAGTGTAGCGACTTTTAAGCTAACATCTGGAAAATTCATCTGTAGAGACAAGTGGCTCATTTAAGTACGTATGCACTAAACATCCTGGCAATGCATCCTAAAGCTTATAGAGTTCCTAATCTGTCATAACGCAGTACATTGTGCTGCTGTGTATTCTACTCTATACTTTTGCTCTTGTTCACCCTCCCAACCATGGGATGAAGTCTTCCTGGCCAGATAGCACAAATGAAGGGTCCATTTCATAATGAAAGATTTGTAGGTCTGTGAAATTTTTAATTATGAACCAGTACAGATTGTGGGATCCTATTGTAAAAATGCTCAATCTAATTGCTGGTGATTATAACTACTTTAAGCACTTGCGGTTTTATTTTATTTCAGGTGTGTTCTTTAAGAGGCCCCCACCTACCCCTTTTCTATGAGCTTCAGATATTTTAATGCATGATTAATGCCATTCTGCTGTGCATAAAATCATAAAATGGTTACACCAAAGAAAGAGGCCATTTGGCCTGTTCAGTCCATGCTGGGTCTCTGCAAGTGCAATTTAGTGAGTCCCACAATCCTGCCCCAATCCACTTCAATGCTTATCCAACTTGGTTTTTTAAAAATCATGATTAAAAGTTTCTCAGAAGACTTGCACAATTATTTCAGCACCAACCATATGTCCTAGTGCTTAAAAGTTCCCTGTTTACATCATAAGTCAGTTTCCACAGGCACAGCGTATGCCCAATTGTAACTCTGTGACTATTGTACTTCTTCCCACTAAGTAGCAAACAGATGTGGCTGCTTCCGATGGGCATAGTTTTGTTAATGTGGCTATCGACAGAAGCTTTATACTTTGAGTGTGGTAACTTTTTGCCATTGTCAACCAACTGATCGCTTTTGCAGAACCGTTCCTAGTTCATCACAAATACAGCAGTGCTCGTCACCTTCCTCCTCACCCAATCTCATCATGACAGTTTAACTTGAATGCTGAGTACTTTTCATTAAATATGCTTGATTTTTTCATTTTGTGAAGGATGCGATAGGACAGATTGGAAAAGTAGTATTTTAGGTTTCAGATGCAAATGGAAAGAAAGGGGCGAATGGGGGTGCAGTGTGAGAATTGAAGTATATGTTGGTGTTAATACTCTCATTAAAGTCAACTGATGTCTGTGCCTGGATTGTATTTATTATTCATTGAAAATAGTCAAAACAAGTTGGACCAGAAAGGCAGGAATTTCTCAAATCATTGGCAATCTGAAGATTGCGTCCTCTGTACTTAATGTACCAATTGGCTTAGCTGACTTGCTCAGAGTTGTATTGAAAACGTAATCATTACCCCACCCCCATTATCAGTTGAATTTCATGGCCTTTAAGGGGGTCACTGAAATTTGTCATATATTGGATATTGAAACAATGTTTTGCATTTATATATTG
Organism: Mustelus asterias; assembly: GCF_964213995.1. Classification (NCBI taxonomy): domain Eukaryota; kingdom Metazoa; phylum Chordata; class Chondrichthyes; order Carcharhiniformes; family Triakidae; genus Mustelus; species Mustelus asterias. The sequence goes on from NC_135823.1 coordinate 37,235,098, forward strand.
ATATTGTGACTACTCTCAAGATATTGACTAAAATTTTTGCTTATTGCTGCACTTTGTTTTAACATTTCTCATTGGGGTCCTGCATCATTAGCATGTCAAATATACTTTTATATTAGCTCCTGTGTTTTGGAACTTTGGCCGACTGCATACCATGATGGGAAGAGAATTAACTAGTACATCTGTGTTTTTCAGATGTTGGTTAAGGGGTAAGTGCAAGCCTGGACATCTTGCTCTTCAAGTAATGGCATGGGATCTTTTGCATTCACCATCATCTGAAAGAAGGTAGCTCTGACAGTCTTCAAAAGCAAACTTAACCCCAACTTAACCCAGTAGCTCACTAGCCTTTTTACTTGCGCAAGCCGCATGCAATGGTGCAGCAGACCTTTGATGTCACACTCCACTTGTGCCTCTTTTTTTGGCTTCCCTTCTATCCCAAAATTCATGTTGTATCAAAGCTCTATGATTGAATCACATTTGATTCTTGTGAGTTGGGCTGCCTTTGGTGAGTTTATTCCTGATAGAAATTGTTGTACTTGAGTGCTGTTAAGTTACTCAATTTTTCTGCAGTATAATGCTATTGAGAGCCACTGAACCTTATGCCCTGGGGCAGTTTCAGTTTATAAAAACACCCCCACCCAATTAGAACTGAGGGTAACTGAAAAACTGGTCAGTAAAATTTTGAAGATATGTTATTTTTATTGCTTTAACTGTGATGAGGGAGACTAGTGTTTTACTCTTTGATCAGGAGTGAGCTGAGAATATATTGAACCCTGACACCTTTTATGGTTCTCTTGCTTTTTCTTAGGCATGCCTCCCATTCGGGATTTGGTCAGCCATTCCCCTAACCAGTCAGGTGACTAAAGCTTTATATTTTCTCTCCCTTCTCTTTTTCCTTCTGTCATCCCTTCCATTCCCTTCCTTTCTGTCACTATCTCAAGTGTGGCTTGATTTTGCACTTCCTGAAAAATGAAGGGATTGTGGCAGTGACTGTTTACATGATTCTGACTGGATGTGCTTGTGATTACTGACTGGGAATGTTGGTTGGGTTCAGCCAGCTTGCCTTGCTTCTTGGTGCATCTGTCATGTTTTATGTTTGATAGTGTCAACAGACTTGCATGCTCCTCTGAAGTGTCTTTTATGTGACTCAGGTACAATTTTAAAAGCCTTTCCTGTTGCACGTAATGAGTAATATCATGTAGACTTGACTGCCAGGGATCCTCCGTATTCATCTGTACAGGAATAACATTTAAGTTATTTTTAAAACTCAATGTTATCTGTGTAACAAGCCCAGTCTGGGCTGGGAATGGTGCTAAGTTTTGTCTTCATGTGGAATCTTACCGAATGTTAATATTGCAATCAGACTTCTGTTCTGCTGTTAAATGAGAAGTCTCATTTTAAAACTATTTTTGGAGCTGTTGTGAGGAGCTCCCTGCTCTTGCACAAAACCACAGCCCTCTATAGAATTGGCCAAACGTATAACTTTATGTTGTTGTGTTTTGGTAAGAAGCAGGCACACATTTAAATCAGTTTTCCCATGAATCTGCACATATCTCAAGTTACTGATATTAACAGATCTTGGGGATGTGATTACGATATTTCCACCAATAGGGCAGCAACGCTAACCTACCTTTCTGTATGTGTGTGGTGGAGAGGTGGAGAGGTGTGTGTGCGCAGGTGTGGTGGAGGGGGGGATGGGGGATGTGGTGGAGGGGTGGGGATGGGGGAGGGTGTGTGGGTGGGAATAGCGGGGGTGGGTGGAGGGGTGTGTACGCGTGCGTTCAAGTGCGTGTTCGTCGCTTGGCTTTCAAGGACCGGTTTGGACGAAAGCTGCAGTCCAGCTCTATGACATGATGCAATAGATCCTAAACTAACTTCCTGACCCCAGCTTTTTGTTTTGGAGACGTTGCAGTGAGCATTCTATGATCAGAGTAATTTTAGTTCGTGATTTTACTTGCACTCTCTAAAGACTTCATGTCTGTTTTTGGATAATTTAATAAAACACTCTGATCTTTTTCCATGTAATCCTTGAGATTAATTTAGTCTTTATGTAATCACAATTCCAGTTGTTTCTGCGGGAAACTGTACGAAAACCTCAGTATGCACCTCATGGGATGAGGTGAACTCTCTTTAAGAGAAAACTTCAAATGTTGAAGCTATACAGTATCTGAACATAAGAACATAAGAAATAGGAGCAGGAGTAGGCCATCTAGCCCCTCGAGTCTGCCCCACCATTCAATAAGATCATGGCTGATCTGAAGTGGATCAGTTCCACTTACCCGCCTGATCCCTATAACCCCTAATTCCCTTACCGATCAGGAATCCATCTATCCGTGATTTAAACATATTCAACGAGGAAGCCTCCACCACTTCAGTGGGCAGAGAATTCCAGAGATTCACCACCCTCTGAGAGAAGAAGTTCCTCCTCAAGTCTGTCCTAAACTGACCCCCCTTTATTTTGAGGCTGTGCTCTCTAGTTCTAGCTTCCTTTCTAAGTGGAAAGAATCTGTCTACCTCTACCCTATCCAGCCCCTTCATTATCTTATAGGTCTCTATAAGATCCCCCCTCAGCCTTCTAAATTCCAACGAGTACAAACCCAATCTGCTCAGTCTCTCCTCATAATCAACACCCCTCATCTCTGGTATCAACCTGGTGAACCTTCTCTGCACTCCCTCCAAGGCCAATATATCCTTCCGCAAATAAGGGGACCAATACTGCACACAGTATTCCAGCTGCGGCCTCACCAATGCCCTGTACAGATGCAGCAAGACATCTCTGCTTTTATATTCTATCCCCCTTGCGATATAGGCCAACATCCCATTTGCCTTCTTGATCACCTGTTGCACCTGCAGACTGGGTTTTTGCATCTCATGCACAAGGACCCCCAGGTCCCTTTGCACAGTAGCATGTTGTAATTTTTTTCCATTTAGATGATAATCCAATTTGCTATTATTTCCTCCAAAGTGAATAACCTCGCATTTGTTAACGTTATACTCCATCTGCCAGATCCTCGCCCACTCACTCAGCCTGTCCAAATCTCTCTGCAGACCTTCTATGCCCTCCACACGATTCACTTTTCCACTTATCTTTGTGTCGTCTGCAAACTTTGTTACCCTACACTCAGTCCCTTCCTCCAGGTTGTGGTTCTGATTAACCCGTGCACTTTCAGTTTTCCACTGACCACTATTTCTTTCATGAGTCACTGCTCGACCAATCAGCAAGCAAAGAGGAGTCCAAGACACAATTATAAAAGTGTTGCTAGATAACTTGAGTGTTATGAATTAGCAGTCCACCCCCATTTTCTTCAGCTTTACAAATACAACCTATTTGCTCTTTACTGTGAGTAACATCTTACCTCTTGATTGAATTAATAAATTGTGATTTTCTAAAGATTCTCTTTGATCCGTGTGTTGAAGTGTGCTGCTTGGGAGGTTGTAGCTGGCGTGTTGTAAGACTATACAACATAGTGAATATACTGTCAGTACGTTCACGATGGGCAATCCTACGTAAGGATAGTCCCTCCAGTGTGTGATCATGTCAATTATTAAACAGTTTAGAACTTCTTGATAATCATGTGTGGATTCTGTTGGGCTGGTTGATAGCAAAGCTTGGTTTGGATGCTGCCTTAGGTTAGCAGTGGTCAACCTGCTCAGTGCAGTAGTGTTCCTGTGAAGAAAGAGAGTGAATGTTAGTCTCTATGTATTTATTCATTCTGCTTCTGCAACATATTTTGCAGTATTGCTGCACCAAAAATATTTTCTGCATGGAAAGTCTACTTGGATCTGATTTTTCTGTGAGGCTTTGGCAATTTAATCGTGGATTTGAATGGAATTAGAACAATTGTGTGTTGGTATGTGATTGAAGCCATGACATTTGTCCTCCGTAATTACCAGTCAGTTTACTGTGGCCTCTCTTGGCAATCAAAGCAAGCTGATGCATTTATAAGCATTGATCATCTTCACTTTGAAACCATTCTAGCTATCATTATGATGAGCATCACACTAAAAGTAGATACATTTTTAACGTTACTCGCCATCATTTGGGTCACAGTGTGGTTGGAAAGGAAAGAATGTAAACACTGCCTTGGAATTCTTTGGAATGTTTTGGTCTGGAAGACACCTTTTTAAAAACACATGCAAAGCAGAGGTCATCAATTTTTGCATGGTGTGTTTTGTGGTTGGAGGGAAGGAAAGGAAATAAGTAAAATTAGCAGGGATTCTGTGAGGGATCCAGTTAAAATGTTCCATTGTTTTCAATTAGATGTGGTGTGTCTTTTGTAAGCCACTGTGATGGTACAACTTTTAATGCAATGGATAGGATATCTTGTTCTGGTAAGCACTGACATAAACAAACTTAGTAAGACAAGCCAATAGTCGTGTAAATATCATAAGATGAAGGTTTAAGGGCCTATTCAGACTTGTATATAGCCAATGTGGCAAATTCTGCAAGATCAATCCATCATGATCAGGTTGTATTTTCTGAATTTTCAGTGGAATACTGAGTTTTGTTTCCCACCCCCAAGTTCAATTCATGCTCTATTCGTTTGTAGGTTCATTGGTAGTTTAACATGGAGAAAAATATATATATATACTCTCACTTGCTCTAGTGGAAGTTCCTGGAACCAGTATCAGATTTCCCAGTCCAGCTCAGAGAAATTGGCACGGCTAAAACCTGACTGGCTTCCGTGGAGAGACTGGAGATTGCCAGTAATTCATTCTGATTCTTATTGTTTACACTGCGTAACGTTAACCTATTTGAGGCCTGCACCAAAATCCAGTATTAAATGAGGTTTAGGTGAAGTACGGTGGAAGGAGGCTCATGTGATGCATTAATAGAGACACTGATCAGTTGGGCCAAATAGCCTGCTTCTAAGAACATAACACGAGTAGGCCATTCAGCCCTTTGATCCTGCTCCATCATGCAATAATGATGGTTGATCTACCTCAGCTATACCTTCCCGTACTGTCCGCACATCCTTTGAACCCCTTTGTAATGAAAAATCTATTCATCTCTGATTTGAACATAACCAACCGATCATCGACAGTTGTCTCGGGTTGAAAATTCCAAAGGTTCACAACCTTTTGAGTAAAGGCATTTCTCCTCATCTCGGTCATAAATATCCAACCTGATATGCTGAGAGTAAGACTATTTCTGGACTCGGGCAGGGGAAACATCCTCCCAGCATTTATCTTGAAAAGCCCTTTAAAACTTTGATTTATGAGATCACCTTTCATTTTTCCAAGTGCGTGTGTATATAGGCCCATTAAACTCAAACTCTCCATTTAAGGCAATCCCCTCATCCCAAAAATTAGTCCAGTGAACATTTGTAGCACTCCCTTTAAAGCAAGTGCTTCCTTTCTTTGGTAAGGATGCCAAAACAGTAGATTGAACCCCAGGTGTGGTTGGACTCCGGACATCATGAAGTCTCATGGCGTCTGGTCAAGGAAACCTGCTGCTGATTGCCACCTAGCACCCCCAATTCAGCTGATGAATCAGTACTCCTCCACATTGAACACCAGTTGGAAGAGGTACTGAGGGTTGCAAGAGCATAGAATACGCTCTGGGTGCAGGACTCCAACATTCATCATCAAGAGTGGCTCAGTACCACCAGTACTTACCAAACTGGCTGAGTCCTGAAGGACAAACCTTCCAAACTGGGTTTGTGGCAGGTGATGTGGGAACCAACAAGAGCGAAAAACAAACTTGACCTCATTCTCACTAATCTGCCTACTACAGATGCATCTGTCCGTGACAATATCAGTAGGAGTGACCACTGTACAATTCTTGGGAGAGGAGGTGCCACTTTCACATCCATGTTTTGTGGCACTACCATCGTGCTAGAAGGGATAGATTTCTAACAGACTCAAACTAGCAACTCAAAAATGCAAATCCATGAGATGCTGTGGACCTTCAGTCCACAGAATTGTATTCAATCGTAATCTGTAACCTCTAGGCCGAGAATATTCCCCACTCTACCATTACCGCCAAGGCATGGGATCAACCCTGATTCAATGAAGAGTGCAGGAGGGCATGACAAGAGCAATGCCAAGTATATCTAAAAATGAGGTGTCAACCTTGTGACACTACAACATAGGACTGCTTACGTGCCAGCAGTAAAAGCAGCATGTGATAGCCAGAGCTAAGAGTTCCCATGACCAGTGGATCAATTCTAAGCTCTGCAGTCCTGGTACGTCCAGTCATGAATGATGATGACCAATTAAACAACTAGTAGAAGGAGGAGCTAGCTCCATAAATATTCCCATCCTGAAATGGGGGGAGACCTAGCACATCTGTGCAAAAGACAAGGCTGAAGCCTTTGCAACCAACTCAGCCATAAATGCTGGATGAATGATCCATCTCAGCCTATTTTAGGTGCCCAGCATTACAGATGCCAGTCTTCAGCCAATTTGATTCAGTCCACGTGATGTGACTGCCTTTGACATCAAGTCAACATGTGACGGAGCGTAGCATCAAGTAACCTGAGCAAAATGGAGTCAGTGGGGGTGGGGAGAATTCTCCACATGTTGGAGTCATGCCTAGCACAGAGGAACATGATTGTGGTTTTTGGGGGGTCAATCACTTCAACCCTTGAACATCACTGCTGAGGTTCCTCAGGTTAGTGTTTTGGTTGGCATGGTGGCACAATGGGGGTGGCACAGTGATTAGCACTGTTGCCTCACAGCTCCAGAGGCCTGGATTCAAAGCCAGCCTTGGGTGACTGTGAAGTTTGCACTTGTTTGCATGGGTTTCCTCCCATTGTCGAAAGATGTGCAGGTTAGGTGGATTGGCCATGCTAAATTGTCCCTTAATGTCCCAAGATGTGTAGGTTACTGGAATAAATGAGTGGAGTTACGGGGACAGGACACTAGCGTGGACCTGGGTAAGATGCTCTGTCAGAGTCGGTGCAGACTCGATGGACCGAATGATATGTCCATATGCAGCAAGACCTGGACAATATTCAGGCTAGGGCTGATAAGTGGTAAGCAATACTCACGCTACACAGTGCCAAACAGTGACCATCTCCAACAAGAGAGAACCTAACCATTTCTCCATGACACTGAATTGCACTACCATCACTGAATCCCCCCCCCTGGTCAACATTCTGGGGGTTGCCACTGACCAGAAGCTGAACAGTGGCTACAAGAGCATGTCAGAGACTGGGAATTCTTCAGCAAGTAACCCACCTCCTGACTTCCCAAAACCTGTTGTTCACCAATAAGACACAAGTCAGCGGTGTAATGGAATACTGTCCGCTTTCCTGGATGAGTGTCGCTCCAACAATAGTCAAGAAGCTCAACACCATCCAGGGCAAAGCAGGCTGCTTGATAGTCCATTCACTAGCTTCTGCATTCACTCCCTTCACAGACACCGATGCACAGTAGCAGCACTGTGTACCTTCTACAAAATGCACTGTAGCAAGTCACCAAGGCTCCTTTAAACAACACGTTCCAAACCATGACCTCCACCAATTCTAAAGAAATGGGCAGCAGATGCATGGGAATACCGCCAGCTTAAACGTTCCCTTCAAGCCCCACACCATCCTGACTTGGAACTATATCCCTGTTCCTTTGTTGTTGCTGGATCCAAATCCTGGAACTCCCTTCCTAACCACTGTCGATGTTCCCAGAATACATAGTTCAAGAAGGTGGCTCACTACCACCTTCTCAAGGGCAATTGGGGATGGGTAGTAAATGCTGGTCTAGTCAGGAACCTTCACATCCCCTGAATGGGTTTTTTAAAAAGTGGACAACTTTGCATTTTTTCACATTCTATTTCATCTACCATGTTCTTGTCTGCTCACTTTTAACTAGTTTATTATCTTTTGCAGGTTCTTTGTGCTCTATTCTATATTGCATCTAGTTTTATATTGTCAGCAAACTGGGTATATTGCACTCAATCCTGTAATCTAAACTGTTGCTGTAAATTGTAAATATCTGAGGCCTAATACAGCCTTGCGGTACCCCATTAGTGTTATAGTCTAACAATGGTCTCTTTATTCTTACTGTTTTTTTTCCTGTTAATCGTAATATAAGAACTAGGAGCAGGAGTAGGCAATTCAGCTCATTGAGCCTGCTCCGCCATTCAATGCGATCATAGCTGATCTCATCTTGGCTCATCTCCACCTTCCTGCCCGCTCCCCATAACCCTTCATCCCGCTGCTAATCAATATCTATCTCAAATTTATTTAGGGTTCCGATGCCCACTGCACTGTGGAGTAGAGAATTCCACAGATTCACAACCCTTTGAGTGAAATAGTTCCTCATTTCTGTTTTAAATCTGCCACCCCTTGGCCTAAAGCTATGGCCTCTCGAGGATGTCCAGCAAGGGGAAACATCCACTCTGCGTCTACCCTGCCAGTCCCCTAAAGCATCTTGTGTACCTCAATTAGATCCCTCATTATTCTTAACATCAGTGAGTATAGGCCTAAACTGCTAAACGTCTTTATCTCCCCCTCCTGTGCTCAATTCATGTTAGTATGTTACCCCAATCCCATGAGTCCTAACACTGTATTGTTACAATCCAGGTCAGCAACTCCCAAGGTATTTCATGAAATCAGCCTAGACCATAAGTTTTACGCATTGAATTTGGCTCGGGTAAGCATAAGCTGTTTCACGCCAGGTATGATTCAAATGACCCATTAGGGAGCTTTTATCAAACAAAGTTTATTAAAGAAAACAGTTAGCATATAATACAATTAACATTAACTTTTACCAATTACAAATGAGGGAAAAAACAACCATGCTATTGTATATACCTTAACAGCTAAAAATGCTGTTCCAACATATGCACCCCCGTTCTAGGATTAGCACAGAAAGTAAGTATGCTCACATGATGTGGGATCTTGCAACACCTGCTGTGAATGAGTCCTTTGGATAGGAAATTGAAACTCTGACTTCCCCATCCTGGAACTCCAAGCACTCGAAGTAGAGATCGAGTCACTGCTTGCCTCTAGCTTCCACCTAGCAAACCACCAACAGCAACATTTTCATTCCAGAGAGATAAGAAAGACTGCTACCAGTCTGCAGGCCAAACAGCTTCTAATTAGCCAGCAGAACTCCCAATACCAGGGAGAGAGAGACAAACACTGTTTTCAGTCTGGAGTCCAAACAGCTTCTGCCAAACTGAAAGTGACTCTTGGATTTCCACTTCAGAAAAAAAGAAGTGTCCCTCCTGACCTGTCAATCATTCTTCCTTCAACAATTCAAAAAGGGTCATAAAACCCCAAGGCACTGCATTAAGCCCAGATTAAGAATAAACCAAAGGCCCATCATTTGACTTTGGCAACGATAAAAGGACATTGGCTCAGACAGGTCGGGGCCAGCGCCAAAAAAAGCAGGCCTGCCTACAAACTGCAGAGAACATGATTAAAAATGTATTTCTTAAAGGTATAGTAGCGTCACAGTATAACAACCTCATGTGCGGCACCTTACTGAATGATTTTTGAGAATCCAAGTACATTATATGTTAATTGGTTTCCCCCTCCATCCTAGGTGGAACCTCAGAAATTCAACGGATTTCTCAAACACTATTTCCCTTTCATAAATCTGCATTAACTCTGCCAGTCATGTGATGATTTTCTATGGTTCTATGGATTTTCTAAGTGCCCTGTTATCAAATCCCTAATAATTCTATAATTTTCCCTTCCAATGATATCAGGCTAACTGAGCTATAGTTTCCCTTCCCGCTCCTTTCTGGCACAGCAGTGTTCTGTTTACACTCTTCCAATTCATGTGGCCTATGCTAGAACCTAGATAATTTTGAACAATCAAAGACAAATTCTCTTTGTGAATATCCCTTTTAAAACCTATGGGGATACACCATCAAGTCCAGGAGGTTTGTCAGCTCTAATTTTTATTAATTTAATACTTGGTTTCAAATTACTTTGTATATTTTGTGTATTTTCTGCTGTGGAGACACTAAGTATTTGTTTCATGTCTTTACCACCTCCTCTCCGTTGTAATTTCCCATATCTCTAAGAGCCATTTCAAGAATGTAATGAAATACTCTCCCCTTGCCTGTTTGAGTGCAGCTCCAACATCACTGAAGAAGCTTGACACCATCCAGGACAAAGCAACCTGCTTGATTACTATCCCTTCCATAAACATTGAATTGTTCCACCACTGACGAACAGTGGCAGCCATGTGTACTGCAGAGCTCACCAAGGTTCCTTAGGCAGCACCTTCCAAATCCATGACCACTACCATCTAAAAAGCATGGATGTTAGGGAACTTGGGGAAATAAATAGTGATGTCTTGAGGAGTGTACATATCACAGAGAAGGAGGTGCTGGAAGTCTTAAAGCGCATCAAGGTAGATAAATCTGTGGGACCTGATGAGGTATATCCAAGGACATTGTGGGAGGCTAGGGAGGAAATTGTGGGTCCCTAGGGAGGAAATTGTGGGTCCCCTAGCCGAGATATTTGAATCATCGATAGTCACGGGTGACGTGCCTGAAGATTGGACAGTGGCAAATGTGCCTTTGTTTAAAAAGGGCTGCAGGGAAAAGCCTGGGAACTACAGGCCAGTGAGCCTCACATCTGTGGTGGGTAAATTGTTGGAAGGTATTTTGAGAGACAGGATCGACAGGCATTTAGGGATGCAAGGACTGATTAGGGACAGTCAGCATAGCTTTGAGAGTGGAAAATCATATCTCACAAATTTGATTGAGTTTTTTGAAGGGGTAACCAAGAAGATAGATGAGGGCAGTGCAGTTGATGTTGTCTACATGGACTTTAGCAAGGCCTTTGACAAGGTACCGCATGGTAGGTTGTTGCATAAGGTTAAAGCTCACGGGATCCAGGGTGAGGTATCTAACTGGATACAAAATTGGCTTCTTGATAGAAGCCAGAGGGTGGTTGTAGAGAGTTGTTTTTCAAACTGGAGGCCTGTGACCAGTGGTGTGCCTCAGGGATCAGTGCTGGGTCCACTGTTATTTGTCATTTATATTAATGATTTGGATGAGAATATAGGGGGCGTGGTTAGTAAGTTTGCAGATGACACCAAGATTGGTGGCATAGTGGACAGTGAAGAAAGTTATCTCCGATTGCAACGGGATCTTGATCAATTGGGCCAGTGGGCTGACGAATGGCAGATGGAGTTTAATTTAGACAAATGTGAGGTGATGCATTTTGGTAGATTGAACAGGGAAGGACTTACTCAGTTAATGGTAGGGCGCTGGGGAGAGTTACAGAACAAAGAGATCTAGGAGTACATGTTCATAGCTCCTTGAAAGTGGAGTCATAGGTGGACAGAGTGATGAAGAAGGCATTCGGCATGCTTGGTTTCATCGGTCAGAACATTGAATACAGAAGTTGGGACGTCTTGTTGAAGTTGTACAAGACATTGGTAAGGCTACACTTGGAATACTGTGTGCAGTTCTGGTCACCCTATTATAGAAAGGATATTATTAAACTAGAAAGAGTGCAGAAAAGATTTACTAGGATGCTACCAGGACTTGGTGGATTGAGTTATAAGGAGAGGCTGAATAGACTGGGACTTTTTTCTCTGGAGCGTAGGAGGCTGAGGGGTGACCTTATAGAGGTCTATAAAATAATGAGGGGCATAGACAAGGTAGATAGTCAATATCTTTTCCCAAAGGTAGGGGAGTCTAAAACTAGAGGGCGTAGGTTTAAGATGAGAGGGGAGAGATACAAAAGTGTCCAGAGGGGCAATTTTTTCAGAGGGTGGTGAGTGTCTGGAACGAGCTGCCAGAGGTAGTAGTAGAGGCGGGTACAATTTTATATTTTAAAAAGCATTTAGGTAGTTACATGGGTACGATGGGTATAGAGGGACTTGGGCCAAATGCGGGCAATTGGGATTAGCTTTGGGGTTTTCAAAAAAAAAGGGCGGCATGGACAGGTTGGGCCAAAGGGCCTGTTTCCATTATGTAAACCTCTATGACTTTAAGACGAGCAACGGATATCTGGGAACACCACCACCTGGAGGTTCCCCTCCAAGTCGCTCACCATCCTGACTTGGAAATATATTGGCGTTCCTTCACTTTCGCTGGGCCAAAATCTTGGAACCCCTCCCTAACACCCCTGTGGATATACCTAAGCCACATGGACTGCAGTGGTTCACAAAGAGCTTATATGGTGCATTAGTCACATCAGGAAACATATATTGGAAATTGTGAAGCATTCATGACAGATAGAAATGGGTTTGACCCAACAGATTATGCAGAGTGACCAGGGTTGGGATTTAAATATTCCAAGATACTTCATCTTTAGAAGATCCAAGCAAAAAAGGAAAATCCACAAGAAAAGGAGGAATAGTTGGCCTGATAATACAGTTCACCACCACCTTGAGGGCAAGTAGGGATGGGCATTAAATGCTGTTCGAACCAGCGAAGCCTACGTCCCATAAATGTTTTTAAAAACTCTTGCTAATCTCTTTTTTTAAAGATACTTATAGAAGCTTTTAGACTCTATCTCTCTTTAGTTTACTTTTATAACCTATATGCTATTTCCTTCAGTTTCTTTATTGTCCTTTGCTATATTTTAAAATTCTCCCTCGTCTTTTTGGCAACATTATAAGCCTCTTTCATTGGTCAAATATTGTCTTTTGCTTGTTGGTCACAGATGGACCACTTTTTCATGTGGAGTTTTTGCTCCTTAGGAGAATATATAATCATTACAAATTATGAATAAATTCTTTAAAACTTCACTCTTGTTCATCTCCGATCACACCTTTTAAATCTAGTTTCCCGAGCTCTTGTAAGCAACTCGTTCCTTATACCTATGCAGTTTGCTTTAAGATTTAAGACCCTAGTTTTGAACTTAGCTAGGTCTTTCTCAAATGCAATATAAACTTTATTGTATCATTCATCCTCAGGTGCGTCTTTACAACAATCAACTTTGCCTCATTGCACAAAACTAACTCTGAAATAACCTGTTCCATAGTTGGTTCCTTGACATACAGATCTAGAAAACTATTCAAATACTTTCTATGAACTAGTCCCCCATTCTATTACTACAAATTTGGCTTGCTCCGTTTATATGGAAATTAAAATTCCCCATAATTATTATGTTATTTTTTGTGCCTCTAATGCCTGACATTGCAACAACTCTTAGGGGCATATGAACTGCTCCCAACATTGTTTTCTGCCCCTTGTTGTTTCTTAGCTCCACTCAAACTGATCTACATTTTGATTTTTTTAAGCTAAGATTCTTTCCAGCTGTTGCCTTTATTCCATCCTGTATTATCAAGCCAACTATTCCTCCTTTTCTAGTGGATTTCCCTTTTTGCTTGGATCTTCTAAAGATGAAGTATCTTGGAATATTTAAATCCCAACCCTGGTCACTCTGCATAATCTGTTGGGTCAAACCCATTTCTATCTGTCATGAATGCTTCACAATTTCCAATATATGTTTCCTGATGTGACTAATGCACCATATAAGCTCTTTGTTCCTTCTTGATCCACTGTGCTGATTTTTGCCAAACCATTCTGCTCGATCCTCAATATTTGTTATTGGATTTTCCCTTTCCTAGATCCAACTTCTTGCTATTAATTCTGATCGATCTGGTAAATTAAATTCTGGGCATTCGATGTTCGATCATTAGAATGCACAGTACAGTGTTTACCGTTGTAGAAGGTTGCCATGTTTAATGCTGAAAATATAGTTCACACGTTCATTTAACTGAGCAGATTGAACTTGGGAACCACTGTAGAGCTATGCATTGCATTTTTGATGTTTAAATGGTACTATTCATTCTTCCGTATTTTATTTGGAGTGAAAAGGGGTACTAATTTTACTATGGCTAATAGTGTCCCTAACTCGTACTTGGCGACCAAATTGAGAAATTTGAAAATTTCAAAAATAGTTAAAATTTGAAGATTTTCAATGTACAAAAAGTTTTACAATCAGATTTATATTTACAAAAAATATTTAGGTTTCAGTATCCATTGAGATGGCTGGAGGTTGGTATCCTTGGTGAATGGTTGTGTTATGTTGTAACACTCTTCCTTTGGGCATTAGTCTGAATAAGCGAGAGCTTTGTACAGTTATGCTGCTGGTAATCCTTATTCCACTTAATATTTCATATATTGGTACACTGTAATCATAATCCTGTTGAATAGACAGTAACTTTGGAGAAAAATTAGCAGTTTAAACCAAGTATTTCAAACATTATTAGAATATGTAACCCATTACAAGAAGGGCTAAGGAAGCCCTCCCTTCAGGTACTTCAGATCTGCCTTCATCACCTCTCTGCTCAAAATCTAACCGTTGGCCTTTCTGCCCTTGCAAACTGTTTCCTTAACTCCAATGTGCCCTCCCCCTCAAGTCATTAAACACATTACCTGCCAAATCCATGCCCACCTTCCCTGCAATTCTGTTTGTATTTCAAGGAACCCAGTTAGATCCTGCAGTGTTGAAATGACCCTTAATAAAATCTTTGATACAACTGACCATACTATCCTCCTCCATTGCCTCCTCTTCATCACTCAGCTGGATGGAACTGTCCTTGCCTTATTCCGTTCTTATCTATTGAATTATAGCTGGAGAATCACATGCAATGGTCTCTCTTCCCACTCCTGCAACATTACCTCTAATTTCCCCCAAGGATCTACCCTTGGACACCTGTCTCATCTACTTGCTGCCCCTCAGCAATATTATCTAAAAATACATGTACACTGATGACAAGATGCTCTATCACACCATGACCTCTCTTGACCCCTTCATGCTCTCAGATTTGTCACTCTGCTCATCTGATATCCAATATTGGGTGGCCAGAAATGCCTTCGAACTAAATATTGGAAAGATTGAAACTATTGTTTCCTTTTCCCAAACTCCATTCCCTGATCACTCTTTCTATCAACTGCCTCAAGCTGAGTGAGACTGTTACAGTCCTGGTGGAATGCTTGACTTTAATGAGCTTGGGATAATATATCTGCCCCATCACCAAGACTGCCTATTTGCACCCCTGGAATATCACCCAACCCTAACCCTGTTTCAGTCCATCTGTGAAAACTCTCATCTATGCCTTTGACTCTTCCAATAGTCCCATGACTGGCCTTCCATTTTACATGGACCCATACTCACCCAAAACTCTGCTGCGCCTTCGTAAATTGCACGCTAGCCTACATTGATTCCTGGTCTAACAATGCCTCAGTTTTAAAATCCTCATACCTGTTTTTTCAAATTCCTCCATGGTCTTGCCCCTTTCTATCTCTGTAAACACCTCCAGCCTAAGAAGTCATTGAGACCCCTGTGCATCCCAGATTTTTATCATTCCATCATTGATGGTCATGATTTCAACCTCCTAGGCCTTCTTGGATACAAGAACTAGGGGGCATAACCTCAAAATATGGGGGAGTCAGTTTAGAACAGAGTTGAGGAGGAACTTCTCCCAGAGGGTAGTGAATCTTTGGAATTAAGGGTTATGGGGAGCGGGTGGGTAAGTGGAACTGAACCCACTATCAGATCAGCCACGATCTTATTGAATGGCGGAGCAGGCTTGAGGGGCTAGATGGCCTGCTCCTGCTCCTATTTCTTATGTTCTTATGTAGGCCATGCTCTCTTCCAAGGGCTTCTTAAAATCTATGACAAAACCTTTGGCTATCTGTCCTGACATTGTCATCTGTGACTGGCTGTCACAAAAAACATGTTATGACACTCCTGGGAAGTTTTGCTATGTTAAAGGGGCTATGTAATAATCATAATTATTGTTGAAACTGAATTATGACAGCTTTTACGAAGGAATTAGGTTAGAGAGGCAAAATATTTTAAAAATGGAAAGAATAGTGAAATGGGGTTGAAGTGGAGAAAGCTCCTACAGAGTAGGCCAGTGGTCATTTTCTGTGCAAATATAATTGGTGAGTGTTTTGCTTAGGTTTTCAAATAGAAACAGGCGATCCAAGTTGCTGGGTGACTTCAATTACTAAGTTAGCTGCTCTGAACATTTTTTGTTTCTTTGGTTCACACTTAGTAATTGTTGGAAATGATTAGCATTTATGTATTCTTTGTTTAAAAAATCAGCGTGCTGACGTTATTTTGATCAGATCGCGTTGTGATTGTGTATTTTTACTAGGCTGTCATCAAACTGTACTAAATGGAAAGCAGCTAGTAGAGTTTGTAATAAATTAAATATCAGTTTTACAGAGTGACTGAATATATTTAGCAAGGCATTCATCAGATCTTGCATTACACTTGACTACAGCCTGTGTGATAGGAACACTACCCTAGCAACTCACAAGCAGCTTGCTTCACTTGATCTCATGGCAGGCAAACAGCCTCATTTGTCCTTGGTTTCTCCTTCGCAGCCAATTTCCACACTCCACTCAACCTAATGGCATGAAAACAATAAAAGTGCGCAGCGCCGTGGCTGGAATTTTATGTTCTGCTCTAATTATGCAAAATAATTCTACAAGCACGGCTTTTTCATCATGATTTTTGAAATGAATTTCCCAACTTAAGATACAAGTATAACATTAGTATGAGAAGTCACACAGTCTCCACTTTGCCTGGAGCTCTGATGCTGGGGCTGTGTTCATCGTGATTTGGTTTTTGGCTGCATTTTCCCGGCAGCCATTTCTTGAATGTTTGTAGCAAAGCTTGCGCAGTGCTGCTCTTACTATGGTGGTTGCTGTGCTTCTGTTGGCTGCTTTTCAATATTGACTAGTGTGCACTGATGGCAGGGGTTTCAATCACCTTCTAGTAAAAAGGGATTTGTGTAATTATCACAGGGATGATGCTAGACTGCGTGGTGTCACATGTGCCTTGTTAATCATTCAATTTTGCTGTTAAACTAAGATTTAGGTTTTAAAATGTTGCCGCTTGGTAGCGAGTAGATTTTAGTTTTGCGCGTGGCATGAGAGATTGCTCAGACTAACCTTGGCAGAGGGACAAAATCAGCTCCAGGGGAGGTTTTGGCAGCCATGTTGTAGAGCAATCTGAAGCTGTACAGTCCAGCTGAGGAGAAATGAGCTGTAATTTAACATTGCTGTCTGGAGGGACGGGATCTCAGAGAGAAAGGTGTCTCTAGATTGAATGTTTGCTTTAATTTCCTGTGGATGCCCATGTGTTAGCTACGTTTATGGGGATATATTCTGATTATTTCTCCTTTGTTTTTCTTCAAAACGGCAACAGCGGCATCATGTAGCCTGCTGAATCCAACCTATTGAAGGCATGTTTTCTTTAATATTCTTCACATGCAATTTCATTGTCAGCATGGCTGCTCCATTGATATTACTGACACCATCATCTTGGTATGCGGGGCTGGACATAGTAGCATTAAAAGATTTGCTGTTCATCTTGTAGGCTGATGTTACAGAAAGGTGATTCGAAAGTTAAACTTCATAAAATTAAATAGGCGAGTTAGAAAAGTTGGCTTTGTGCTGTCTGTATCTGACTTTATTGACAAGTCTATACATTCTCCACCACCAATTATCTGCTGGCAAGCGTTCATCAGTTAGGTGCTTAATCAAATACTTGGACATGGATACAGTGTGAAATTGAGATTCTCCACACCTACACACAGTATGATGCACATGTTCAGTAATTTGTTTAATGGCCAACAGATGGTTTAGATTAGTTTGTACTGGCTGGGGATGGTACCTTTGCCACCAGGGAGGGGGGAAAGCAACAAGTTCAGAATCAGGAATGCAAAAACACTTGACTTAGCAGTTACTTGTATTGCATAAGAAAGGGGTGATAGGAAAGATGATTACAATGTGCCTTCATGTGCTAAGTAAAAGTTCTCTTTCTACAAACTTCAGTTGTTATTGTTTTTTTCATGAATTTGATCTTTGAGCTGATTGAATACTCGTGCATACTTATATTGTGCTGTGCACATTTTTGCTTCCTTTCTCTGCGGGGGCAATTTTATTATCTGTACTTTACTCTCCTGCCTCCCCCCCCCCCCCCCCCCCCCCCCCCAAAAAAAATTATTGGCAATTGCTGCGTCATAGTTCCAGCAGTGGGCAATACAATGATAGCCAAGTCAGTGAATTATTTGAGCACGGGTAGTAATTACAATGGAGCTGATTCCTGCCTGCACATTCACTTTCTATTTCTGGTTACTGGATAGCATTTGGGAACTGATAAACAGGTTTACTTTGCTTTCTCCTTCCCTGCTTCTCTTAGTCTGAGAAAATTAAGACTAACTTGACCGCCCTCCTCCAGCCTCTGATTTTTAATTCATTCTTGCATGTAGACGTTGCTGGCCAAGCCAGCCTTGAGCAGGTAGTGGTGAACTGCTGTCTTGGAGCCCCTGCAATCCATGTGGTGAAGGCACCTCTGTAGTGCTGTTAGGTATGGAGTTTTGGAGAGATTGAGGGGCTTGCTGTGCCATGTCAAAGACAGTTAAGAGTCAACTGCGTTGCTGAAGTCATATAACCAGACTTGGTAGGATGGCAGATTTCATTCTTTGAGGAAAATTGTTCAACCGAATGGGTTTTAACAACAGCCTGCTAGTTTCATGGTCACTGTTACTGATACTAGCTTTTCACTCCAGATTCATTTAATTAATCAAATTTAAATTCCGCATCTGCTATGATGGGATTTGAACTTGTGTCCAGATTTCTGGATTATTAGTCCAGTAACATAACCACTATACAACTAAATCCCCAACTAAATTACCAGTCCAAGAAATAAGTAAGTGTTACTCTAAAACTGGAATCATAGAATTCCTATAATGCAGAGCCTGCACCGACAGCAATCCCGCTCGGGCCCTATCCCTGTAACCTAACCCCATGCATTTACTCTGCTAATGCCCCGGATGCTCAGGAACAATTTACCATGGCCGATCCACCTAACCTGCACATCTTTGAACTGTGGGAGGAAGCTAACACACCTGGAGGAAACCCATGCAGACACTGGGAGAACATGCAAACTCCATACAGTCAGCCAAGGCCAGAATTGTATCCAGGTTCCTGGCGCTGAGAGGCAGCAGTGCTAGTCACTGTGCCACCGTGCCGCTTAGTAGACTAGAGTGCTGTTTATTTGAAATGTATGCAACACCAAAACGTGATGCTGAATGAGGTTTACGTTGGGACTTAGTTATTTCATCAGAGACCTGGGTTTGAATCAGCTCTGGTTACAAAGCTGCAAAGTCTGTGCCTAACATATGTTTAGGCTAATCACAAACTTGATCTATTTCTTTCTGGTAGAGCTACTGATATAACTACTTAAGCTTTACTGTATCTTGCAATTGGTCTATTAGCCACAGTTAGGGTCTCAAATCCAGCTATCAGAAAACTGGGCTTTTTATAAGCTGTGTGTGAATTGTAATTTTTAATAAATGAGTTTAACTAGATGCTACAGTGGTGTGGTGGCACCTCAGTTTCATCATTGGTTATGCTTGCTGGCCTTTTCCACACTTCCAAGTGGTCTAAGCAGCCCTTGATCCAGCTTGCCCTGATTTGCCCAACCCAAAATCCGGCTAGATCCAAAATCAGGCAAGGACTAGGACCTGAGGTTGCTAGTTTTTTGACATTGTACTTGTTGCTTTTTAAAAAGGTGTCAACCCAATTAATGGGAGATGAGTCCATAACTCAAAGCTATCCATCATGCAATATTAAACTGGCATGCTATGACTGGCAGTCGTCAGAAATGGAAGTGTGTCCCAATTTGTATATTTATGTTAAGATTACATTATCGACCACACTTAACTACTGATGCAGAACAATCTTTTGGAAAGATTTACCTGCAGACAGAAATTTACCAGCAATTACTATTACCCTCAAGTTGTCCTCAACTGTTTACAAACTAAATTTGCCAACGGCATGTTTTTGTGTAGCCGTCTTAAAGAAGCAGGCTGAGTTGGCAACTGTGTGCTCCAGGGTGTGCAAGTAGTATTGTGGGAAATCCACTGATGTTTTTGCAAGATTACAAAATAAATACAGATAAAGATGAATTGAAAAACAAACAATTCCTTTTCTCATCTCGCAATCTTAAACTAAGGCTATCACCGGCATTATTTTATCTCGACCATTTTGTATAGTGAAATTACATTGGTCCTAATTGTCCTTTCACCAGAGTTAATCAATGCTTCCTGTCATCCCTTGAAGCAGCACACCAGATATATCTTATCTGTCCCATTAAATGTCTAGTATAATCTCCCCATTCAAGATTATATAGCCCAAATTTCTGCAGCCTATGCTCATAATTTGTTGCGTGGATTCCAGAGACCAGCCTGGTGGATCTGCTTTGGGCCAATTGCATGGCTTGAGTATTTATTTCCCTTGTATTTGGTGATCAAAAGTAAATAGTAATTGAGGTGCTGTGAGACAAGGCCATTTGTGTAACTTTAGCATGATCTCTTCCCATGTGTACTCAACTGATTTACCAATTAGCAATATAATTCAGCATTTCATTTGCTATTTGAAAGGACATATTTGCACATTTGCTGCTGACATTCTTTTGCTCACGTTATGTAGGTTAGAGACAGCCAAGCAGGGTTTATGTACAGCACTTCTCTGCAATTATCGTTTGACTTAAAGTTCTGCTCCAATGGAATCCATAAGTAGTTTGTGGGTATCATGGTGCGCAATCAGCCCACTACTGATAACTGTTGTTCTGAAGAAAATATCTTGAGCTCAATTTTCTTTGGCAGAGCAGGAAGGATCTTTATTCTCCAGGCTACATGTACTGGGGGTTCACTAAGTGCAGTACAAGAATCTACAAAGGTCTACTTCATGAAATTGGTCCACTGTCGTCCTTCCCATTCTGAAAGTTCCACTGGCCTGGTAGTGTATATTGATATTTGTATAGTATGGTGGCTGCACTTTGTGTGAGGTATGCATATTGTCAAGCAGAGGAATTGAAATTGCTATTGGCACTCCTCCAGTACCTAAATTGGTAAACAATTGAAGAAGGGAAAGGGTTAATGTTTTTTGTACTCAATGTATTTTGTACCTAAAGGGTTAATGCAGGAAACCAAGGACTGCTTCGTGACCTGAGAATACCAGATACATTCTGGTTTATTGGTAAACAATAGGCTGAAGTATCTATTTGATATATGACCCAATGATAACATGATTCAGTGGTGTTGCTGAGTGGATAGAATGTAAACTTACATTCGTATTTTTCTTACAGATTTAAATCACAGTGGTTTGGGATCGCATTATGAAAATTCTCACTGGGGACCTGTCTCTACCAACGGTGACTCTTCTACAAATTGGGATAAAGTTATTGTAGACGGGTCTGACAAAGAAGCTTGGCCTTCAATCACTGGCAGTGACCCAGAGTTAGCTTCAGAATGTATGGACGTTGACTCTGCTTCAAGCTCTGGGTCAGAGAAGAACCTCAATATCATGGCTTCGGGGAGCACAGATGGTGATGGCAACAGAACAAGCAATGGAAATGGTTCTTCGAGCCAGTTTGTGGTTGGAAATGTCAGCAATAATGTAGGAAATGGAAGTATTAATGGGCCTTGGGGAGGATCTCGAGGCCCTTTGTCAAGCACATGTCAGGGTTCAGCAGAAAATATAGATGGCAAACCAGAAAGTGGCCATGGTAAACTGAATGCTTGGGGTAGCATAGGTTCCACATCAACTGGATCCTTGAATCCAAACGCCAACCTAAGTGGTTGGCCTGTTTTGGAAAATGATGGAAATTCTGTGCAAGGACCTGTGCCAGGTGGCAATTCTGGCACCAATGTTCAACGTAGCACTGTAGGTCAAATGCTGAATAATCAGAGTGTTAATATGGGATTGTCAGCTCATGGTTCGTGGGGAAGACTGCAGGAGAATTCTGATGCAGAAGTTAATGGTACAAAGAAAGTTTCATTCAGTGGACAACCTCAAAACCTTAACACTGAAATGAATGGACCAAATAACACTACTAACCCTTTGACCTCTAGCTTACCAAACTCTACTAGTTCGATGCAGACAAATGAACTGCCTAAACTTACAGGGCCTGGAGCCTGGGGTGTACCCTTAGGAATGAGCACAGTAAACCCATCTCAGCTTCAGGCCTCTTCAATTACAAATGGCACTTCTGTTTCTCAACTTGGCAATGGAGGAATTAGTGAAGGAATGAACAGTGGGTCACATGGTACGACTTGGGGTACATCCAGCACTAATTACTCTGGAGAAAAATGTCCAGGCTTGAGCAGTAATCTGGGGCAAACTAGTGGCGACACTGTGAATGCAACTCTAGCACAATCTGCTATTAATGGTTCTGGGCATACTGCTTACAAAAGTAATGGGGGAAGCAATAGAGGAGGAGTTGCTTGGGAATCTGGTGTGGTCAACTCCCACAATATGGCTTGGGGGGCAGGGAGCAGTACAGGCTCCGGAGGGACTAGAAGAGTCTGGGGAAACCCAGCACCAAATGCAAACACTGGCACTAATGTCTCGAATGGGGAATGGAACAAACTGCCTAACAATCAGCATTCCAATAATGGTCTAAATGGAAGTGGTAATAGGAAGGGAACAAATGGATGGAAAAATCTAGACGATGCTCTTTGTGGTCAGAATCAAAACTCTAGTATGTGTCAACCAAGTGAACAAACCAACATGTGGGTTAAAACTCCGTCGACTTCAGGTACAGCAGACAGTGAAGGGAGCACAGAGAGCACAGGAAGTCGCCATGATAGAATGAGTGTAGGAAGTGGTGATGGCAGTAGCAGACGTGGTGAAAAAAGGAAACCTGACCAACCAGGTATGGTCCAAAGCATTCTGAATAGAACTGATTTGGACCCACGTGTCCTTTCCAATACAGGTTGGGGGCAGACTCCAATCAAACAGAACACTGCCTGGGATATTGAACCTTCAGCGAAGAACGAGAGAAAAACTGACAATGGAACAGAAGCCTGGGGAGGTTGTGTGTCTCAAACTTCAAACTCAGGGGGTTGGGGGGATGGGCCTGGCCCTATCAGTAATGATACCTCATCAGTATCTGGGTGGGGGGATCCAAAGCCTGCTACAGTCTCTTGCAACACAGGGTGGGGAGACACCAAAGGCTCAAGCAGCCAAGGGGGGTGGGAGGATAATTCTGCTGCTACAGGATTGGTTAAGAGCAATCAAACGTGGGGAGGGAATAAAGAAGAGAAGTCAGCTGCGTGGAATGATGCACAAAAGGTCAAACAGGGATGGGTTGATGGGCAGAAATCAAACCAAGGTTGGGGAATATCTGGAGCTGATGGATGGGGAGAGAGCTCAAAGAGTGGCCAGTGGGCAGAATCACAGAAGACTAGCTCAGGCAGTTGGGATAATGACATTGATAGATCTGTGCCTGGCTGGAATGAACCTGGTAGACCAGGCACAGGCCGAGGCACATGGGCAAGTAGCAACAATTCAAACCCCAGTAGTTGTAGTACGGGTTGGGGGGAGGCCACCAAGCCTGCTCAGGGCTGGGGGGAGCCCACCAAGTCTATTCAGTCCCAGGGCTGGGGGGAGCCCTCCAAAGCTGCCCAGTCCCAGGGCTGGGGGGAGCCCTCCAAAGCTGCCCAGTCCCAGGGCTGGGGGGAGCCCTCCAAGGCTGCCCAGTCCCAGGGCTGGGGGGAGCCCTCCAAGGCTGCCCAGTCCCAGGGCTGGGGGGAGCCCTCCAAGGCTGCCCAGTCCCAGGGTTGGGGGGAGCCCGTCAAGGCTGCCCAGCCCCAGGGCTGGGGGGAGCCCAGCAAAGCTGCCCAGCCCCAGGGCTGGGGGGAGTCCAGCAAGGCTGCTCAGACCCAGGGCTGGGGGGAGCCCGGCAAGACTGCCCAGTCCCAGGGTTGGGGGGAGCCCACCAAGCCGAGTAACTCCGCAGATTGGAATAAGGCACAGGACAGTAATGGTTCTTGGGGAGCTACACCATCTGCAAATAAATCTTCTGGTTCTGGCTGGCTCAATGGCCCAATGCCAGCCGCATCAAAAGAGGAGGAACCTACAGGCTGGGAAGAACCTTCTCCAGAGTCCATTCGCCGCAAAATGGAAATAGATGATGGCACCGCTGCCTGGGGGGACCCAAGCAAGTACAACTACAAGGGCGTGAATATGTGGAACAAAAATGCGCAGAACAATGGAAATGGTTCAGAGCAGCCAGCACAGGTCCAGCCCCCACCAACACCTCAGCAGACCCCACTCCAACACCAACAACAGCTGCCACAGCAGATGCCACCGCCAAGTGCCATGCAAAACAAGGACAACAATAGCTCCGGTAAGTTTAACATTGATTTACAGCACCAGAATTGAGAAAAGGGTGAAATTTGAGATTCTGATATTTATTTTTAAGTATATTTGGACTTTTTTTTCATTCGTGGGTCATGGGCGTTGCTGGCTGGCCAGCATTTATTGCCCATCCCGAGTTGCCATTGAGAAGGTGGTGGTGAGCTGCCTTCTTAACACGATGCAGTCCACGTGCTGTGGGTTGACCCATAATGCTGTTAGGGAGGGAATTCCAGGATTTTGACCCAGTGACTGCGAAGGAACAGTGGTATACTTCCAAGTTAGGATGGTGAGTGGCTTGGAGGGGAACTTGCAGATGATGGTGCTCCCATGTATCTGCTGCCCTTGTCCTTCTGGATGGAAGTGGTCATGGGTTTGGAAGGGGCTGTCTAACGATTTTTGGTGAATTGCTGCAGTGCATCTTGTAGATAGTACACACTAAGTGTCGGTGGTGGAGGGAGAGGATGTTTGTGGATGTGGTGCCAATCAATTGGGCTGCTTTGTCCTGGATGTTGCAGGAGCTGCACCCATCCAGGCAAGTAGGAAGTATTCCATCACACTCCTGACTTGTGCCTTGTAGATATTGGACAATTAGAAACTGCCCTGTAATTAAGTCATCCTGCAAAACACATTTTGTTTAATGTCGTTTATGCTTCAGGTGCTGTTCTGATTTGCATCGTCATTTTTGATTTTATGTTGTCTGCACTCTGGACTTCCCGCACTAAACTCTGGGTGAGCTGCTTCTGTAGTCATCAGAGGTACAGGCTGCGAGGAGAGTGCAAAGCCTGAGATCTGGGAGAAGTGCAGGACAAGGTTAGGAAGTTGCTGGCTTCTAACCAGGTGGTGAAGTATGGAATAACCCAGGGGGAGTTGGGATGGGAGGGAAAGTAGAACCCACAGGCTCCATCCATGGCCAACCCCCACCCAATCCCAGGCTATGTTTACAGAAAGCCACCACAAGCTACGTCCGAGAAGACTGTCAGGAAGGGGTCCAGGCTCCAGCGCGAGAGGCGGGGTAAGTGGCAAGGGGGCGCGAGAGGCTGGGTGAGTGGCAAAAAGTTGAGCTTAGTTTCATGAGTGCTATGGATGTGGCACAGCAACTATGCTACTCGACTTGTTTGGGTGAATTGGTGTTATCTAATTTGAATTTGTACAATAATTTTGTTATATTGTGATATATTTAACTTGCAAGTTATTCCAGCTAGGAATGCACAGTGTTGCATGTGAACGGTACAGTATTTCAATTTGTACAGTGGCTTTTCCGGGCAAGAATGTTAAGGTCCATAGGAACCTATTTCTGGCTTTAATTTTAATTCCTGTGGACATCCTTGATTCATTTAAAGTTGTTTAAATTAAAGTTGTGACTTTCAGGAATACAACCACAACTTTAAGTGAGGATTTACTGTATTTTGTAGATGCATTCATCTATTAACTCTTGCACACACATTATTAGATCATGCTTTCTGAAGTGTTCTGAGGTGACCTGTGACCAGGGTTGGTTCTTTCTGTCCAGTTATTTCATGTGAATTCTTTGAACTTCTGCAAGACCCATAAATTGCAATATATTTCTAGGTAGAAATTTCCACCTTACAGACTAATTGTGATTTTTGGGAGTTTATAGGTGAACTTTATAGTAATTTGGATATTCATGTGTTTTAGAAGATTTAGGAGCAAAGTTTAATTTTCATTGCATTCTGTCTTTAGGTTGTTAACCTGTAATGTGTACAAATATGATGTCGAGATGAGGTGAATGGGGGCATTTGTTACTGCTAAAGTGGGTGGATTTATTCGCTCGCATATACTGCCCAATTCACCAGATACTTCTGTATTGCCTTTTTCTACCATTCTTGGCGAAGAAAAGTGACCTCAATGTGTGTCTGTAGGTCCACATTGGAACCAACAACATAGGTAGAACTGAAAGAATGATGTTCTGCTGAGAGAACTTGAAGAGTTAGGGTCCAAATTAAAATGCAGAGCATAGAAGGTAATAATTTCAGCAGTGTTAACTGAGCCATGTGCCAATTGTTATGGGGTCAAGCAGATTAGAGAATAAAATGTTTGGTTGAGTGGTCTAAGAAGAAAGGATTTTGATTCATGGGGTACTGACACCAGCACTGAGAAAAGAGAGACCTGTTCCGTTGGGGTGGGCGCATCTTAAACTGGGCTGTGATCAGTGTCCTGGCGCATTTACTAACTTAGGCCATGAACAGGGCTTCAAACTAAAATCAGAGGTGGTAAGGTAAAGGAAGATTTAGAAATCTAAAGACAAAAGTTGAGGCAACTGACGAGCGTAGCAAGTTGGGTAAAGACAAGCAGCGCGTGACGGGGGTCTGATGTTTCTTGGTAATGCATCAATGAATGAAGTCCATTCCTGCTATTTCAGAGATTCTTAGGTTCCCTCCATACTCTCTGAGTTGGGTATCAATTTCCTGAGCTGCACTCAACTCGGTGCGTTTACTGTGCTGTTTCCTTAATCTGGTCCATTTTGTGCATCTATGATGTAATCGATACCTTGAGTGTCGTTTATACTGTTGATGTGGCATGACCACATTAACATTGTGTCATTGAATGCTCAGGACCTCATGGAGAGATGAAAATAGATTTGTACATTATTTACTTAGCTAGGAGTTTACTTAAGTAGTAACCATTCTTGACTCAGACAGTCTGTACATTTACTGCCATCTCTGCTATCTGTTCTCCATTACGGTTTAAGACTTGGTGAGATGGCTTGTTCATTTTTTAAAATCCCTACAGTGCAGAAGAGGCCATTCGGCCCATCAAGCATGCACAGACAACAATCCTGCCTGTAACCCTATGTTTTTACCCTGCAGTCCCCTGACACTAAGGGGCAATTTAGCATAGCCAATTAATCTAATCTGCACATCTTTTTGGGCTGTGGGAGGAAACCGGAGCACCTGGAAGAAACCCACGCAGACATGGGGAGAATGTGCAAACTCCTCAGTGACCCAAGGCCAGAATTGAACCCGGGTCCCTGGTGCTGTGAGGCAGCAGTGCTAACCACTGTGCCACCATGCTACATCTATCTTGCTATACAATCTTGATTTTCCTCGTGTTCATTTGTGTTTGGGTTTCACTTTCGTTCCAGACTTGAGCCTATCACTTTACTTCTGTTTTTCCTCCTTACTCCACTTTCTTCCTTCACTCTTGCATGGAAACATGGAAAATTCGACCCCTCTAGCCTGATTATGGTTGGCTGATCCTCTTGTCTCAACACCATACTTACGCTCTCTCTCTCTACCCCTTTACGCCTTTAGTGTCCAGAAATCTATGTATTTCCTTCTTAAATATATTCAGTGATGTCCTCCACAGCCTTCTGTGGTAGAGAATTCCACAGGTTCACTACCCCCGAGTGAAGAAATTCCTCATCATCTCAGTCTGAAAAGACCTATTCGATATCCTAAGATTGTGAGCCATTGTTTTAGATCCACCAGCCAGGAGAAACATTTTCCCTGCATCCAGTCTGTCCAGCCCTCCCAGAATTTTCTACGTTTCAATGAGATCCCCTCTCATTCTTTGAAACTCCAGTCAATACAGGCCTAGTCAACTCATTCTCTCCTCGTATGACAATCGTGCCTTCCCAAAATTCAGTCTGGAGAACCTTCACTGCAATCCCTCCATGGACGATATATCCTTTCTTAGGTAAGGAGGCCAAAACCACGCCCAATGCAGGTCAACATAGTGCATGGCTTGGAGGGAAACTGCAGATGCTGGTGCTCCCAAGCATCTGCTGCACTTGTTCTTCTAGGTGGTAGAGGTCCCTGGTTTGGAAGATGCTGTTGAAGGAGGCTTGGCGAGTTGCTGCATTGCATCTTCAGGATGATACACACTCCCATCACTGTGTGGCACTGGTGGAAGGAATGCATGTTTAATGGTGGATGTGGTGTCAATCAAGTGGATTGCTTTGTCCTGAGTGGTGTCGAGCTTCTATAGTGTTGTTGAATGCACTTGTCCAGTCGAGTGGAAAGTGTTCTATTATGCTCTGACTCGTGCCTTGGAGATGGTGGACAGACTTTGAAGAGTCAGGAAATTAGTTTCTTGCTGCAAAATTCCTGGCCTCTGACCTGCTCTTGTAGCCACGGTATTTATGTGGCTGGTGCAGTTAAGTTTCTGGTCAATGGTAATCCCCAGAATATTTATGGTGGCTGATTTAACGATGAGAGGGCTATTGAACATCAAGGGGAGATGGCCAGATCTCTCTCATTGCTCGGCATGTGTGGGTATTGCCAGGACAAGCCTGAGTGTTACATAAGTTTTGCTTCATGTGGACGAGAGCTGCTTCATTGTGAAGAGTTGAGAATAGTACTGAACATGATTCAATCATCAGTGAACACCCCCACTTCTGACCTTATGATGTTTGGGTTGAGGGCACTACCCTGTGGAACTCCAACAGCAATATCTTGAGGTTGAGATGATTGACTTCCAACATCTTCAACCATCTCCCTTTGTGCTCTGTATGACTCCAACCAATAGATGGTATTCTACTGATTCCCATTGACTTCAGTTTTTCCAGGGCAGTCACACTCGCCTCACCTCTGAAATTCAGCTGTGTTTTGACCAAATCTGTAATGCAATATTGAACTAAGTGGGCTTGACAGAACCCAAGGTCAGCATTGGTGAGCAGGTTATTTTTGAGTAAATGTCACTTGATAGTGCTGTCAATGACAACTTCTTTCTTTTTGCTGATGATTGAGAATGTCCTTTCTTTTGTGGACAGGATATACTTGGAAAGTTTGCAACCTTGCAGATCGATGTTGTAACTGTACTAGAACTGCTTGGCTAGGGACACTGCTGGTTCTGGAGCACAGTCTTCAGGTACTACATCAAGACATTGTTAGAGCCCATAGCCATTGATATATCCACTGCCTTCAACTATTTCTTAATACCACATGGAGGGGACCGAGATGGATCACCTTCTCAGCACTTCTGGCTGAAGATGGCTGCAAATGTCTCAGCCTTTTGCATTCAGCCTTATGGCACCCTATCATTGAGAATTTTTGTAGGACCTCCTGCTGTTTTATTGTCCATCACCATTCATTGTGTGTGGCAGGACTGAGAGCTTTGATCTGATTCATTGGTTCTGGGATCTTTAGCTCTGTCTATCACATGCTGTTTGGCATACAAGTAGTCCTGTGTTGTAGCTTCACCAGGTTGATACCTCGTTTTTAGGTATGCTTGGTGCTGCTCCTGACATGCTCTCCTGCACTCTTGATCAAACCAGCATTGATCCCATTGCAGCCATGAGGTTATAGATTGTAGTCAAATACAATTCTGCTGTTGATGGCCCACAGTGCCTGATGGATGTCCAATTTTGAGCTACTTTACCTTTTCTGAATCTACCCCACATAGCACAGTAGTAGTGCCAAGTCACATGATGGAGAGTATGCTTGGTGTGAAAACAGGACTGCATTTCCACAAGGGCTTAGTGATGGTCACGTGATACCAATGTTGCGAATAGGTCTCATTCAAGTCATTTGGAAGAGTAAGAGAAGACTTGATTGAAACATATAAGATTCTGAGGGGTCTTGACAGGGTCATTGTGGAGAGGATGTCCCCTCTTCTGGGAGAATCTGATAAGGGGTTGCCCATTCAGGACGGAGATGAGAAATTCTAAGTTGTGAATCTTTGCAATTCTGCTTCCACAGTCTTTTGAGGAAGAAAATCCTTGAATATTTTTTAAGGCAGGGATAGATTCATGATAAGGTGGTGAAAGATTATCTGGAATAGGGGGAATGTGAAGTTGAGTCAGATCATCCACAATATTGAATGGTGGAGCAGGCTTGAAGGACCAAGTGACCTACTCCTAATTGTGAATGTTTGTACTTCTGTTCCTCC
The DNA here is from genome assembly GCF_964213995.1 of Mustelus asterias. NCBI lineage: Eukaryota > Metazoa > Chordata > Chondrichthyes > Carcharhiniformes > Triakidae > Mustelus > Mustelus asterias. The sequence goes on from NC_135823.1 coordinate 37,265,039, forward strand.
GTTCAACCTCAGACAGTTGCCAGGAAGAGGGATGGAGTTCATAGTAGGAGTTACCAAAGATGATGGTGTTAGCCTTCTCATTAACTGGAGAAAATTGACACTCGTTCAGTACTTCATTAAGGTCTGACAGCCTGATAAATGAACAACAGTGGAGGAATTGAGACACGCACAATAGTGAGGTAGATCCACGTACATGTGAAAACTCATGATTTTCCTTGCCACATCACACCGAGAGCACGAGAAGGTGAAATAAAGCGAGCTAAGGATAGATCTTTGGGGAGCACAGGAGGTAATAGTGTGAGAGAAGCCATTGCAGGTGATATTCAGGCTAAAACAAGCGAAGAGTCTGTTTATCCACCCATCTCAGCTATTTGTTCTGATTCCTCTCCTAGGTGATGCCCACATTTTATGAATAAATCAAAAATTCCTGTCGGTGTGTTCCGGATTATACCAGCTTGATCTTTTGTATATTAAAATCCCATAGCCCTCCCTACCCACCCTGCTTTTTCTGCCAGTTGCCTTTGCATTTATGTCCTTTGGTTACCAATTCACCCCTCCCACCCACGCGCTGGGAAATGTTTCTCCTGTCTACTCATATCAAAGCTCAAATTTAAACACATCTCAAATCCTGCTTTGACATTTTTGGTCTGAGAAAATTCAGGCTTTGCTAGCCCTGGAATCATCTAAATCTTCATAAATAAACTAATCAACTCCTTTGCTCTCTGTCTATCTGTTCTCTGCTTTTCAATTAAGTACCTAGGGAGCATTTACTACATTGAAGGGGCTACATAAATGCAATTATTTGTATTTTGAATCCAAAGTCATAGATACATGAACAATCTTTTTAATTCCCCATTTTCTAAGGTGCATTAAGTTGACAAAATCGACATTTGCAGTGCCCAGAGGATTGGCCTCTTAACTGGGGAAATGAGTCCATGTCATAGTCCAGATTGACTTCCAGATAATCTTGTTCACCATGTAAAAAGATAGAATGCACTCTGGATTTAAAACGTGTGGTCAATTATCAACACCACCACTTTCCACTTAGAATTGCAGAATCCCTACAGTGCAGAAGAGGTCATTCAGCCCATCTCGATTGCACCAACTCTCTGACAGACTATCTTACCTAGGCTCCCTCCCCCTGCCCTATCCCTGGAACCCTACATATTTACCATGGCTAATCATCTAATCTATACATCTTGGGGCACTAAGGGGCAATTTAATATGGCCAGCCTGCATATCTTTTGGACAGTGGGAGGAAACCGGAGCACCTGGGGGAAGCCCACGCAGAAATGGGGAGAAGGTGCAAACTCCACACAGTCACCCAAGGCCGGAATTGAACCTGGGTCCCTGGAGCTGAGAGACAGCAGTTCTAATCACCGTGCTACCCAGTAACACTAAACCACTACAGTTAGTGTCTGCAATAATGCATGCCTAAAGCCCATATGCAGATGTGCAGCCTAAGCACCTTGGTTATCAGTATGTGTCCTACCCATGCCCTTCAATCCTTCAACTCCAGATTGCTACATTTCTACACACACACCTGCTCTCCAGAGCTTTTCCAAACCACACTGCCTCATCACTGAATTCTCAGTCACATTTTGCTCTCTCCATTTGTCTGTGCCCATCTTTTAACCTTGTTGGGTTCTCTGAGTTGAGTCCTTTACATGAAGCATTAAATCAATTCTGAACTCATCCATCATTAACATTATCATAACATGCTTCCTTTTGTGGTGGTGCTTCAGACAGTATTGGATGTCTGTCGGAACAATGCAACTAACTGGAAGTATACCCAGAACTGTTGGCATTCAAGAGCAAGAGTACTGGTCTGCCTAAATAAATTGTTGCGACTAGAATAATAAGAAATATGAGCAGGAGTAGGGCATTCAGCCCTTTCAAGACTGCTGTACCATTCAATAAGATCATGGCTGATCTAATTGTGACCTTGAATATATTCTATGACCTAGCCTCCACTCCTTTCTCGAGTGGAGCCTGGGGAGCAGTGGCAGAGTGGTTAGTACAGCTGTCTCACAGCGCCAGGGACCCAGGTTCAATTCCAGCCTCGGGTGACTGTCTGTGTGGAGTTTGCACATTCTCCCCGTGTCTGCGTGGGTGTCCTCCGGGTGCTCCAATTTCCTCCCACAGTCCAAAGATGTGCCGGTTAGGTGGATTAGCCATGCTAAATTGCCCCTTATTGTCAGGGGATTAGCAGGGTAAATGTGTGGGGTTATAGGGATAGGGTCTGGGTGGGATTGTTGTCAATGCAGGCTCGATGGGCTGAATGGACTCTTTCTGCACTGTAAGAATTCTGTGATTCTGTGAAGAGAATTCCAAAGATTAACAACCACCTGAATAATATTCAGCTCCTTTTATTCTTCCTACCAAAGTGTATAACTTCACATTTTCCTACATTATATTCTATCTGCCAAGATTTTGCCCTCTCATCTAATTTGTCTATATCCCTCTGTGGACTGTCACCCTTGCCACTTGCCTTCCCACCTATTTTTGTGCCATCTGCAAACTTGGCAATAGGACATTCACTTTCCTCAGCCAAGTTATTAAAATATATTGTAAATAATTGTGGCCCTAGCATTGATCCCTGTGACACTCCACTTGTTACAGATTACCATCCTGAATGTGCCCCTCTTACCCCAATTCCGTCTTCTATCAGTTAGCCAATCCTCTGTCCATGCTAATATACTACCCCCCCCCCAACACCACGGGCTCTTATCTTATTAAGCAGCCTTTTGTGCAGTATCTTAAACGCTTTTTGGAAATCCAAGTGTAATACATCTTCTGTTTCCCATTTATCGATCCTGCTCGTTACCACTTCAAGGAATTCTAATATATTTGACAAGTATGGTTTCCCCTTCATGAAGCCACACTGACTCAAATTTCTAAATGCTTTGCTATTACATCGTTAGTAATGGAATCTTAATATTTTTCTAGTGATAGAAGTTAAGCTAACTGGCCTATACTTAGCTTATTTTCGTCTCCCTCCCTTTTTGAATAAGGTCTTACATTGGCAGTTTTCCAATCCTCTGGGACGTTTCCAGATATTAAGGATTCTTGGAAGATCACCACCAGTGCATCCACTATCTCTAGCTATTTCTGTTAATATCCTGGGATGCAACACATCAGGTCCAGGGGAATTATCAGCTTTTAGCACCATTCTTTCTCCTCTGTTGCTGTCAGACCTGCTGAGATTTTCCAGCAACTTCTGTTTTTGTTGTGGTCTTTAGCACCGTTGGTTTCCTTATACTTTTCCCTAGTACTTCCCTTATTTGTTGGTGCACTCTTGTGTTTGTAAGGTCTGTGCCTGCCTTTCACTCTCTGGTTATCATTACTTGTATTGCTATCCTGTACTAATGCCTTTCTTATACACAGAGGAATAATCATTCATGCGAGAATAAAAGAGTCACAAGGTTAACTGAACATTATAAAGCTGGATTCTTTGAAAGAAAGTGAGGCATTTTGAAAGGAAGGAAGGAGGGAGTGGGAGCTGTTTGAAGTTTTGGTTTGAATTAATGTGTGTGGAAGAAGTGTGGAAGCCCGTCTGAGAGGCTCAGCAATCCTGTTTGGTGGTGTTCACATTTGATTCCATAGTAGCACGTGTGCCCATTGGGTGAAAATTAGCAGAGGTATCGTCCTCCTGAGGAGTAGAGAGGTGCAGGCGGTGTGGAGGGGAGACTAATGACTTGTCAAGTTATTCAGAGTTCACACATTTTGGAAGTTACACAAGTTGCATTGGACCTGTCATGGTGGGGCATGTTCCAAGTAGAACAGAATCTAGACTTCTTAAAACATGCACTGTAACACTAGTGTTGGTAAGTGAGGTGCCTTTAATCACTAGCCGAATCTGATCTGTAAATGTCCGTTATTTTGTGATGAATGAAGCAGCTACTTTACTGTAAACCCCTTGCATGTCTTCACCAGGCCTTTCTGGCTGCCTAGTTAATATTTTACCTTGATGTGGGAAATGATACCATCTAGAGGGATCCATTCAGATTGCAAGTAGAGCTGTGCATTGGGAACAGAGTTGGTAACACTGGGAAAGCACTGACCCCCTCGGACAGAATATAGTTTTTGTATTTTAAATTACAACAGTCTTCTAACATACTTGCTACATGTATGAGGGAAGATTTAATTGGTTAATTGTACATGCAGTTGACCACTTGACTCTTAGAAATTTTGAATAGTTACAACCCAAGATGAAAGCAAAATACTGCGGATGCTGGAATCTGACACAAAAACAGAAAATGCTGGAAAATCTCAGCAGGCCTGATAGCATCTGTGAGAAGAGAATATAACCAACATTTTGAGTCTAGATGACTCTCCATCAGTGCTGAAAGCGAAGAGAATCAGCAGAGATTTATACCATGGGTGTGCGGGGGTGGTGGAATGGGACAAAGGGAGTGCAAATGAGTATACAGATGACTGAAAAGATACTAAAAGTGTCCATTTAGTGACCAGAATGCGTGAATGGCAGAACAGAGGTATAGATGGTTAAGGGACTGACTGGGGATTATGGCAGTTGCCCTGAAGAGGAAAGGGGGGCCTAATTGGCCCATCATGTCTCTACTGGCGCTTTGCGAGGGCAGCTCAACTAGTTGTCCCCTGCCTTTTCCTCATAGTCCTGCAGATCTTTTCTCTTCAGATAATTATCCAATTCCCATTTCATTGCCGTGATTGAATCTACTTTGCCTCACAGGCATGCATTCTAGCTCCTAACTGCGTGTTGTTGTAAACAAAAGAAAATGTTGCCTCAGGTTCTTTTCCCAATCACGTTAAATCAGTGTCCTCCGATTCTCCACTGATGGGAACAGTTTCCCCCTACCTACTCTCTCCAGATCCCACACAATTTTGAATACCTCTTTCAAATTTCCTCTCAACCTTCTCTACGGAGAACAATCCCAGCTGCCTCAATCTATCCTCTTCATTTTGGCACTGGAGTGGAAGAGCAGCTTGTGTTGACAAGGATATCAACTGGGCATTTTTTTTTTTGTTCTTTTATTTTTGTTTAATAAAGGTTGGGGAGAACCTTGCAACATTCAGACAAAACCAGAATCCTCTTGGGGAGAACCGCCTGCTCTAACCGCAACAGTGGACAATGGAACCGCAGCTTGGGGTCAACCAATGGATACAGGAACCAGCTGGAGAGAGCCGGTTAATGACAGTGCTGGTACCTCTGGTTGGGGCAACACCCCAGCTGCCCCACCACCTCCAAATAGACCTGGTAAAACACTCAACACTTTCTAATTTCAACACAGGTGTAAATTTGGAGCATGGGTGTGATTCATTCATTATGCATTGGAGCCTTGAGTAATGAGTTCCATCACTCATTTGGTTTGTTAAATGTAACATAGTATTTTGTTTGTTCCTTAAGTTAACAAGTGCACCTTGCTCTGTTCATCTAAAACCCTTTTCTGCCAATGGCATGGATTCCATTCTTTATGTTTGGGTGGATGTCCTTGCTACTTAACCACAAAATGGTACTAGTTTGAGGTTTAAATTTGCTATCAGACATTGTTGCCCCACCCCTCTCTGTGAATTCTTTCCCATCTTTAGGTTTCCCCAGTGTTAAAAGCCCTTTTCTGTTTAAGTACATGTTCAGGCAGCTTGCTCTTAAGGCCCTGCAAATATCAAGACTATCAGGGCACTGGTTAAAACATAGTCAGCCTTTGTCTTAGTCCCTCTGACAGACAAAGTGCCTTTGTTGCCCCTCTTCCAAAGACAAGATCTGCGATTTTTGAATGTCCTTCAGCTTCTGGTTAAGGTTGTAAAAAAAAATATATATATATATATATATATATATAAATCTACATATTGTTCTTGTGTACAGAGTTGCAAGAGCATCCCTGCAAGGCATGTTATGGCATATAAGTATATTGGGTTGTTGACTGACCTTCTGTTTGGGTGTTTTAACATTCCTGCATGGCATTACCAACTGGATGACCATCATAAATTTTGTAAAATATTACTGTCATCATAGTCCAAGACCAACATTGCTTAGAAATGTTCACATCTTTATTTCTAAAAGAGGGTGGGAGATAAATCCAGACCATAATTTTCTCAACAGTTGTATTCAGTGATGTGTTATTTACAGCCCCCAAACCTATGCAAGATGGCTGGGGTGATGAGGAAGCATCGGTGTCAGGATCTCGTCACTCCAGCTGGGAGGATGAGGAAGGGGAGTCGGTGATGTGGAACAGCAACATCTCGCAGGATAACAGCTCCTCTTCAAACTGGGCATCAAAAAAGATGGCTCAAAAGGTAGGCTTTTTTGCCAACCATATTGCTTACAACTAAATCACTGACCTCAAAGATGTACTGGGTGCTTGGTTTTATTCCTCTTTATTTTTAAAGCACTTGACTTTTAACCTTGCTCAGAATCTTCCTGTACTAGTTAGATTTTTACAAAAAGTACAGGGCTTTGGTGGTACCACATCTGGAGTACTGTGTGCTGTTTTAGTCTCCATATTTAAGGAAGGATATACTTGCATTCAAGGCAGCATAGTGAATGCTTGCTAGATAGGTCCCTGGGATGAGAGGGGTGTCCTGTGATGAAAGGCCGAGTAAATTGGATTTATATTGTCTGGAGTTTAGAAGTGTGAGAAATGAATTAATTTGTGGGCGGCACAGTGGTTAGCACTACTGCCTCACAGCTCCAGGGACCTGGGTTCGATTCCCGCTTGGGTCACTGTCTGTGAGGAGTTTGCATATTCTCCCCTTGTCTGCGTGGGTTTCCTCTGGGTGCTCCAGTTTCCTCCCACAGTCCAGAGATGTGCAGGTTAGGTGCATTGGCCATGCTCAATTGCTGTTTAGTGTCCCAGGATGCGTAGGTTAGAGGAATTAGCGGGGTAAATACACGAGGTAAATCCTTATCTGTAAATATGTTACGGGGAAAGGGCCTAGGTGGGATTGTTGTTGGTGCAGACTCGATGGGCCGAATGGCCTCCTTCTGCACTAAGTTTTCTATGATTCTATGAAACGCACAAGATTCTGATGGGCTTAATAGGGTAACACACAAGACGCTGTTTCTTCTGGCTGGAGTATCTAGGATACTGGGGCACAGTCTCAAGATAAGGAGCCAATCATTTAGGACTGAGACGAGACATTTCTTTAGAATTCTCTACCCCAGATAGTTTTTGGATGCTCCAGCATTGAATATATTTAAGATTGTGTTTCAGGGAACAAAGCAATATGGGGTGTGGGCAACAAAGTGGAGTTAAAACCAAAGTTAGGCCATGCTCGTGTTGAAAAATGGGGTAGGCCATATGGCTACTGCTGCTCCTGTTTCTTATGTTCTAAAGTAATATTGTTTTAAACATTTAAACCAAGTTTATGATGTTAGCTATAACAAATTTAAAATTAGATAGCTATCAGTTTTATCAGCTATCCAATTTTAAAAGTCACTGCAAGCACCACTGTATTGCTGTAAATGACATTGCATTGGAGTCCAATCCTGTGATTTAATCAATTAACTGTTCACATTATATATTGATGATTTGGAAGAGGGAACTAAATGTATTATCTCGAAATTTGCAAATGATACAAAGTTGGGTGGGAGGGTGAGCTGTGAGGAGGATGCAGAGTTGCTTTAGTGTGATTTGGAAAGGCTGAATGCATGGACATATGCATGGTAGATATAGTATAATGTGGATAAATATAAGGTTATCCACTTTGATAGCAATAATAGGAAGATAGGTTATTACTTGAATGGGTGTAAATTGAGAGGTAGATACTCAGCGGGACCTTGGTGCCCTTGTGCATCAGTCGCTGAAAGTCGTAGGTACAGCAGGCATAAAGAAGGCAAATGATATGTTGGTCTTCATAGCGAGCAGATTTGAATATAGGAATAGGGATGTTTTACTGCAACTATGTAGGCCCTCACCTGGAGTATGGTGTGCAGTTTTAGTATCCTTATCTGAGGAAGGGTGTCCTTGCTATAGAGGGAGAACAAAGAACAGTACAGCACAGGAACAGGCCCTTCGGCCCTCCAAGCCTGAGCCGATCATGATGCCTGTCTAAACTAAAACTGTATGCACTTCGAGTCTGTATCCTTCCATTCCCATCCTATTCATGTATTCATCCAGATGCCACTTAAATGTCGCTATCGTTCCTGCTCCCACCACCTCCCTGGACAGCGCGTTCCAGACATTCACCACCCTCTGTGTAAAAAAAGCTTACCTTGCACATCTCCTCTAAACTTTTCCCCACGCACCTTAAGCCTATGTCGCCTAGTACTTGACTTTTCTTCCCTAGGAAACAGAATCTGACTATCCACTCTGTCCATGCCACTTATAATCCTGTAAACCTCTATCAAGTCACCCCTCAACCTCCGCCGTTCCAGTGAGAACAAACCGAGTTTATCCAACCTCTCCTCATAGCTAATACCCTCCAGACCAAGCAACATCCTGGTAAACCTCTTCTGTACCCTCTCCAAAGCATCCACATCCTTCTGGTAATGTGGCGACCAGAATTGTAAGTAGTATTCCAAATGAGGCCTAACAAAGGTTCTGTATAGCTGCAGAATGACCTGCCAATTTTTATACTCAATGCCCCGACCAGTGAAGGCAAGCATGCCGTATGCCTTCTTAACTACCTTACCCACCTGTGTTGTCACTTTCAGTGATCGGTGGACATGTATGCCAAGATCTCTCTGCCTGTCAATACTCTGAAGGGTTCTACCATTTATTGTATAATTTCTTAATGCATTGGACCTTCCAAAATGCATTACATCATATTTGTCCGGATTAAACTCCATCTGCCATTTCTCCGCCCAAGTCTCCAACCGGTCTATGTCTTGCTGTATCCTCTGACAATCCTCTTCGCTGTCCGCAACTCCACTAATTTTTATGTCATCCGCGAACTTACTAATCAGACCAGCTACATTTTCCTCCAAAGCATTTATAGATACTACGAACAACAAAGGTCCCAGAACTGATCCTTGTGGAACACCGCTAGTCACAGTCTTCCATTCAGAAAAGCACCTCTCTACTGCTACCCTCTGTCTTCTATGGCCAAGCCAGTTCTGTATCCATCTTGCCAGCTCTCCTCTGATCCATGTGACTTCACCTTTCATACCAGTCTACATGAGGTACCTTGTCAAAGGCTTTACTGAAGTCCATGTATACAACATCCACCGCCTTTCCCTCATCTATCATCTTTGTCACCCCCTCGAAAAACTCGATCAAGTTGGTGAGGCACAACCTCCCCTTCACAAAACCATGCTGTCTATCACTAATAAGTCAATTGGTTTCCAAATGTGAGCAAATCATGTCCCTCAGAATCTTTTCCAATTTCCCCACCACTGACGTAAGGCTCACCGGCCTATAATTTCCTGGGTTATCCCTGCTGCCCTCCTTAAACAATGGAACAACATTTGCTATCCTCCAGTGCTCTGGGACTTCACCAGTAGCCAATGAGGATACAAAGATTTCTGTCAAGGCCCCAGCAATTTGCACCCTTGCCTCCCTCAGTATTCTGGGGTAGATCCCATCAGGCCCTGGGGACTTGTCTACTTCAATGCTTTTTAAGACACCCAACACCACCCCCTTTTTGATAGCAACATGACCCAGAATATCTACACACTCTACCCTGGGGTCCTCATCCACCAAGCCCTTCTCTTTAGTGAATACCGAGGCAAAGTATTCTTTAGTATCTCGCCCATTTCCTCTGGTTCCATGCATAGATTCCCTCCACTATCCTTGAGTGGACCAACCCTTTCCCTGGCATGCTCTTTACATACGTATAAAATGCCTTAGGATTTCCTTAATCCTGTTTGCCAAGGACTTTTCATGACTCCTTTTAGCCCTCCTAACTCCTTAAGTTCCTTCCTACGATCTGGGATCAAGGGGTTATGAGGGGAAGGAGGGATCAAGATATTGAATTTGATGATCAGCCCGTTTTTAAAGTTATTTGTTAGTGTGACAAGTAGACTTACATCAACATTGCAATGAAGTTACTGTAGAAATCCCCTAGTCGCCACACTCTGGCGCCTGTTTGGTTACATGGAGGGGCAACTTTAGCATGGTCAATGCACCTAACCAGCATTAGGTTAGGTGCATTGTCTTTCGGACTGTGGGATGAAACCAGAGCACCCGGAGGAAACCCATGCAGGCACGGAGAACATGCAGACTCCGCAGAGACAGTGACCTAAGGCGGGAATTGAACCCTGGCACTGTGAGGCAGCAGTGCTAACCACTGTGCCACCTTGATCATGAATGGCGGAGCAGGCTCGAAGGGCCAAATGGCCTACTACTCCTAGCTTCTATGTAACAGTCATGTTTCGAGTAGCTGTCAGTCTGTTCCAGTGCTTTACCTCTGGCCCCTCTCTTCTGGGATTGTATCCTTCAGACAATGCAGTGCAACATGTTGGAGGATCATTGCAAAGTGTCACATGGTGAACCTGTTCTCCCACCTCCGAATGCCCAGCCTGGTCTCAGATATGGATGTAGAGAGGGGAGGTGGGTGAGCAAATCATAGAGAAAAACGGTGCACACTTTGTGTCTCAAAATCAAATCATTCTCAGGTAGTTTGGAATGTCTGAGTGCGTGCCAATGTGACAAAGTATAATTGTTTTCCAAGGAGGATTTGGGTTTTTGAACCTGTTGGTTTTGGTTTCCCATCCCAGTGGCATATGTGACTAGTTTTGTTTCTCTATAGGGCATGATGAAAGGGGGAAGCAAACCAGATGATATGTGGATGAATCAATTAATGAAGCAATTCTCTAACATTGGATTTCCTGTAAGTACAATACAGTAATACTTCGGTTCTCTCCTTTTTCTCTCTCTCCCTCACCACCCCTTCAGTGTGCAGACAAATAGCTGACTGATACTGTAGGTGGGTCCTTATCATTCATGGTCCTGGCCAGACCGAGTTGGAGATTTTCTCTTTAAGATAGAGAGCCGGTGATGTCCTTTCTGTTCTGGTGCCCTGGTTCAAACTTAATTTTGAAGAGTTGATCAGAACCTCCTTGGACTGAAAGGATTGTTTGATTTTCAATCTTATTCTGAGGTTCTATCATGGCTCGAAAGTGCTTTGGGATTCTGAAGTGTTTGTGACAGGAATGGGATTGAAATATGCGATGTCTTAGCAGGAGCTGTGTTGTTTTGCTCACAGTAGTTCTTGCTTGTTAATGCAGTATGGAGTGTAAATTCTTAGTAGCACTGTTTGCTGACTATGTCAAAAACTTCATTTGTCATTTTTTTCTTCTTTTGAGAAACTACTTCTCTTTAGCTAGAATCCTATACTATCCATGTATTACCAAAGCCTGAGTGAGATGGTTGTGCTTGTTATCCAGCAGCAATAGGTAGTCATGCTTTGAATGACATTCACCTTCCCAACCCAAGGTACTCAATTCAGAGTTACCCTTTGCCATTGACATTCACTCACCAATTGTTCGATTTCTTGACCGCGAAAGACAGAAACTATTAAATCACCATCCTATAAACTGAGGGTGAGACAGTAACTGGGAATCAAAAAAATGATCTCCTAGGTTCCTATTGATGGTAATGCGGATGTGAATTTACTTGAATGTAAAGAACTCTGATATTTAAGATTGTTTCTGCATGTTACAGAGGGAGCCTGCTGAAGAAACCAAGAGCAATAAGACGGACATACCTGTTGGTAAGCTGATATTGCACTAAACTCAAATTAACATCCAGATTTCCAGCATCCGCAGTATTTTGCTTTTATTTCAAATTAACATCCTCCACTCACGTACAGCAATTTTCAGTTCTGAATAGAATCATTGTTAGCTGACCACACTTAAACAACAGTGAGCAAACCTGCCTGAACCTCCCGCCTTTCCAGGTATGTTAAGAGATAAGAGAATGGAGATGGACAAGCACGGCGTGAACATTGGAGAATATAATGGCATTATAGGCAAAGGACATGCTTCTCGTCCTCAGATTTCCAAAGAGTCTTCCATGGAACGCAATCCTTATTATGATAAGGTTAGTATTCCCTCCAGTTCTGGTTGTGTAGTAGAAAGAGATGGATTTTTTTAAAAATCGCCTTCAGCTAATTTTGGCAGACATGAGCGATACAAAAGTGAGATGAGGCTAATTTAATTCTGGGTGTGGCCATCACTACTGTTTATCGGAATTCCACTCTGGAAGCAAGGCTCCAGTATTAATTAAAACAGAGAACTACGGATGGTAATTAAACTCCAATCCGTCTTGGATTGTATTCGCTTTCTGTCATTTGTGTTTGAAAGTAAGGGGCTTGTCTTATACATGAGGAATATTGTGATTTACTCAAAATTCATTATCGTGCTCAAATGTTTTCCATTGTGTTGTGGCAATACTCACCTTGTGTGCTGTATTTGGCAGTAGTCAGCATTTGTAATGTGACTTTGTGCATATGGAATCCTTCTGTTGGTAGCAAGCCATTTAACTCTGCTTGTGGACTTCAAATAGATGCTAACCCTTCATCTCTTCTCTTGTTCCTGCCTTTCTGCAACTGATGGGCTTTCCGTTGTGTGCTTTTTCCAAACCCGCTTTCCCTCCCCAGCTGTCTTTGTCTCTGTCCAATCAAGATGGCATTATAGCAGAAGAGCCCCAAAACTTACCGTACATGTCCACACCAAGCGTGAAGCCTCCCCCTTCAAACAGTGCACTACCTAATCAGGCCTTTGGCTCAGTGGGGCTGGGCATTCAAAACTTGAATTCTGTTAGACAGGTGAGTCTGTTCACAACCTGCCGTATGCAGGTAGTCAACGGTAATGTGTCGAGAGATAACATTCGTTTCAGTGAAATATTCGGGATTGTTCTAAAACATTTTGCCCTTTGTTTTTGCATCGTTGTTTCTCTTGCTCTTTCTCATCCTACCCCAATTATCTTCCCAATGTGAAAACAGGCAATCAGTGTCTGATGGTGCTCCTTTGAGATGCTTGCTTGTAGATTCATGTGTGGCCTTCAATAGAATTCAATAGAAATTTCTTAAAATACTGGAGATCTAATATTTCACCTCAGTTCTGGCTATTTCTCCCACTTATAAGAAATCATGGGACAGACTAGCGACCAAAAGTAGAACTTAACAGCACAGAAAAGGAATATTTGAGCCAGTTCTGTTGTGGCAACTCAATAATTCCATTATTCTGGCCTTAACCATGCACGGTTTTTTTTAAAAATTGAAATATTTATATACTTCTCTTTTAAAAGTTGTTACAGATCCTGCCATTATTTATATTGGATCAGTGATGTCACGTGTACTCCACAAAGAACAGCTCCCAGATCCTGAATACAGACCCTCTGACACAGATCATGTAGGGATGCCTAATCAAGCATCCAGCAGCTATGGCACTGCGGTGCAGCCATGATCCTTTTTTCTGTGGAATATTCTACATAGATCATTGACGAGTTGAACACACACAATGCATTTGCTCAGCTAAATGTGCACATGGTTAGGGAAGTAATGATGTTGAGTGTAATTCACAATTTTTGTACAAAGAAGGAAATAAATTCTGACCTGTGCAAGAGATTCAAATCTGGAAGTTGGCGGAGGAAGGTTCATTTTTGTAGAATGGGTGCAAGATAGGTTAGTTAGTATCATTCCCCATTCCCTCCCTCACCACCATCACAGTTGAACTTCTTGAAATTAAATTAATTCAAATCATTTCTTAATATATTTAACATTTGTGATTTTTGTCGAAACTGACAAGATAGGGTTGATTGGGAAAATAGTTAGTGCAAATAGGAATTCAGGGATGGGTGAGGTTTTTTTTAAAGGTGCAGCTAAGGATAGGGGAGGAGGCTATGTTTTAATTTTTCAGAAGGAAACAGAGCAGGCAATTGTCAGTGTTGGAACTGTTGGTGTGAGGCCTGTTGAATGTTCAGTGCATTGCTATCTCTTGTCCTTCCCCACACTGACTCTGTCTGTGTGGGGCTTTCTGCTATGAAGCTGTGATGTGTTTAAAATCATGGATCTATGCTCTGATGCCGCTTGTGCTCTCATTTACAGAATGGTAATCCTAATATATTTGGCGGCAGCAATGCAGCAGCACAAGCCAGGGGCATGCAACAGCCTCCAGCACAACCTCTTAACTCATCTCAGCCTAATCTCCGCGCTCAAGTGCCTCCTCCATTATTATCCCCTCAGGTACACGAACATTAACGTAATTTGTGATTTCATTTACTGTTCAATACCCCACCTCTTTTTTTTTTGTTCTATTGAGTTAATCAGGCAAACCAGTATTCGATTGCTTGCCAAAGTTTCAACTTAATTCTTGGTGTGAGTGCCAAGCAGGTGTCCACCATAGTTGTGTTCTTTGTTATAATTAAGGTGGTTTGATATCTCTGTAACTCATTCTAAATTGTTTGGGGGCTTGAGGAAGGGCATGAGAGGAATAACTCCTAGCCATATATCGAAAGTATCTTTCCACTCATCTGCCTCTAGCTTTTGGATGATGGATCTACTGAATGGACTGTTGCATGCTTGGAATGCTGAACTTCATATGCATTCTGTAATAATTCTGAAATATGGATGTATATACCATAGTAGACCATACAAATTCCAAAAAGGCTTTGTTGCTAATGACTGTTAGTTGTGGTGGTGCTACGCTTCCCCCACTTAGTAGAAAGATAGTCTGGTTATGGATACACCAATGTCTGGGATGTGTAATAATAGGATGCATTCCCATGTCTCACTATATGGTCTGCATGGTGCTAGGTGGAGGGTACAAGGCACTCCAGCTCACGAATAAGTGTTGCAGAAGAGGGGATGAGAAGTTGTAGGGATGATTTGGCTTTTGAAAGATGATCCCTCAGGTTTGCATATTACAGACTTTTTATAACTTCCACAAGTTTCCAAAAACATGCGGAAGCCACTAGGACAGTAAGGTTAGCTGTTGTCTGGATACCTATTAATAACCAGGCAGAAGAGGAAAAGGTTTAAAAAACATTTGAATGTTGGTGGCCCATTTTAAAATTCTCTTCTCTTCTAAAAGGTTCCAGCATCAATACTGAAGTATGCAACAGCCAATGGGAGCCTAAACACTGCACTATTGAATTTTGGCCCCCAGCAGGTAGCCATGCTGAACCAGCTCTCCCAGTTGAACCAGCTGTCTCAACTTTCACAGATCTCCCAGCTACAGGTAAAGTGACAGTTTGCTTCTATGATCCTGCTGTATATGAATAGAAACAATGAAACCCATTAAATAAGTTAATTCAGAGGAGCAGTGCGATTTAGACTGAAAATCCCAGGTTCAATCCTTGATCTGTGCTCATCTCATTCAGGGCAGTGGTAAGAGTGCTGTCATGGATGTCTGTGGTTTGGATTGGCCTGGATTCATTTTCATTCAGTGGTCCCTGCTGGAAACTGCTCATGGTATTGAGTGAGGGCAGTGTCCACCGTGCTGCAGAGTCACCCGAGTTTAAATTGTCTGCTGAAACTCAAATAAGACACCAACACAGTTCAGAATTTGTAGAGTTGATTATTGGGGCAGAGGTGATTAAAAGGCAAGGTAAAGAAGTGCCTGTCAGCATTGTATCACTGTAGCAACCTGAAGCATTCAATAGCATTTATTGGTAATGAATAGTGGGCTTAGCTTATTCTTCGACTTGCAGATCACATATGTCTAGTCCATTCCTGGAGGGAACACCATTGCCACCCCCACCCCTTCCAAACACTAGAAAATAGCTGCAAATAGGACAGGTTGGAATTTGTGCTTAGTGTAATTATTCAATCCATCCCTCAATAGAAAGGTAGCAAGCACATTCCAGGTCCCTCAAACCCTCAACCCTGGGCTGAGAGGTACGACTGGCTCATCCCAGTGTAAATCAGACTGAGTGGAGTAAGGTGACCAAACGTTTCTCTCACTACTGAGATTCATTGCTTCAACTCTCAGTAAAAGCAAGCAAGGAAAAAGTATTTGCATCTAATGCTGCCATTGCAAAGTTAAGGAGAAAAATGTCCTTTCGGGTGTACGGACTTCCAGTTGACACTAAAACCAGGTCCTGGCAAATGACAGCAACCCAACTGTTCCCCAGCTGCTTCACTTCCAAGGCATCTTGCAGCATCGGGTTATTGACCTCCCCATGGGTCTCCGTATTCAATAGCTTAAATATCTTCATATGGGTCAAAGTTACAGAATGTGACAGGTTCAGCACCACTTGAGGACTAGGTTTTTGACGATGTGTGTGTGACCAGTTAATTATTGATTACTCAATTTACATTTGTACTGTCCTTTCTTACTATTAGCGACTGCTGCTTCAGCAACAAAAGGCACAGAATCAAAGGAACGTGCCTGGACCCATGCGTCAGTCTCAAGAGCAGGTAGAGTCTTCTGGAACATCCAATATTAAGCCTTAAGAATATTTGAGGGATCAATAGATACCTGATTAAATATACTTTGATTTCAGTAAAACAATGATTCAAGTTGGGATGAAATGTTCTTCTGTGTTCTGGTCAAACACGAGCTGAATTACCTGGTGTATACAATCTGGTTTGTACCCTGCCATTCTACAGAAACTCTCATGTTGTAGGTATTGCACTGAGGCCATGGTAGAAAGCAGTGGTGACTGGACTGAGGCTGGGGTGGGGGAAGGTGGTGGCTGCACTGGGGCCATGTTGGGGTGGGTGGTGGCTGCAGTGGAGCTATGGTGGGCCATTGAGGGTGGGTGGCTACACTGGGGCCATGGTGGAGGGAAGTTTATGGCTGCACAGGTGATGCGTGAGTTTGTTAATTTTGTGCTGGAGTCTCCTCAAACTTTATTTCTGGCTTTAGCACAAGCCATTTTGGTGGTCTTTTTTTAATAAACTAGACTTAAATATTGAACTTCACCAAACCCCCTGCTCTCCAAACTGTCATTACCTGTTCAGTTCACAAGAGCTGCTTATTTCAGAAAGGTCAAATCCTTTTCAACCCGAAAATTTCTAAAATCACTGGATTTTAGAATGTTGAAGTTTATGTTGCTGATATTTAATCTGGGCAGGGGCTAATGGTGAGTAGCAACAAGTACTAACTGGACCTTGGCATGTATTCCCACTAAATGCCTGTTTTTTCCCTCCCCACATGTTCAGGCTGCTCGTGTGCTCAACATGCAACAGATGCTGCAACACCCTCGTCAACTGGATACAAGCCTTCTGAAGCAGCAACCTCCGTCGCAGCCGCAGCCAATGCATCAGCCCTCCATGAAGCCCTTCCCGGAGAACCTCATGCCCCCCTCCCCTCATGAGCTGCAAACAAAAGAGCCGCCTTCGCTCAACTCATACAGCAGCTACCCTTTAGGTGGGTTTCCCCAACCCAGTCCAGGGCAATCTGATCCCATAGTGCCACAAGCTGCTCATCTTTCCCCCATGCCCTCGCACTATCCCTTGCCCAAAATGTTTCTTCCTGACAACAGCCCTAACCACAGCCTCCTCAGCCCTCCACTGTGTAATGCAAACAGCCACATACCAGGCTCACCTATCCATCAACATGCAGGGAGGAAACCTGCCACTCAAGAAAGGTCTATGTCAAGAGGTGAATAATCTGTTTGTATAATCTTTGGTTTACACACGTACCTGAATGAAATTGAAGGCGTCCCATTCATTCAACATCCACTGCTTCCCTGATACTTGGCAGTAACCTGGGCTATGAGTTCAGATCACACCACAGGCAGGTTGTTGAATTGAATTCAATAAAACTGTTAATTTATGGGCTGGCACCAGGGGGAAATAACCACAAAAAACTTGGCCAGTTTTTGGTCATGATTTTTTAAAAATTATACCTGGTTCACCACTGGCCTTTGGGAGAGAAAATCTGTCACAACTGCTTGGTTTGGCCCAAGTGCAACTGATGACAGGGTCAGGATCTGCCATGAATCTCTCCAAGATAGAATGGCCTGCTGACATTCATTAGTCACACTTAAAGGATTAACAAAGTACCAGTGAGCTGCTGTACTCTGAGTAACTATCTGAACAAGTCAGTGTCACTGGAAAGGAGTTGAGGGGGATGTTTATCATGTATGATTCTATGGTTCCTATGAGTTACATTTTGAATTTCCATCTTAATGTTATGTGTATGGATCTGTCCTTTGCATCCCGAACTCACTTGTTTTGCTTCCTTAGGCTTGAATCCAAACTTGAATGTACCCCTGGATTTCGGCAGTATTGTTAACCTGAAAGAGCCACAATCCCAACAGTCCCGACTGAAGCAATGGACTGCCTCAGAGAACCTTCCTGTTAATTCCTCTCTAGATCAAAACTCCAGCAAACATGGTAATGTACCATTGATTCCCTTACATATTTACAAGCAGGATATTAATGCAAACCCTCGGTCATTTGAACAGTATGCATCGCGAATCTCTGGATCATGGAATCTTGTGTCTTTACTCGTGACCTGAATAGAACTACTTTATGCAGATATTTGCACTGTCACCATCTTATTTTGCACTATTTTGTGAAGTTTGAAACTAAAGTACATTTTCTTTCCCCAGGTGCTACTTCAAGTGGTCTTAGTATTTGTTCTGGCAAGTTGCTTGAAGAATCTCCTTTTGGTCACTTTGACATTTCCATGAACTCTCTGGCCAGTCCTCCTGGATCTGTTGGAGATGGCTGGCCAAGTGCCAAATCACCCAGTGATAAGCTCTCTAGCAATGTTAATTGGCCACCAGGTAAGACATTGTGCACTCAGAAAGATTGAAACCGATGCCAGATGCAGAATTCTAAAATCATGATCCTCCTGTGACTTCCAAGCCTAATTTCAGGATTATGGGTGTTAGTGATCCAACCCCTAGTGGATCTGCAGAACTGCTCCGAATTCAATTCTATTTCTATGGCACTTCTAATGTGGTAAAGCATTCTAAAGTGCTTAGAATGGGCAGCATAAAACAAAATTTGACACTGCCACATTAGGGCAAATGATCAAAAGCTTGGTCAGAAAGGTAGGTTTTAGAGAGTACACATAAAAACATACATAGAAAATAAAAGGAGTAGGCCTTTTGACCCATCGAGCCTGCTCCGCTATTCATTATGATCATGGCTTATCATATTCAATACCCTGATCCCACTTTCTTCCCCCCCCCCGCCCCCCTCCATATCCCTTGATCCTTTTAGACCCAAGAGCTATATCTAAGTCCTCCTTGAAATCACAGGGCGTTTTGGCCTCAACTACTTTCTGTGGTAGTGATTTCCACAGATTCATCACTCTCTGGGTAAAGAAATTTCTCCTCCCCTCAGTCTTAAAAGGCTATCCTTTGTTCTAAAAGATTTATCCCTTACCCTCAAACTATGATCCCCTATTTCTGGACTCCTCCACCATCGGGAACATTTTTTTTCTGAACCTACCCTGTAATCCTGTTAGAATTTTATAAGTTTCTATGAGATTCCCTCTCACTCTTCTAAACGCCAGCGAATATAATCTTTATCGACTTAGTCTCTCCTCGTATGACAGACCTGCCATCCCAGGAATCAGCCTGGTAAACCTTCGCTGTATTCCCTCTGTAGCAAGAACATCCTTCCTCAGATAAGGACACCAAAACTGCACACAATATTCCAGATGTGGTCTTATCAGCGCCCTATACAATTGTAGTAAAGCATCCCTATCCCTATACTCCTCAATATGAAGGTCATCATACCATTTGCCTTCTTTACTGCCTGCTGTGCCTATGCACTTACTTTCAGTGACTCATGCACGAGGACACCAAGATCTAGCTGAGTATCCACCTCTCAATTTATATCCATTCGAATAATAATTTGCCTTCCTGTTTTTGCTACCGAAGTGGATAACCTCACACTTATCCACATTATACTGCATCTGCCATGCATGTGCCCACTCACTCAGCCTGTCCAAATTACGCTGCAGCATCTTAAAGGAAGAGAGGCAGGCAGGAGAGTTTTCGGAAGGGAATTTCCTAAAGATGCAATAATAGTGAAAAGGAAATGCAATAATCTGCCTCAGTTATCACATCTGGCATGACTCTGCTAACTATATGTGTGTATGGTTATTTGACCACTCTGTATTCTTTCTGTAATGCTCGGTTGGAATAACAAATGTCTGCCTTGGAATCTGCAGCAATATCTCATTAGGATTTAATTGTGTCTGTGCCTTGGTTATTTAATTCCCAGTGTATGTTAACATGCTTCAGCCCACTGTTATGCATATTTTAGTTTTATCTCAGATTACTTAGGTGTGTCAGTGGAACAAATCAAATTGTCTCTTCTGGGGCTTTGGTACATCTGCAGAAGAAGGGAAAGGGACAGATTAGGTTGGTGCGTGATGCCATTTTATTGTTCGTAATTGTTTGCTAGTTTAACTTGCCACATTAAAGAAACCAAATGCGACAGTGCAGAATTCCGCTCTTGTTGATGCACAGGTCTGATTGGATGTCCAGCCAATTGCATGGAGACTCTTTAACACCAAAAATATTGTAAATGTATGACATGTTAGACAATACCAGCTGTAATAGAACCATAGAGGCTTACAGTGCAGAATAGGGCCAATCATAATTGCCAACTCTGATTTATGTAGCACATAATCCTATTCTACCGATAATGCTACTAGAGAGTACTGAACTTTAACCATAACATGGTTGTGTAGCTGGGGCCTGCTGCTTGCAATTCCTACACCATGTGAGAGTATCTGGACACTGCATGTGTCTTGGGGGCCACGTACGTTGGAAGTATCTCCAACTACTTCAGCTGTAGCCCAAAGTTTCTGAGCTTGAGGGGCAGCTGGACTTACTGTGGAACATCAAGGAAGCTGAGAGTTTCCTGGATCATACATGCCAGGAAATGGTCACCCCACAGGTAGAAGGCGATCAGGATAGTAGATGAGTAGCCATCTGGAAGAGTAGCAAGTGGCAGGAAGTGCAAAAGTCTTTGGAATGTCTGCCACACTCAAACTGGCACTCAGCATTGGAGAGTGCTGTGAGTGATGACGCCTTGAAGTGCAGTTCATGCAATGGCATCAGTGGGCAAGGGGGCAACAGGAAAATAGAGAAATGCACCATTATCGGAGATTTCTTAGCTAGGAAGGCATGCACATGTTTTGGAGTGGTCATTGCGAATCGTGCATGGTATGTTGCCTCCCCGGTACTTGGTAAAGGATACTTTGGGGAAAGTATAGAATATTCTTCACGGAGAGGTGAGTGAGCCAGAAGTTCTGGTACATTGTCATCAACAGAATAAAGATGGCAGATATTGGTGTCCTATGGTCAATGATAGAATCCTCAGGCTCACTGGATTACTGCCAGTGAAAGAAGAAATAAGGAGATAAGGATCAATCTGTGTGGCTTGAAGAATGATCATAGAATCCCTACAGTGCAGAAGGAGGCCATTTGGCCCATCAAGTCTGCACCAACCACAATCCCACCCAGGTCCTATCCCCGTAGCCCCACGTATTTACTCTGCTAGTCCCCTTGATACTAAGGGGCAATTTAGCATAGCCAATCCACCTAACTTGCACTTCTTTGCACTGTGGGAGGAAACCGGAGCACCCAGAGGAAACCCACGCAGACATGGGGAGAATGTGCAAACTCCACACAGACAGTGACCCAAGGCCGGAATTGAACCTGGGTCCCTGGTGCTGTGAGGCAGCGGTGCTAACCACTGTGCCACCGTGCAGAAACGAGAGCTTCCGATTCTTGGAGCATTGGGACCAGTTCTAGAGCAGGAAGCATCTATTAAAAAGGGACAGATTGCACCTCCAGATTAGAACCGGTGACCTTGCGGGAAGATTAAGTGTGATAGTTTAAATTGGCACCAGCTTGCAGAAGTAGAAAAGAGGAATAGGTTGCATAAGGGAGCATTGGGTAGTACAGGTTGGGGTGGCCTGGGTAAGATGCTCTTTTGGAGAGTCAGTGTAGACTCGATGGGCTGAAAGGCTTCCTTCAGCCCTGTAGGGATTCTATGACAGGAAAAACTGTAACAAAACAATGGGTGATCCTTAAGGAAGAGATGTTTCAGGCACAGCCCAACAGCAGGGAGAACCAAAAGCCATCCTTAGTTGATGAGAGAGATTGAAAATATGATGAAACAAGAGGGTGTATGATGTATGTCAGGTGAATTCTTCATGTGAGAACCAGACCAAAAAAAACAGCAAGAGGGAATTAAACTGTTAACTGCAAAGGAAGAATGTGTAGGGTCACAGGGAGGTGGGGAAATGGCAATCGATGAATTGCTCATTGGAGAGTTGGTGTAGACACGATGGGCCAAATGGCTGCTTTCTTTGCTGCAACAATTCTGTGATTTTGTGACTTGAGGAAAATAAGACTTTCAAAGGGAAAGTATGAAAATAGAAAGGCAGTTAACATAAAAAGCAACCCAAAAATCTTCTATCAACATGTAAAAGGTGGCTAGGAAGAGATAGGGTGGGGCCTACTTGGGACATAGAAGATGATGTGTGCTTAGAGGCACAGGGCAAGGCTAGAATCTTAATGAGTGTTTGTATCAGTGTTTGCTAAGGAAGAGGATGCTGGCAAAATATTGATGGAAGTGGGGATGGTAGAAGTAATGAAGTGGGTGAAAATTGATGGACAGGTGTTCTGGAAAGGCTGGCTATGGCATGGATCACTCGCCTGGTCCAGATGGCTTGCGTTTCAGATTGCTAAGGGAAGTGCGGGTGGAAATAGCCGAAGGGCCATTCCATAATCTTCTATAACTATAGGGAGGTGTCGGAGGATTGTTCAAGAAGGGTTGTGAGGACATTCTTCGTAACTCTAGGCTGGTCAGTTAAACATGTGCTGGGTAAGGTTTTAGAACCAATGATCAGAGAAAAAAATTAACAGGCACTGGAAGAGGCTTGAGTTAATTAAAGACCAACTTTATAGATTATTATAGGCAAATTGTGTTTTGCAAATCTAATTGTGTTTTTGATGAAGCAACAGGAAAAGTTCATGAAGGCATGCAGGGCATGTTGTTTATATAGATTTTTAAAGAAAAGGTTTGACTGTCACATAAAGGCTCATTGACAAAATTGAGGCCCACGAAATAGAAGGGTCAGTCTCCGCTTGGGTAATTTACAGTCGTGTTAACCCCATTGTGTGAATTACATAGTTTTTCATTGTTTTAAACTTCCTATTTCATTTGGTTTATTGAGCCACAGGAAATCCTGTGGTTATCATGCAATCATAAGGGTTTCTTTCATAAGGGCGTGATGTTGGATAGAGTACAGCTGTGTCGGAGGTGCTTGCAATTCACTCAAGGCATGGAATGATTCTTTTCGAGTGACATCGTTCCAGCATCTGGTGTGACTGACAGCGTTAGTCCGCAGCCTGTAAAGAGCAGCTGTGAAATATTTTCATGTTGCTCCTTCCACAGAACCATGGAATGCCTACAGTGTAGAAGGAGGTCATTCAGCCCTTTGAGTCTTCAACGACTCTCCGAAAAGCACCTTACCAGGACCCCCCCCCCCCCCCCCCAACTAGTCTATTCCCATAATGCCACCTATTTACTGTGGCTGATCTACCGAACCTACACACGTCTCTGGACACTAAGGGCAATTTAGCATAGCCAATCCACCTAACCTGCACATCTTTGCATCAGCCTAATTTGCTATAATTAGGATAATGGGTTTGTGAAATGAAAATAAAAGGCCTGGAGCTGTAGGGTTGGGAGAGGAGGGAGGGGGAAATTTGAAATGAGTTCATTACACGTGGACTGTGCACAAGAAGTGGACTGGCTTTTTCCTCCAACCATTACATTCTTATAGTTCTTTAAAGTTAGTTGTTAAAAATAAATAAGAGAAGAAACAGACATTGGCTGGATCAACTTACCATCGCACTGAGGTCTTGGTGGGTTGTGTGTTCATACCCAGAGCTCTGTGCATTTAATTCTTTTTAATGGTTTCTCTTTTGGGAGTTTGTGTTTTCCCAGGATCTGCCACCCTCTTGAATACACAAATTCACTATGATTCTTCTTCCAACTAGAGTTTCGCCCTGGTGAGCCTTGGAAAGGTTATCAAAACATTGACCCTGAAACTGACCCTTACGTCACTCCTGGCAGTGTGATGACCAGTCTATCGATCTCCACTGCTCGGGACCTTGACCTCCTCAGGGACAGGAACAATGGTGAGTGTCATCCTCAATGTGTTCTTTCAACAGCTGCTGCTGTTTATTAGATGCCTTGACGGCAAACTGTCCCAAAACGCACAGGAGCATTAGAAAACAAAATATGACACCAAGCCACATAAGGAGGTATTGGGTCAGATGACCAAAAGCTTGGTCAGATAGGTAGGTTTTTTAGGTCTGTCTTGAAGAAAAGTGTGGTAGAGAGCTAGAAATGAGTTGTGAAGGAAGTCCAGAGCTTAGCCCAGGCAGCTTAAGGCATGGCTACCAATGGCAGTGTCAGTAAAATTAAGGTTGCTGAAGAGGTTTAAATTAGGTGAGCGCAGATATCTCGAGAGGATTGTGGGGCTGGATAAGGTTACAGAGATGGGGAGGGGTGAGGCCATGGAGGGATTTGAAGACACAGGTAAAAATTTTAAGATCAAGACTCTGCTTGGTCAGGAGTCAGCGTAGGTCAGTGAACACCTGGATAATAGATGAACAGGACTTGGTGTGAGTTAAGACAGAGGTAGCATAGTTCATAGTCACCAAGTTTATGGAGGGTAAAATGTGGGTGATTCCCCCAGGGATGCATTGGTCAAGTCTAGTTATGATAAAAGCATGAGTGAAGGTTTCAGCAGGAAATGAGGTGATGCAAGGACAAAGTTAGAGGTTGTGGTAAGCAATTTTGGTGCAGATATTTGATCAGAAACACATCTCGGGGTCAAATATGACACCAAGGTTGCTAACAGTCTGGTTTGGCCTCATACTATTGCGAGAGTGGAAGGAGTCAGTCACTGGGAATGAAGTTTAGAGCAAGGATTGAAAACAATGGCGTTAAGTCTTCTCAATATTTAATTGGAGGAAATGTCTGACCCTCGTGCGCTGGATGCCAGGTGAGCGGAACGAAAATTGAATAACAGTGGAAGAGTCGAGAGAGGTGGTGGTGAAGTAGTCAGATGTCGGCAGCGTACGTGTTAAAACTCTCGCTGTGCTTTGAGCCGATGTCACCAAGGGGAAGCATGTAGATGGGGAAATGGGGGGAAACCAAAGATGGGTCCTTTGGGAATAGTGGAGGTAATGGCGTGAAAGTGGGAAAAGAAGCACAAGTAAGGATAGTTTGCCTTTTGTCGCAGCTACATAGCTTGTCATTACCAACTTTGATTAGAACCCTTACAGTGGCGGGGGGGAAACCTTATTGGAGGAATTTCAACATGGAGTTCTGGGAAAGAGAGGCACTGATTTTGGAGGTGGCTGCTCATTCAAGTACTTTGGAGGGGAAAGGAAGGTTGGAGATGAGGTGATAATTTGCAAAGACGATGGGGGTCAAGGATTGGCTTTAGAAGAAGGGCTGAGGACAGCATATGTAAGGGAGAGTGGACAACACATGAAGTTCAACTGAAGGTAAATTGTTAAGTATTCTTTGTAAACTCCAGAGGCAATCATAGAATGGTTACAACACAGAAGGGTGGCTGTTCAGCCTGTCATGTCTGTGCCAGCACTCTGCAAGAGCAACCCACCTGTTGTAACTCTCGTGCCTTTTTGTAGCTCTGCAAATCTTTCCTCTTCAGATAGGCATCCAATTCTCTTTTGAAAGCCGTAATTAAATCTCCCTCCACCACACAGAGGCAGTGCCTCCCAAACCTAACTACTTGCTGCATAAATGAGTTGTTGCTCGTGTTATCGTTGCTTATTTTGCCAATCCCTTTAAATCAGTGTCCTCTGGTTCTTGATCCTTTTCCCAATGAGAACAGTTCCTTCCTATCTACTCTGTCCACCCCTCGTGGTTTTGGATAATTCTATCAAATTTCCCCTCTAACCGCTCCAGCTTTTCCAATCCAACCATCATAACTGAAACCCCTGATCCTTGGAACCATTCTCATGATTTTTTCCTCACTTTCTCTAATGCCTTCATTTCCTTTCTAAAGTGTGCTGCCCAGAACTGAAGGCAGTACTCCAATTAAGGCAGTGTTTTACAAATTTTATGACAAACTCCTTCCTTTTGTACTCTATGCCCCTATTTATAAAGCCCAGGATTCCTTTAAATTAACTGATCACTCAATCTGCCCTGCCACCATGAATGAATGATGTGTACATATACCCACAGATCCTCTTCTACACCCCTTTAGAATTGTACCCTCTCTTCATTCTCCTACCAAAATAAATCACTTAACACTCTGCTTTAAATTTAATTTGCCACTTACCACCTCTTCCACCAGCCTGTGTCCTTTTGAAGTTTAACGTTATCGTCGTCACAGTTCACATTCCTTCCAACTTTTAAGTCATCCACAAATTTTGAAATTGTGCCCTCTGCATCCAAGTGTTGGTACTGAGCGCTGGGAGACCCCACTATAAACCTAAACACAACTATTCAGTATTCTGTTTCTTGTCACTCAGCCTCTTTTATTCCACAAGTCTAATGTTGCACAAAACTGTTGAGGTATTTTATCAAAAGTCCTTTGAAAGTTCATGTGCACAGCATTAATTACTACTTCCACCTTTGTTACCTCACAAAAAACAGTGAGTAAGTTAGTTGAACACAATTTTCCCTTAAATCCATGCTGGCGTTTCTGATTTAGTCCACATTATCTGAATTATCATTCCTAAAGATTTCTACACCACCAGTTGCCTTGGATGTATCTCATCCGTTCTGGTGACTCAGCAACTTAACGTACAGCTGGCTTATCTAATACATCTTCATTTATTCTTAGCCCATCAGAGTCTCCGCTACCTCCTCTTTCACATTAACTTGGTCAGCATCATCTTCCTGGGTAATGACTGATGTTCAGCCATGCCCCTGTCTCCATGCATTAATCCCCTTTTGGGTCTAGAATCAGCCCCATTCCTACTTTTGCCACCCGTTTACTATTTGTATTCCTATAGAAAACCTTTGGATTCCCTTTTATGTTAGCTAATAATATCTCCTCGTACTCTTCTTTGCTTCTCTTTATTTTTTCACTTGCCCTCAGGATCTTCATTGTGTACACTGTGAGGTAGTGTAGGCAAATTCAGGGTAACGCTACAAATGACAGTGAAAGGATCTATCATACTGACTCTGATACTCAGTTATACTATCTACCTGACACCTATCATTTACACCCTTTTTCAGCTTCATCTTACTCTGTCTTTCATCTCCCAGGAACTCTGGATTTATTTACCCCACTGTTTCCCCTCTTGAGAATGTATTCAACTGTACCTGGACTATCCCCTCTTTAAAGGCAACCTTTTTGTTCTATTATAGTTTTGGCTGCCAATTTATCTGGGTCAGATCCTCTCTCACATATTGAAACTGGCTCTCCCCAAATCAAATATTCTTAGACTGGATTACCTTTTGCCCTTTTACATAGCCAACCTAAATCTTATGATACTATGATCACTTTCCCCTAAATGTTTGCCTATTGACACCTGATCCACCTCATTCCCTAAAACCAGAACCAGCAGTGCCTCCTTCCTCATTGGACTGGAAACATACTGCTGTGGGAAATTTTCCTGAACACACTCGGTGAACTCTTCCCCTCTTTTCCCTTAACAATATTACTATTCCAATCTCTCTCAGGATAGTTAACAGTCTCCCACTATATAATAACTTTATAATTCTTGCACCTCTCTGTTGTTTCAAATTTGTTCCTCAATATATTCCCAAACATTGGTAATCTGTAGAACAGCAATGTAATGGTACCTCTTGATTCTTAGCTCTAAGCAAATATATTCTGTCATTGACTCCTCTGGGATATTCTCTCTCTCCAACAATAATGTTCTCTTTTATCAATTCTGCCACCCTACCTCCTTTATTCATTCCCTAACTTTCCTGCACACTTGTAACCTGAAATATTTAGTACATTTTCCTACCCTTTTTTGAGCCAGGTTTCCGTTATTGCCATAGTGTCATGTTTCGACGTGCCTATCTGCACTTGCAGATCACCAACATCACTGACCATGTTCTGCATTCTCTTGTACTGACCCCACCTACTAACTTAATATTTTCTGCACTGGTACTGTGTCTCACCTGATATTTTTTTGTGCACTTCAAGTTTTCCCCCTCTAATAATGTCTCCTGATTCCCAAACCCCTGCCTGCCAAGTTTGTTTAAATCCTCCCCGATAACAATAGCAAATGATGCCTCGCGAACATTGGCCCCTGTTGAGGTGCAACTTTCTGACCTATGGAGGTCCCATCTCCCCCAGAGCCAATCCCAATGTCCCAGGAATTTACAGCCCTCCTCCAGCATCATTTCTCTCGCTGTGTGTTCATCTACTTTATTCTCCCATTTCTAGACACACTTGCCCATAGTACTGGAAGTAATCTGGAGGTTACCATCTTTGAGGTGCTGCTTGATAGTTTCCTTCCAAGGCTCCTTAAACTCTTTCTACAGGACCCCATTCCCTTTTTCTACCCATGGACCACAGTCACTATCTGTACACCCCTCTGAGTGCACTCCAGCTGCTCAGTGACATTCTTGACCCTAGCACCAAGGGTCAGCCTCTGCAAGATGGACTGAAGTGGTTCAAGAAGGCAGTTCACCACCACCCCAAAACCAATAAGGAATAGGCAACAAATGTTGACTTACCCAGTGACACCCATGTTCTGTGAAAGTTTTAAGAAACGACAGAAATGCCTGTCTGTTTCCTTATTGCATTTCTTACATCATTATTGCTTTTCCAATCTTGCTCCTAGACCCCTTTACAACTAAGTTGGCTGTGGTGACATGAACTTGGTCCTGGCAGCATTCCCCAGATGAACCATCACACTCACCGCTGCTCAGTGGTTGGAGAGCGAGAGATTCCGGTACAAAAGCCTGGGTCTTTTTGACTGCCTGGTGGACACCCATTCGCCCTTTGCCTGCACACCCTTAAGCTACAGGGTGACTACATCTATAAATGTGCTGTCCATGAAGTACTCAATCTTGTGGATGTGGCACTGATGCCAACTGTTGCTCAAGTTCCAAAACCAGGATCACGTTTCCTGCGCATTTGATTATCCAGGACACGTGAGACAGGATGCACATTCCATAAGACAGCAGTCCTGCTGTGACTGTTTATTTTATTAAGTTTGAATTATTATAAATTATCAAATTGGCATTAGTTTTTATACTAATGAATCATCAAGTCTTGGTTTAGACTGAACTGAAGATTTATCTGTATACTCAGCCTGTTATCCATTCTCTGTTGATTGTGCCCTCGTACATTGCTCTCCCAATCTCCAACTGTAGCTCCAGTTAAGTGCTATTGAAAGACATGCATTTGTACTATTTTTAATGACCTCAAGTTGAACTAAAATACTTTACACTTCAAAAGTAACTTCATTAGTTATACTGTAGGAAGTGTAGCAGCCAATTTGCGCAGAAACTTCCCTAAAGCAGGTTT
The DNA here is from genome assembly GCF_964213995.1 of Mustelus asterias. NCBI lineage: Eukaryota > Metazoa > Chordata > Chondrichthyes > Carcharhiniformes > Triakidae > Mustelus > Mustelus asterias. Next base: position 37,294,374 of record NC_135823.1, read on the forward strand.
GTATCCACATGAGAGGGCAGGTAGGACTGGGGTTTAATGGCTTATCTGAAAGATAACACATCCAACCGTATAGCACTCCTTTTATCATGCTAGATTGTCAGCTGGATTATGTCTCAACTGGAACTTGAACCCACAATCTTTTTGACTCGGCCCAAATGCTATCTATTGAGCAGTGAGCTTTACAAACCAAGTTTGTGGGTGTAGCTCTCACCTGACTTATCCTAGTTATGATGTGGAGATGCCGGCGTTGGACTGGGGTAAACACAGTAAGAAGTTTAACAACACCAGGTTAAAGTCCAACAGGTTTATTTGGTAGCAAAAGCCACACAAGCTTTCGAGGCTCTAAGCCCCTTCTTCAGGTGAGTGGGAATTCTGTTCACAAACAGAATTTTATAAATTCCTGGGTGAGAGCATGCATACTTTGGGAAATATAGTGTGCCCTGTGTTTAGAAAATATCAGTTTTTATATTTTATTGCACTGACCTATCACATTTAACAACCAGAAGTAACAGTTTAACTGATCTATTCTGTTTTTAAAATTTATTTCCTGGTTTAAATAATTTGTGTGTAGCTCCCAACAAGTCATTGATGCGTCACTTTGTGTATGTTCCTTAGGGTCGTCCTCATCTATGAACACCACGCTGCCTTCAACTAGTGCCTGGTCCCTTGTTGGTGCCTCCAGCTACAATAGTTCCCTCAGCAGTACAGCACAAAGCACTCCAGGTAGGAATCTTCATACAAAGCTTGCCACTAAGCTTTGTACATGCCAGTATGCAAAGCCTTCTATGCAGGTTTGTTTACAGTGCATTTCATCAGCAGCCTGTGGGTTTGTAGATGTTTCTATAACTGAGACATTTCTTTAAAACATTTTTAATAGGAGAATTTGGATAAATCTACCTCAGTTTTCTCCCCCTCTGGTCTTCCTCCTTGTTGGCCTGTCTTCTGGCCTGAGCATAGATACACACACTGTCACAAGGTCATTAATGCTGCCTTGTAACCATCAACCAGGAGGTTATAAGGATCTGTTCAGTCATGATGCTTCCTCCTTCACTGCTGGAACTTGGTAGAATTGTCAATCTCCCCTTCTTGCTCAATGAATTTGGGGGACTGATCAAAGTCAGACTGCAACCTGCATCCATCCTTCACTGTGCAGGTTCTTTTGGGTGTACACATTAGCAAATTAGTAGTGAAATCTAAATTTAAAAGTTGAGGAATTAATAATAGTAGTAAAACTAGTAATGCCCCACTTGGTAGCAACTATGTGTGGCAAGTATTTGATATATGAATGTTAACCTGCTATTTGTGCTTTCAATTTACAGCCAGAATCGGTGACCCCAAATCCACTTGGTCTCCTGGTCCGGTTACCAATGCTTCCCTGGCTCATGAGCTGTGGAAAGTCCCTCTGCCACCCAAAAACACTACCGCTCCGTCCCGCCCACCACCAGGGCTGACCAATCAGAAGCCTTCGTCCTCGTGGGGAAATAGTTCGCTGCGTGTGGGTGGAGGATGGGGGACTTCCGAGTCCAGATACAACCCTGGTAAGAGACGGGTGGAATGCGCCCTTTTCCTTCTCCTGCGGTGCGATAAAAGATTGTCAGCCATTCAAAGTAAACCAATCAATTGAAAGCTTTGTTACTGTGGAGACTTTTTTAGTATTCGTAAAGTAATTTTCTGAAGCGTTTATTTAGAAACAATTATGCATTGGATCTATTTCCACCACCCATCCCAAATCCCATCTCTATTCCTTGCCCATTTTTGCTGTTCCTCCTGGAAGCTCTGAAGTATGGTGGATATGATCCCATAGGCACCAGCAGCTATTGGGTACCATGTATTTCAAGTAGGATAGTAAACACCTGGTCAGCAGCCCAGCGGGATTGGGTTCAACTGTGATGTTTCCCATGCTCAAATAATCTCCTTACACTTGGCTTGACAATTGGCACAGACTGTTCCAACCATGGTGTCATAGGTGACCTTGAGATGACCTAGTGACAATGTATGTACCCACACTACTACTATTTCTGTAGCATACACCCCATTGTGCCTGTGTTGGCTGAAAAATAGATACCCAGCCTAATCCTGTTTTCCAGTTCTTGGTCCATAGCCTTGCATATCACAACATTTGAAGTGCATACTTGATAAGGCTTCTGCTTCAACCATCTTTTCTGAGTTTCAGACCTCCGACCAACCTCTGGGTGTAAATAAAATTGCCTCAACTCCCCTTTCATCCTTCAGCCAATTACCATCAATCTATGGTTCCTTTCATTGAACTCTCTGTTCAGGGGAATAGGTCCTTCCTATCCACTCAATCCAAGATCCTCCTAATCTAATACAGCACGGTGACATAGTGATTAGCTCTCCTGCCTCAGCACCAGGGATCCAGGTTCAATTCCGACTTTGGGTGTCTGTCTGTCTGTATGGAGTTTGCACGTTCTCCCTGTGTCTCTGTGGGTTTCCTCTGGGTGCTCTGGTTTCCTCCCACAATCCAAAGATGTGCTGGTTAGGTGGATTTACCATGCTAAATTTCCCTTAGTGCCTTGAGATCTGTCGATTAGCCATGGTAAATGTGTGGGGTTATGGGGATAGGGTGGGGGAGAGGGTCTGGCAATGGGCCAAATGGCCGCCTCCTGCACTGTAGGGATAATCTGATAATTCAGCCACCTCTGTTCCAAAGAAATTAACCCAACCAATCCAATCTTTCCTCAAAATTAAATTCTTCATTTCTGGCAACATCCTGGTAAATCTCTGTATTGTCACAAGTTTGATTGCATCCTTTCTGTAATATAGTGACTGGAACTGTACAAAGTGCTCTAGCCTATGGCCTAACTCATGTTTCACGTAAAAGCAAAATTATGTAGATGCTGGAAAACTGAAGTAAAAACACGAAGCTGGAAATAATCAGTAGGTCAGACGGCATCTGTAGAAAGATAAAGTTAACATTTCAGATTGCTGAACTTTCATCAGAATCTAGTTAACTCTTTCTCTCCACAGATGCTGTCATCTGTTTTTATTTGTGTTTTACACAGTTGTAGCATAACTTTCAGTTTCAAGGAGGGGAGAAAGTGAAAGGCAGGCCAGGAGTGCGTTGGAATAGTCGAGTCTTTAAGTAACAACGGCATCGTTTTGTTTCAGATGAACTGAGACAGAGCTGGAGTTGAATGATGTTACAGAGGTAACATATCCAGTCTTGGTGATATTGCAGTTGTTAGAAACTCGTCTCAAGGTCTCCTATGACGCCATGGTTGAAACAGTCTGGTTCAGCCTCAGCCAATTGTCAAGTCTGTGTAAGCAGACTATTTGAGCATGGGAAGTGTCACAGTTGAACCAATCCCATTAAGCCCAAGTGTTTGCTATCCTACTTGAAGCTCCAACTGGGTGGGGGCATTCTGACATGGTTTTTCTACATTTTCCTATCTATTTGACTTATTATTGTCACATGTATTAGTATACAATGAAAAGTATTGTTTCTTGCGTGCTATACAAAGCATACCGTACATAGAGAAGGAAAGGAGAGGGTGCAGAATGTAGTGTTACAGTCATAGCTATCCTAGCCTTAGTGCCTTCACCACCAATCCAGTGAAGGTGAACATGGACAAAATAGGATCTATATCCTTTCTGTTCTGAATTGCTCAGTAGCTATACTTGGTGCTAGTATTTTTCACTTATAGTTAAAATTCCTTAATATTCTTCCCCCATGTAGACTCTCTCAACAGACGAGTGTTTCGCAATCATTGAAAAATAACTAATTTAATTTTCCTTTTCTCCGTAATTATGGTCTTTTTAAATGGTTACTGTGAGTTGGGATTACAGGCTATTTAGTAATGTCGGGAATGCACCAATCAATCAGATGCTATCCAGTGTGTAGGGTCAGAGTCCCAGGAGTGCTCTACTACACCTTCAAACAGGATGGAGCCTTGCTAATTGGCTGTACTGAAGTGTGTACGGTGATGGGACAAGTAATCAGAGGGTGATGTGCATCTGTTAGTTACATCCTTTTGTTTGATTTTTCAGGTCCAAACTGGGGCGACATCAGCTCAGGGAGAATAACCAACTGGCTTGTTCTCAAGAACCTCACGCCTCAGGTATGCAAATCCATCTTATTCAAGCTGTGATTCAGTAATCCTTATGCACAGCAACACAATCCTCCTGAATATCCCGACTACTGAATTAATTGAGCCTTGACTGAGAAGCTAAGCAGGAACTGTCTACTCTCGATCCCAGACATTTTCACCATTAAGAAAGGGAATGTGACAGTGAATCTGGCCTCACTGCACTGGAAACAACCACAGTTATTTATGTAAACTTTGTCATTTTAATTTATAAGCAAATGAACCTGTGCAATCTTCACTCAGTTTCCACCTCCTCCACAGGCGTTGTGTTGTGCTAAGGAACGTTGGAAACTCTGTCATCATCACCAAATGGCATTCACCACGTGCGATTGCAGACAAAGACAGTGAATAGTCCAATCTTACCTTCCCACTGGGACATTTTTCAGGATAGCCGGAACCTTGGCTGGTTAGATTGCTTCCCCTTTGTGGCTCATGCTTTCATGGTTAACTTAAGAGTTTGAACAGAAACTGTGTGGCTTGGTATCACATTGTGTAGCTCTCTCAATTGTCTATGAATCTTATCAGTGTACTCAAAATGTGATACAAACCTAATGCAATTTTAAATTTCTCTCCCCTCCATGATCCAGGTTCACAGTGTAATTGTCCAACAACTCCTAGTGTTTTAGGTATTGGAGGCTTCTCTTCAGTGCTGTTCCTTGGTTTTACATATCAACCAGATAGTCTGCGTTCTGGGGACGGGATCTCTTGAGTTAATTTGATGCCTAATTCCTTTACCTTGACATTGGCGGTTGTATTTTCAACTGCCTAGAATTTCCTCCATATACTCTGCTTCTTAAGACTTACCTCTTTGACTTTTTTTTGGAGTCACCTGTCCTAATATCGCCTTTTATTGCTCAGTATCAAATTTTGTTAATTATTCCTGGGATGTTTTGCTATGTTAAAAGCGTTAAAGGAATGCTACAGGCCTGTATTAATCTCACTGACTGGGCTCTTGCTGTGTCTTTAACCTTCAGATTGACGGCTCTACTTTGCGTACACTGTGCATGCAGCACGGCCCACTAATAACATTCCACCTTAACCTGCCCCATGGAAACGCTTTGGTCTGTTACAGCTCGAAAGAAGAGGCAGCCAAGGCACAGAAATCTCTACACATGTAAGTTAGACCCAAGTTTGATTCTGAGTTTCAGGTGAAACCTCATTGCATTTTGTGGAGGGAGAAGGGGTGAGCAAAGTTGGTGGATTGTTTCTTGATGTAAATGTTGAACCTTGATGTAACCAAGTCATAGGTTTGTGACAGTGAACTGGGAGCAAGTCCTTGGACGTTTTGCTCTTACAATATGGGACCCAACTCTTGTCATGGGCCCTGCCTCATTGCTAACGCACGAGTGTGCTTGTAAATTATGCAGTCTAATGTGTAGCTCCCTCCTGTAATGAGAATTTGTCTTATGGGTCAGATAATTATTTTCCTGCCTAGATGAGTATGTGAGCGAGAAATATGTGCTGTTAGAGCTGGAAGAGGCTCAAGTGGAGCTTACAGAGGGGACAGACCAATTGGATCTGTACATTCCATGAAGTACAATTCTGGGTTACCACCTTTTCAGTGGCAGAGGTAAATTAACCTGTGCAACCTTGGAAAAGGTAAGTCTAGAAGATGAGATCGTAGCGTGTTTTCACAACCGTTTCCTAGAACAATATATTATGGAACCAACTAGGGTTCAAGTTATTTTAGATCTAGTGTTAGTTAACGAGGCAGGGTTAATTAGTAACCTCATAGTAAAAAATCCTCTGGGGAATATAATACAGTTGAACTCACTAAGCTTGAGAGCAACATCAGAAACAAGAATCTCAAACAAGGCTAATCACGCGTGTAAGAGGAGAACTGGCTAAGGCTGGTCAGGTAAATAGTCCAAAAGGTGTGGTGGTATATAACCAATAGGAAGCATGAAGATAAATTATTCAAATGTTCAATTAAAATACATTCCATCAAAAAATAAAACTAAGCAAGATGGATGCATTTGTGGCTTGCCAAGTGAGTTAAGGGTAGTATTAGATTACAAGAAGAGGCTTCTAATGTCACAAGGAATAGTAGTAAGCCTGAGGAATGGGAGAACTTTGGAAATCAGTAAAGGACAACCAAAAAGTTGATAAAAAGGGAAAATAATAGACTAACCAGGAATATAAAAACAAATTGTGAGGGCGCAAATGCCTTTACAAGTATATGTAGCTATGTATATAAATATTGCATTGAGGGGGAGAAACAGATTGCATTGTTATGAGGAGTGAGAAAATGGCAGAGATGTTGAAGAATTATTTTGCCTCTTCATAGTAGACACAAATTGCATACCAGAAATAGAGGGGAGCCAAGGAGCTAATAGGAGTAAGCAATTTAAGGTCATTAATACCAGCAGAGAAAAAGTATTGGAGAAGCAAGTGACTGAAATCCCTCGGACTTGAAGGCCCATCTCCCTGGGTTCTTTAAGAGGAGCTATAGCAATGGCGGATGCACTTATGATTTTCCACAATCTTCTGGATTCTAGAACGGTCTCTGCAGGTTGGAAGTTAGCAAATGGAATTCCACTATTCAGCAAAGGAGAGAGAGAGAGGAAACCTGGAACTGCAGGACAGTTAGCCTGATATCAGTCATCTGTATAATGCTAGAGCATTTAAAAAAAAATCAGTCTGGTCAGATGGAGTCAATGTGGTTTTACAAAAGGAAAATCATGTTTGACAGATCTATTAGATTTTGTTGCGTATATAACCAGGAGCTACTAGATGTATACTTGGACTTCCAAAAGGCATTCAGTAAAGTGTCACACTAGATAAATATACAAGATAAGGGTTCATGGAGTTGTTAGCATGGATTGAGGATTGATTAGGATTGTAACAGTCAAGATAAATGTAACACTTTCATGAGTTCTTGGAAAATTACATAGAGCTTCATTGAGATCATACCTGGGGTATTGTATGCAGTTTTGTTCTCCATTTTCAAGGAAGAGCATACTTGTATTGGAGGTGATACAGTGACGATTCACTGAAGGTTCCTTTTAATGAGAGGATTGTCCTTTGACGTGTGACTGAGTAAATTGGACCTATACAGTCTGAGGTTTAGAACAATAAGAGGTGATTTCTTTGAAACATACAAGATTCTGAAAGGGTTTCAGAGAGAAGATAGAGGTTATTTCCTCTGGCTGGGGAATTTAGGACATGGGGGGCACACTTACAAGATCAGAGGTTGATCATTTAGGACTGAGATGAGGAGAAATTAATTATGCAAAAAGGTTGTGAATCTTTGGAATTCTCTATGCCAGAGCGTTGTGAATGCTCCATTGTGTATATTTGTGGGTGAGATGGACAGATTTTTTTTGTCTAACAGAAAATTGAGATATGGGGCGAAGGTGTAAAAGTGGAGTTTAGGCAGAAAATTACCCTGATTGTAATGAATGAAAGAGCAGGTTCGAGGGGCTGTACAGTCTACTCCTATTCCTTCAACCTCAAAAAATTTCTGATTGATGTACATCAGTTAAACAGAAGGTATCCATTAAAGGCAGGGGTTCTGTAGGACTGATGGTGAGGTTTAACCAACCTTCAGTCTGCTGGGTTGAAGATTTGATGAAGCAGGGATTCTGAATGCTAACTATCTCTGACCACTTCCTCATTTCCCTTGGCACTAAAATTACATTGCAACAGTGACTATACTTAAAAGTATTTCCATACAATCCCTAAAGTGCAGAAAGAGGCCATTTGGCCCGTTGCGTTTGCACCAACTCTCCGAAAGAACCCTATCCCCGTAACCCCACACGTTTACCATGGCTAATCCATCTAACCTGCACATCTTTGGGTTGAGAGAGGAAACTGGAGCATGTGGGGAGAATGTTCAAACTCCACACAGATCGTCACCCAAGGCTGAGATCAAACCTGGGTCCCTGGCGCTGAGAAACAGCAGTGCTAACCACCGCACCACCATTCTATCTTAGCTGTAAAGGACTTTGAAACTTCCAATAGACATGATAAGCACTTTAAAAATGCTAATGTTTTATTTTTAATATCTCTCTTACTCCAACCACCCAATCCTCCCCTCTAGCAGTTTACCAATCGCAGCACCTCCACTGTTTTTGGCCTATTGAACTGCAACTGAACTTTGTCCTCCTTCAACTAAATGGGTCATAGTTCCCCACTCTCTTTATTCCCCATGTACAGAATCCCCACACTCCCATCTCATCTCCATAAATTCTGCTTTCCCCAGACCATCTAATTTCCCACTGTTCAATTACCCTGTCTGACACTGTTAATAATCCCTAAATACAACCCTTAATCTATCTGTGTCGTTCCCCCCCCCCCCCCCTCAACTACTGCAGTACCTCTAACCTCTCTCCCTCCTCAGGCCTTTTAACAGGTTGCATTCAAGATCTGTGTATGTCTCTGATGAAGATCCTTATTGAATCTTTTGCAACCTGATTTCTCACCACACAGCCATCTTAGTAACACCACAAATCCTCTGTCATGCATTATCCATCTGCATTTTGATGTGGTTAACTATGATATCCTCCTCTCCCTCTACACTGACTGACTCAGTGAGATAATGAAGCATGATTTCAGTCCTACCTATCTAGAGACGACCTGTGCATCAACAGTGAATCCCCATCCTTGTACACAAACCTCTGGAGCCCCCCCACAAGATGCATTCTTGGGCCTCCACTGATGCCTGCTCTTACATTGAACATATCTGTACTCAAAAGTTGTTTGACATGGAGTATTGTTTGTCACAGGGCAGCACGGTGGCGCAAGGCCTATAGAGTTTGATTCCAGCCTGGGTCACTGGAGTTTGCACATTCTCCCCGTGCCTGCGTGGGTTTCCTCCAGGTGCTCCGGTTTCCTACCACAATCCAAAGATGTGCAGGTTAGGTTGTTTGGGCATGCTAAATTGCCCCTTCATGTCAGGGGGGCTAGCAGGGTAAATACATGAGGTTACAGGGATAGACCCTGGGTGAGATTGTTGTCGGTGCAGGCTTGATGGGCTGAATGGCCTCCTCCTACACTATAGGGGTTCTATGATTCTAATAAATCTTCCTTCAAATCAACATCAAGGAGAAAAAGCCCATTAACTGTTCCACTTACCTGCTCTAACACCAGCACAAAACCCATCTTTGCAAATCAGATATTGGTCACTCATCATCTTTGCTAAATGGCTTCTGTCTATTCCTTTTATTTAATTTTTCAGGCCCTCCTTGTAAAGTGCCATGATTTGTTTCTCTACGTTCAAGGTGCCGTATGATTAAAAAGTTGCTAACTAACTGACTTTCTCTTTTGTTTACAGGTGTGTTTTAGGGAACACTACCATTCTTGCTGAGTTTGCCAGTGAAGACGAGATTAATCGCTTCTTTGCACAAGGCCAGTCGCTGACCCCGTCGCTGGGCTGGCAATCTCTGGGATCCAGCCAGAACCGCATCTCATCCATTGACAGTTCCCACCCATTCTCAAACCGCAATGATCTCAATCACTGGAATGGTGCTGGGCTGTCGGGAACAGGTAGTGGAGACCTCCATGGCACTTCACTCTGGGGTACCCCCAATTATTCCACTAGCCTGTGGGGAACCCCGAGCAGCAATGACACGCGGGGAATCGGCAGCCCCTCCCCCATCAACGCTTTCCTCCCTGTTGACCACCTTGGAGGTGGAGAGTCCATCTGAACTTTACTCATGACTCAAACTGTGACCTCTACATGAAAAGCAGCACTAATTGGACTTTTCACCTACAGCGTGAGAGAGATGGGGAGAAGGGGTCACCTGTGGAAATGTTCCGTTCTGCACCTTTATTTCCACTTTCTTTTAGCCCAGAACATATCAGTTTTAATACTTGAATCATGCAAGCCAATAGTTAAAAAGAAAAATGTGAAAAAGTATATATTTATACTTCCAGATAGTGCTATCCATTTAAAAAAGAAAAAAAAACTGCTTCAAATGAGCTAGCTTGTGTGCACTCATCATGTTTATTCCTTAAATTCCAAAACTTTATTTGAGTTGGCTGATGGGAGTGTGAGCTGTTAATCTGCACTGAGTACTGTCTCCCTGTCCGATTGGCAATAGGGCGGGGTAGGGGGGGCGGGGGGAGAGGGTAGTTCAAGTGTAAATGTTTACTCAAGGATGTTCTTTTAGCAAGGAAAAAAATGGACAAAAAGCGTGCTCTTTAATATGCCTTGACATGTACTTACCTTAACGTGGTATTGTAGAGCAAGGTCACATTATCATACTGACCTTGCAATTTCAAAAAAGTATTGCACCAACTTGTTTCTTTTCAAAACATTTTAATAAAATGATAAAAAGAAAAACCTAAAGAATTTAATCTCTACAGTGGGACACTGTGGGCAGCAGCTGTGACTTGCAACCCCACCCTGCAAGCCAGGAGGGTACAGCACTTTCAATAGAGCTTTCATTTTTTTTTGGAGGTGCCCTGGTCGTGCCCTCTTGTTTACAGACTTTCGAGGGGAAATGTTTACTCTTCCATCATTCATAAAAATGAAAAAAAAAATTAAAAACTTTTTTAAAAAATTAAAAAAAATATTTGCGGATGAAGATGTTCTATCTCTGGGAATATTTGAACAGTGTTTTGACCATGTTCTTTTTTTTTCTATTCCTCTATATCCTGAAACGAGAGAGAGCATGGTTCTCAGGAAATAGTTCCCCCCCCCCCCTCCCCGCCTCTGACACATTAGAAACTCCTGGTAGATTTGTGTAGGAAACCCCCAACTTTTAGCACTGAATTAAACTGCTCTGTAAACGTTACTTTTTTTTTTGCCAAGTTAAACTGCTTAAAGCTGGAGTTTCCAGTCATTGCTTTGAAATTGCTGTCCTTTTTATAGTGAGTGAAGGTGGATTTTGCTGACATGTTGTAGTATATATACTTTATTTTTTCCCTCCTTTATATTCCCATTGAGTGGCTAAACGTATTTTGCTATTGTGACTGTGTCCAATTGACTGTTGTACTTAAAAAAGAAAAACTGGCTGAGATCTGTAACTATGCATACTGTAACCAGCACTGGTGGTTTACAGAATCATACCGTTCATCCGTGAGAGGCCGTTTTAATGTAAGTTTGTGTATAAGAGTTCTACAGAAAACGAGTTACTTTACACTTCTTGTTTTGTTTTGCCACTAAATGTATTCATTTGTGCTTGTACAGAGAGCAGACAAACCAGGACACAATTTTAACACTGCAGACAATGCCACCATTTCATTGCCTTTGTTATAACTGTCTGTTGGAAGATGCAAACAAGTCAGTGGCTTTTTAACTGTTTACAAATAGAATGTGATTGTAAAATGTATAATTTGGTTGTGTTGAATTATGAAGTTACTTCAAATATTAATAAATCATGACGTTTTTGGCTGCTCAGCATTTATATCCCGTGTTTTGTCTCCTTGACAGTGGCCGTCTCTCTTCTCTTGCAGTGGCTCAATCCAAACTTCAAAGGTGCACATGTTCTTTAAGTGCCCACGCCCCCTTCCCGCTGGAGCCTTGTTCCGTGTGTACACAAAGCGAAATGGCTTGCCGTTCAGCACAGGTCAGAGTGCAGTCAGCAGATGGCGTGTTGTTTTAATCTACTGCTTGTAGCCTGGTTCCACAGGAAGCTTGTACTCGCAGGAATGACGTTAAACTCTAAAGCCAAATGGGTGGCTGATTGTTTTTGCACAGTGCATCCAGTACAATAACATGGAAAAAGATACTATGGTGGTGGGTGTACTGCTCCAAATGTAAGCAGAGGAAAACATGCCTGACCTTCAGGAAAGAGATGATGACTTTCCTGCATGTTTTCAAGCTGTCCAGTTTCTTTCCATGCTCGCTAGTTCCATTCCTTCACAGTATGAACGAGGCCTCCTGGCTTTAAACTGCAAAAAAGAAGTGATTGTTTTCTTTTGTGAGGAATCTGCATCACAGAAACTGGACATTTAGCCCAACTGACCTATGCAGGTGTTTGTACTCCAAACCTCTTCCCACTTAAAGAACCTTTTCCAAAGCCAGTATCCCTCCATCCTTTCTCCCTCATGTATACATTAAGCATCCCCTTAAATGCAGCAATGCTTCAGCCATTTCTCATAGTAGCAGTGAATTCCACATTTTCAACATAAATTCCTCCTAAATTCTCTTTGCTTTAATTTATGCTGTCCTGTAATTAATTCCCCTTTTCTCATCAGCTCCAGTTATCTCTCCTCTCTCCCCGACATATCTCCCGTCAGTACTGACACACCCACGGGTGTGGATGTCCTTAATTAATCTACCGCAGAGAAGGTGTCAGAATCAGTGTCAATACAAGTTCATTTATAAGGGCGGCACAGTAGCACAGTGGGTTAGCGCTGCTGCTTCACAGCTCCAGGGACCTGGGTTCGATTCCCGGCTTGGGTCACTGTCTGTGTGGAGTTTGCACATTCTCCTCGTGTCTGCATGGGTTTCCTCCGGTTTCCTCCCACAGTCCAAAGATGTGCGGGTTAGGTTGATTGGCCATGCTAAAATTGCCCTTGGTGTCCTGGGATGCATAGGTTAGAGGGATTGGTGGGTAAATATATAGGGATATGGGGGTTGGGCCTGGGTGGGATTGTGGTCGGTGCAGACTCGAAGGGCCGAATGGCCTCTTTCTATGATTCCAGTGCAAAGAATATGTTGAGCCTTAAAAGGTACGCTGCGTAATGTTATCATAAGAATCTCTACTGGTGTGAGTTAATATTATTAACAAACTGATCAAGATCAGCCTAAAACCAGATTGAAACCAGTTAGAATATTTGGTTAATAGTCTTATTGCTTTTAGTACCTTCAGGCTGTCACTCACTGAATGCATGCTTCAGCAAAAATAATAATTGGCTTTTCTGGGAAAGCTTTAGCACTTTGTCAGAGCCTTTATATTGCAATGAGCTGTGTGGCACATCTCTGCCCCTGGGCTGAGCAAATCGGTAACTTCACTACAATCGGGACAGGATCAGGCCATTTTGTTGGACTGCTTTGATGCCCAAATTTCATGGTCTGAGTGGAAACCATGGCACCTTCCTGCAAGGTTGAGAAAATATCTCCATGCATTTGTCTTTGGATATTTGCAAAAGAAAAACCAATGGAATAATAAAACTGATTGAAGTGAATACTTACAGGTCTGTCCCTGTTCAGTTGGTACAGGATTGGAAAAGGTGACCACTGGAGAGGTTCAATGGGCCAGCTGTAAACAGACAAGTCACTGGCTTTCCCCGAGTCCCCAGCATGCTCATTGATGCTGCTGATACTGAAGTCCAGGTTGTTTTGTAAACTAAAGCAAAAAAGATAACTTTAAAAAATTGACTTATTTGGGTACACCCAGTATTCAGAGTATGATGACTGATAAATCATTATGTTACTGAATGTCCCTAAGCAGCTGATTTATGCAAAGTCTTGGGTTCTGAATGACCATCAGTAACTCACATCTGTGTGCATATCTTCCAACAGATTTGTGATCAGGTATCGAAACCTGGGGTGATATTCGTTCTTCCCTCCACCCATTCCCAAGATCTCCCTTCCACCTCCCTTTTCCCCAACCACTGAGCCTGGGATCAGCAGACACAACACAGCTGAAGTAGGAGATGGTGGTATTATTACTGGACAAGAAATCCAGAAGCCCAAGCTAATTCTCTAGATTCACCACAGTGGCAGCTGGAATTTAAATTCAATTAATGGATTTGGAATTAAAAACGAGTCTCAGTAATGATTAAACAATTGTTGTAAAAACAAAATCTACCTAGTTCACTAATGTCCTTTCAAGAAGGAACTCTGCCAACCTTACCTAGGCTGGCCTACATGTGACTCCAGACCCACAGCAGTGTGTTTGACTCTTAAATGGCCCTGCTGTTAGCGCATGCCAAATTGTCAAAAAGGAATGAAACCACACCAACCATCTGGCATTGACTTAGGCATCAGAAATTACAATGGCCTCCCAGCCCTATTAACCCTGCAAAGTTGTCCTCGCCAACATGTGGGGGCTTGTGCCAAAGTTGTGAGATCGGTTCCAAAGATTATAGACTTAAAGGTTTACAGCATGGAAACAGGCCATTCGGCCCAACTTGTCCATGCCGCCGGTTTTTTTAACCCCTAAGCTAGTCCCAGTTGCCTGCATTTGGTCCATATTCCTCTATATCCATCTTACCCATGTAACTGTCCAAATGCTTTTTAAAAGACAAAATTGTACCCGCTTCTACTACTGCCTCTGGCAGCTCGTTCCAGACACTCACCACCCTCTGTGAGAAAAAATTGCCCTTCTGGACCCTTTTGTATATCTCGCCTCATCTTAAACCTATGCCCACTAGTTTTAGACTCTCCTGCCTTTGGGAAAAGATATTGACTATCTAGCTGATCTATGCCCCCCATTATTTTATAGACCTCTATAAGATCACCTCCAGAGAAAAAAGTCCTAGTCAATCGAGCCTCTCCTTATAACTCAAATCCCAGTAGCATCCTAGTAAATCTTTTCTGCACTCTTTCTAGTTTAATAATATCCTTTTATTATAGAGTGACCAGAACTGTCCACAGTATTCCAAGTGTGGCCTTACCAAGTCTTGTACAATTTCAACAAGATGTCCCAACTCCTGTAAACAATGTTCTGACCAATGAAACCAAGCATGCTTAATGCCACCTTCACCACTCTTTCTACCTGTGACTCCACTTTCAAGGAACTATGAACTTGTACCCCTACATCTCTTTGTTATATAACTCTCCCCAGTGTCCTATCATTAACTGAATAAGTCCTGTCCTGGTTCGATCTACCAAAATGCATCATCTCACATTTAGCTAAAATTAAACTCCATCTGCCATTCGTCAGCCCACTGGCCCAATTGATCAAGATCCCGTTGCAATCCTAGATGACCCTCACTGTCCACTATGCCACCAATCTTGGTGTCATCTGCAAACTTACTAACCATGCCTACCAAATTCTTGTCCAAATCATTAATATAAATGACAAATAACAGTGGACCCAGCACCAATCCCTGAGGCACACTGCTGGTCACAGACCTCCATTTTGAAAAACAACCCTCTACAACCACCCTGTCATCAAGCCAATTGTGTATCCATTTGGCTACCTCACCCTGGACCCAGTGAGATTTAACCTTATGCAACAACCTACCATGTGGTACCTTATCAAAAGTCTTGCTAAAGTCCATGTAGACAACATCGACTGCACTCAATTAGTCTAGCAACAGCCTGCCACAGTCGTATTTATCGAATCATACCTGATTGACAATGTCCCAGGCACCACTGTCACCATCCTTGGATATGGGTGGATGAGCTAACTGACCATAGCACTGTGGTACAAGAACCCATTCAAATGGGATTGTGGCACAATGAAATTTACTGGTAGTAAGAGGGATTGACACTGTTCTCATTGAGATGGCTGTGTTGCCTGCCCAGTGCCAGGGTTCAGAACATTTGTTCAGGGCTGGAGAGGAACTTACAGTGGGAGGGGGAGAATTCGGGGGTCATGGTCCATATAAGTACCAAGACATTGGCAAGAGGAGGAAGGAGGTTCTGCATAGTCAGTATGAGGAGCTCGGTACCAAAAAGCAGAACCTCAAAGATAATATTTTCTGGATTATTACCTGAGCCAGGTGCAAATTGGCATAGGTCAAATAAAATCACAAAGTCAGTATGTAATTAAAAAAGGCAAATGGGATATTGGCATTTATTGCCAAGGGACTGGAGTACAAAAGTAGAGCAGTGTTGTTGCAATTATACATGGTGTTGGTGAGACCACATCTGGAGTATTGTGTCCAGTTTTGGCCTCCTTATTTTGAGGAAAGATGTGGTGGCTTTGGAGGCAGTTCAGAGGAGGTTCACCAGATTGATTCCAGGGATGAAAGGGTTGACGTATGAGGAGAGATTAAACAGTTTGGTCTTGTACTCGCTGGAGTTTAGAAGGATAAGAAGGGGGTCTGATCAAGGTGTATAACATTTTGAATGGGATCGATAAATGTAGACCAAATGTTTCCTCTTGAGGAGCAATCTCTAACAAGAGGTCACAGGTATAGGTTGAGTCAGTAGATATAAAACTGAGAGGAGGAGGAACTACTCACAGAGGGTGGTAAATTTGTGGAACTCGCTGTCCCATAGTGTGGTGAAGTCTGAATCATTAAATGGTTTCAAGATGCGTGGCTCAATGACTGGTATGGGAGAAGATGGTTCCTGTTCGTGGGGCACTGGCACCTGTATTGGTATAAGTGGAATCTGTACCATTGGAACAATCAACATTTGAACTATGATGGGGCTGGTGTTCTAGCAAGCCACATAAAGAGGGAAGTACAAAGTGTTTAAAACCCAGTAGTGGGGCAAGGGATCAAATTTGAAAAGATGTGGTAAACCAAAGAATAGAGACAAGGCAGGAGAGAAATTTCCCATATTAGTATCTAATACACAGACGGAGACAGGAGTGGACAGAGTACTAAGAGTAAATCAACAGATAAGACTAGACGCTACAAAATAATAAGACAATACTAAAGGCTCTATCTAAATGCGTGTAGCATTTGAAACAAAAGAGATGAACTGAAAGCGCCAATAGGAATTATGAGGTGCAATCTGATAGCCACTACTGAGACATGGCTGTAGGCCGACAGAGATTGGGACCTGAATATTGAAAGCTACGTGACATTTACGAAGGACAGGAGGTTAGGAAAAGGTGGAGGGCTGACTCTCTTAATTAATGATGGTATTGGCACATTAAAGAGAGATGAACTAAGTTCAGGAAACCAGTATCTAGCAGCAGTTTGGGTTGAGATGAGAAATAATAAAGCTGAGAAGTCATTTGTGGGAGTCGTATATAGGCCCCCTGACAATAACGACATAGATGAATTTATAGAATGTTTTTGGGGTAGTTTCTAAGAATAGCACATTATAGAGCCAATCAGAGAGCAGGCTATACTAGGCCTGGTATTGTGCAACTCTTATTTGATGATCTCAGTGAAGGCACCCCAAGGTTGCAGCGATTATAATAGATTGAATTTTACATTCAGTTTGAGAGAGATAAGTATTTTTAAACTAAATAAGGGAATTATAAGAGCATGAAAGCAGAGCTAGCTAAAATCAACTAGGAAATTCAGTTAAGGGATAGGTCAATAGAGATGCAATAGCAGACGTTCAAAGGGGTATTTCAGAATATACAGAATAGATATAATCCCAATGGAAAAGAAAAATTCCACGGGGAAGACCCATCATCCGTGGCTAAATAAAAAAAATTAAAGACAGTATCAAACTTGAAGAAAAAGTGTATAATTGTGCTAAGTCGTTCAAAAGATTGGACCAAATATGAAAAACAGAGTGACAAAAAGATTAATGAGGGAAAAATTAGCTAGAAGTATAAAGACAGTAAGTTACTGAAGATATTTAAATAAGAATTCAAATTAAACATTGGTCCGATATAAAGTGCATCTGGGAAATCAATAATAGAATGTAGGGATATGGCAGATGAACAGGTATTTTGCATCACTTATTGCTATGGATGATGCAAGTAACATACCTTTAATAGCTGTAAATCAGGAAATGGAAAGGGGGAACTCAGAAAAATTACAATCACCAGGGAAACGATACTCAGTAAATTTTTAGGGTTGAGAGCTGACAAATCCCCCGGGTCTGTATGGACTTCAGCCGAGGGTCTTGAAAGAAGTGGCATGGGAGTCAGTTGATGCATTGGTGTCCATTATCCAAAATTCAATTTGACTCCATTAGATTGGAAAATGGCAAATATAACTCCTTTATTCAAAAAGGGACGGACACAGAAAATGGGAAATTCAAGGGAAAATGCTCTAAACTATTAAAGGTGTTATAACAGGGCACCTAAAAAAATTCAAGACAATCAGGCAGAGTCAACATAGTTTTGTGAAAGGGAAGTCAAGTTTAACCGATTTATTTGTGTGTAGGGTGGCATAGTGGTTAGCACTGTTGTCTCTCAGCGCCAGGGACTCGGGTTCAATTCCCGGCTGTAACATTACATTCTGCACCCTCTCCTCCTCTATGTATGGTATACTTTGTCTGTATAGCACGCAAGAAATAATACTTTTCACTGTATATTAATACAGGGTGGCAGTGGTTAGCAAAGCTGCCTCTGCGACAGGGACCCGGGTTCGATTCCCGGCTTTAGTCACTGCTTGTGTGGAGTCTGCACGTTCTCCCTGTGTCTGCATGGGTTTCCTACCACAGTCTTGTGTGGGTTAGGTGGATTGGCCATGCTAAATTGCCCCTTAGTGTCGGGGGACTAGCTAGGGTAAATGGTTATGGGGATAGGGCCTGGGTGGGATTGTGGTCGGTGCAGACTTGATGGGCCGAATGGCGGCCTCCTGCACTGTAGGATTCTTTGAAGAAAACACATGCTGTGGTTAAAAGGAAACTGGTGGATGTACTGTACTTCAATTTCCAGAAGGCATTTTAATAAGGTGCCACATCAAAGGTTAATGTAGAAAATTGTGTAGGGAATAACACATTGGTGTGGATAGGAGATTGGCTAGCTAACAGAAAATAGTTGACACAAATGGGTCTTTTTCTGGTTGGCAAGATATAGCTTGTGGTGTGCCACAGCGATCAGTGCTGGGGCCTCAACTTTTTACAATTTTTATAAATGACTTGGGTGAAGGGACTGGAAGTAATGGTTGCCAAATTTACTAATGATACAAAGATATGTAGGCAAGTAAATTGTGAAGAGGATGTAAGGAGGCTACAAAGGGACATGGATAGGTAAAGTGAGTGTGCAAAGTTCTGGCAAATGGAGCATAATGCAAGAAAATGTGAAATGGTCCGTTTTGGCAGGAAGAGGAAAGAAGAAACTTAGCCGGAGGACCAATAGTGGTTCAATGAAGAGTGAATGAGGAAAAATGAGGTGTCACTGGGGTGAAGCAACATGTGCCAGATCAGATGTAAGATCTACAGTTCTGCCACATCCGGTTATGAAAGTTGATATTCAATTAAAAAACTAAATGAAGGAGGTGGCTGCACAAGTGATGGAAGGTGCTGTTGACAGTGCAATCAGGTGGCATTTACTCAGCAATAATCTGCTCACTGTCACTCAGTTTGGGTTCCACTTGGGCCACTCAGCTCCTGACCTCATTGCAGCCTTAGTCTGAACATGAACAAAAGAGCTGAATGCCAGAGGTGAAGGGAGAGTGACATCAAGGCAGCATTTAACCGAGTGTGGCATCAAGGAGCCCCAGCAAAACTGGCAGTCAATAAGAATTGGGGGTAAACTCTCCACTGGTTGCAGCCATACCTAGCACAAAGGAAGGTGGCTGTGGTTGTCAAAAGTCAATCATCTCAGTTCCAGGACATCACTGTGAGAGTTCCTCAGGGGCTGTCCAAGGCCCAACCATCTTCAGCTGCTTTATCAATGACATTCCCTCCATAATCCGGTCAGAAGTGGAGATGTTCACTGATAATTGCACAATGTTTATTACCGTTTGTGACTCCTCAGACTCTGAAGCAGTCCATGTCCAAATGCAGCAAGACCTGGACAATAACCAGGCTTGGGGTGACAAGTAATATTTACACCACACACATACCTGGCAATGATCATCTCCAACAAGTGAGGATCCAACTATCTCCCCATGACATTTAATGGCATTACCATCGCTGAATCCCCCACTGTCCATATCCTTGGGTTACCATTGACCAGAAACTGACCTGGACCGGCTATAAAAATACTGTGGGTACAAGAGCAGGTCAGAAAAAAGGAATTCTGCGGCATGTTCCCAAAGCACAAGTCCAAAGTGTAATGGAATCCTCTCCACTTGCCTGGAAGTGTGCAGCTCCCAACATTCAAGAAGCTCGACGCTATCCATGACAAAGCAGCCCACTTGATTAGCACTCTCATCTACCACCTTAAACTTTTACACCCTCCACCACAACCACACAGAGGCAAGTGTGTGTATCATCTGCAAAATGCGCTGTGCTAACTCATCAAGGCTCCTTCATGAGCACCTTCCAAACCTGTGGCCTCTACAAGCTACAGATGCATAGGAAAGCCACCACCTGAAAGTTCCTTCCAAGCCATACATCATCCTGACTTGCAACTATATCGCCGTTCCATCGCTGTCACTGGGTCAAAATCTTAGCACTCCCTCCCAGCACTGTGGGTGTACCTACACTATATAGACTGCACTGTTTCAAGAAGGCAGCTCACCATCACCTTCTCAAGGACAATTGTGATGGGCAATAAATGCTGGACTAGCCAATGATGCCCACATCAGATGAAATAATTTTTTTTTAAATGTTGAGGCTCAATGAAGTTTGGCCTTGGCTCAGTAATGGGATGTGCCCCTCATCTGCTGACAGAATGTTGGTTTTAATAAGATTAACTGGGTGGATGACACTGGTAATTATTTAGTGCTATCAGTGGTAACTATAAACTCAGTTTAGCTCTCTGGGGGCTGGACTTTTGAGTGCAACTCCCTAATTTACAAGGTTAAGGTTAAAGGAAAAAGCAACTGTAGTCCCTTTGATAATGCGGGGTGATGAGGGGATGGGGCTGGTCTGTTGGGGTGGGGAAGCTTTGTTTGTCCCCCCCTGGTCACCACCCAAATCTCGCTACGGATGTTATTTCAGAATCATGGCAAACTTCCCAACATCCACCCATCAACTGAGAATTTCCGATACAGGAGCAAAACTTAACCTCTTACTCTCCAAGAAATCATTGTGAACCTGACTGGTAACATCAAATGTCTTTATAGCAGCAGAAGAGACAGGCAGTTTGAGAACCCAATTTCAGAGAAATATTTGGAATCTAGCAGGTCAGGATGTAGCCTTTGTGAAGGATAAGAGAGCCCATGTACCAGTGATGGGCTTTAAATTAGCCAATGGGTCACAGTCTAGCCCCTGAGTCACAAGGTTGTAGGTTCAAGACCCACTCCAGAGACTTGAGCACAAAATCCAGGCTGGTGCATGCTCCAGTGCTAACTGAAGGAGTGCTGCACTGTTGGAGATGTCTTTCAGATGAGACTTTAAACCGAGGCCCTGTGTGCTCTCTCAGGTGGACATAAAAAATCCAGTTCCACCAATCAGAAAAGCACGGGAGCTATTCCCATTGTTCTGGCCAATATTGATCTGTCAACCAACATCGCTTAAAAAACAATCTGGTCATTGTCACATTGCTGTTTGTGGGGTCTTGTGTGTGTAAATTTGCTGCTGCCTTTCCTACAAATGACTACACCTCAAAAATACTTCATTGACTGTATAAAGCATTTTGGAACATCCAGAGATTATGAAAGGCACCATATAAATATATATATAAATACAAGGCTATCTTTCTTTGACTGGAAAGATAAAGAGAATCAGACCTTGACAAAAAGATGAGTATTTACTGGTCCTTAAATTTTATACAATTCCACCATTTTCTGTTTTTTTTATTTGTAGTTCTTCTCTTACTGATGATCTTTACCTGTGCCTGAAGGTTGATCGACCGTGTGGGGCTGTCCTCCAGCTGCTATAGGTACCAGACACAGATTCCTCATGACAGGAGTAGTAGCTGCTGTCCAACATCTGCAGGTGGATCAGTTCATCTGAGTTACTGAAGCCAGGGTTGTCCAAAGAACTGACTGAGTAGTTTAGCCAGGGGTCAGACTGGTATTGATTGGAGAAATCATCAAACCGACTGAAGCGCTTGTAGCTGCAGAGAGAAAAATGCAAAGATCACAACGGCCCTTCTTGAAAGTGTATTGAGTCTGGTCCTTGGGAACTCAGTCTGAGCTTTGTCTGGGATGATGGGGCTTGGGTAAAGAATTTCAACCCATGTTTCTGTCCACAGCGGATTCCTGCTCTCCCATCATGAGAAGGCACATGAGGGTGATAGCTGCATGGTTCCACACCGAAAATTATTATTGGAGTCTCCACAGGAGACTTCTGCTCCTACTAGCTGGTTTCATAGCAAAGTCAGAGGAAGAATGTCCTTCTACATGCAGGGACAGCGAACCAGACAGTGCTCTCTCACACTGGGACAGTGGGCCGGACACTGATCCCTCGCACAGTGGGCCAGACACTCATCTCTCCCACACTGGGACAGTGGGCCGGACACTGCTGTCTCTCACTAGGACAGTGGGCCGGACACTGATCCCTCGCACAGTGGGCCAGACACTCATCTCTCCCACAGTGGGACAGTGGGCCAGACACTCATCTCTCCCACACTGGGACAGCGAACCAGACACTGCTGTCTCTCACTAGGACAGTGGGCCGGACACTGATCCCTCGCACAGTGGGCCAGACACTCATCTCTTTCACACTGGGACAGTGGGCCAGACACTCATCTCTTTCACACTGGGACAATGGGCCAGACGCTGATCACTCTCACATGGGACAGTGGGCCAGACACTGATCTCACTCACACTGGGACAGTGGGCCAGACACTGATCTCACTCACACTGGGACAGTGGGCCAGACACTAGTCTCTCTCACACTGGGCCAGACACTAGTCTCTCTCACACTGGGCCAGACACTAGTCTCTCGCTCACTGGGCTAGACACTGATCCCTCTCACACTGGGACAGTGGGCCAGACACTAGTCTCTCTCACACTGGGCCAGACACTAGTCTCTCGCTCACTGGGCCAGACACTGATCTCTCACACACTGGGACAGTGGGCCAGACACTGATCTCTCTCACACTGGACAGTGTCTCAGTCACATCTTAACCAAATGTCCAAATATGTATTGGTTAGGTGGATTAGCCATGGTAAATGTGCGGGGTTACAGGGATAGGGCAGGGGTGGGTATGGGTAAGATGCTCTCTTGGAGAGTCGGTGCTAGCTGGATCGACCAAATTACCTTCTGCACTGTAGGGATTATATGGTTCTGTAGCATGTACATAAAAATACACTCATTCATCAGTGCTCTGCGCAAAGGCAGGTTGCTTGTTGATGCTTAATCCCTGAGCTTTTTTGGCAGTTTTTTGTCTGTTGATTTGCCATTGAATTCCACTCTAAGGGGCAGGTTCAAATCTACCTCAACCGGAACAGGAGTCAACCGCATGCTGTTGCCATTTTTCTGAACCACGTACTAGCCATCTAACCAAATGAAATAAATATTTGTGTATGTGTGCATATGCACACTCTCCCACTTGGCTGTGGACCCTTAAAGGTTTTGAAGTGATATCATGTTGGATAGATCTGGTGCTGCTGTGAATTTCTTTGTTACTCTCCAATTCCCTGGGGCTTGTTAGTAAAACACAAACAATACAAAGGAAAATTCAAGGCAGGCTTCAAGGACTTGTTTCAGCTGTTGAGTCAAGGAAACATCCGCTCCCACCAACACGCCTCAATTCCTACATACCAGAGTGAAAAAGGCAGTGTGTGGAATGACAATGTCCCAAACTGATTTTATTTCAGGGTTGAGAATATGGTACGATGATTAAACACCAGACTGGTTTTGAGAATTAGGAGATGGTCGAGTCAGATATCTCACAAACTCAACTGAAAACTCAGCAGCTTTCAAACACAGTGCAACCATCCCTGTGACAGAGCCCCACCCCCACCACCTCGTCAACATACCCTCAGGTAAATTTAGTCTAGATAGGTAGTTTCACCATCTGTTCAAGTTGTTAATTGCAATGCACCCAACCAATAGTAATTGCCACTTGTACGGGGCACTGGATATTGTCCAGGATCTGGGCAATCTTCCTCAGCTGGTCAACACTTACAGGGTGAGTGGGCATTGGGGAGAGTGAGAAAATGCTGAAAACACTCAGGAGACCAGTCAGCAGCTGACAAAACAACATAACGGTGTGTTCTTCCATCCACTCAATTCATCCACTTGTGACAATGCCATGTCTGAACAGTTAACGCTTCTCACTGATGCCAAGGTTTTCCAGCATTTTGTGCAAGGGGAGGGAAAAAGAGGAGGAGAAAGGGCATAGAGGATGGGAAGGGGAAGGAAGGGAGAAGGGGATGAGAGAGTGGGGTGGAGGAATTTGGGAAGAGGAAGGTAGGAAGATGGAGGAGGAAGGGGAGAGCAGAAAAGAGGGAGAGACTTGGGGATGAGAGGAAGGGGAGTGAGTGGGAAGGAGAGCAAGAGAGAAGGGAAAGAAGAGTGATTAGGGAGGGGATAAGTGAGTGAAGGAGGAGATGGGACAGCAGATAGGCAGGAGGATAGGGAGAGAGGGGAAATATGGGGGGAAGGCGGTGTGGTTGAGGGAGTGGGGAGGAGGGAGGGAGGGTAATGGGGAGACAAGAGGGTTAAGAAGGGAGGGGAGAGATGGGAGAAAGAACGAGGAGAGGGCTGCCTTAGTTAACACACAAACTCTTCCTAAGATGGGAGCAGGATCCTCCAGGTCCAAGTGATGCAACATCAGTTGCCAGCACTGAAACCAAAAGTTTGAGATTAGTAGCTGAAAAAATGCAGCTCAGGGGAGCAGGAAATGAGAAACTGCTCAAGACAAGCATGGCTGAGGAGGAAGTCTAGTCATTCGCCTCTGTCTGAGCTTGTGTTTAGTTTATTACTCACCTCTCACTGATTGGGCTGCAGCCTTTTGGATTTATTTTTCTGTTCATGTCTTCTTATCTAACTATAATTCCTGACTGACCTTCTGCCACCACTGCCCCCACATCTTCTCCCTCACCCATCCAACCCAAGGCACTGAGGCCAATTCCCATTCCCCGAATGGTAGCTGAGACTAGCTAACACACAGCGGGGAGCTTGGAAGTTTCCTGGGTGCATAGGTCTTGGATGTACGTGGTGTGTCAAACTCTGTGGACCCATTCCATCACCTCTCACCAATGCAATCCAGCTGCTCACTCCACCCAATCCTTCCACTCTATCCCATTCCCTCCCCACATTTCCCACAGCATCCTAAAGTCATTCCCCTTGTGATCATGAAAGGGAGGTGACAAGGAAGAGATGGATAAAAAGGGAAGGACCTAGAAACAGTGGGATACAGACATGAAGGTATTGTGGATTGTGAAGAGGATAGCAACAGACTTAAGATGACATAGACTGGTGGAATGGGCGGACATGTGGCAGATTAAATTTAATGCAGAGAAGTGTGATATGATACATTCTACTAGGAAGAATGAAGCAATGTAATATAAAATAAAGAGTACAATTGTTAAGGGGATATAGAGAGATCTTGGGGTACATGTGCACAAAATCACTGAAGGTGGCAGCTTGAGAAAATGATTAAAAAGGGCAAACAGGGTCTTGGGCTTCATAAGTAGAGGTACACAGGACAAAAGCAAGGGAGTAATGATAAACCTTTATAAAACACTGGTTTAGCATCAAATGCAGAAGTATGTCCAATTCTGGGCACTTTAGATAGGGTGTGAAGGCTTTAGAGAGGGTGCAGAAAAGATTTATGGAAATGGTTCCAGGGATAAGAGACTTCAGTTATATGGATTGACTGAAGAAGCTGGGATTGTTCTCCCTAAACAAGGTTGAGAGGAGATTTAACAGGAGTGCTCAAAATCATGAGGGCTCTGGACTTAATAGCTAGTGAGAAACTGTTCTCATTGGGACACCAGTTTAAGTTGATTGGTGAAAAAAAAAACCCAATGGCGCCATGAGGAAATCTTTATTAGGCAGTGAGTGATTAGGTTATGGAATGCACTGCCTGAGTGGTGAAGGCGGTTTCAACTGTGGCTTTCAAAAGGAAATTGGATAAGCACCGGAAGAAGAAAAATGTAGGGCTGTGGGGGAAGGGTTAGGGAGTGGGATTAGCCGAGTTACTCTTACAGGCAGCCAGCACAGACAAGATAGGACAAATGGCCTCCTGCGTTGTAACCGTTCTATGTGAGAGAAACACAGTGAGATAGAGAGGCAGATTACAGTCAGAAAGCAATAGAGAGGATTGGTACAATGAAATGACAGTGCCTTGCTCGTGTCCTTCATGCTGCTGTGTTCTCGTGGGTATGAGGTCGTTTGACTGAAAGAATAAATTTGTTTATTAAATCCAGTTCTTTAAATCTGGCTGAACCGCACAAAGCAACAAGGACGTAACCACAGGACACAGCGACCAATAAACCCTGCAAATTAATGAGATAATTTGCACAACTTGCTGGTACGAATTAACCTTCGAGAGCTGTGGCAGATGAAGCAGTGTTCACCCTTAAAGATCAACCCAGTCTGTGCTCCAGCGAGAAGCAGGTCACACCCAATGATTAATCAATCAGTCCTTACTGCATGTGTGCTATTATCATTGCCCTTCCCATTCTCAGGGATAGCTACACCTCTATTTTAACACATTTTTTGGTGTGGTTTCCATGTTTATTTGCTCTCCGAGATGTGGTATTTTAGCTGACTGCATTATAAAACAGAGGAAGCAAGATCATCAGGGAGTCATACAGCACGCTGCAAGTATAGCATTGAAAGCTTTTTCCCTTCAAAGGGGTTGCTTGGGTAATACCCCTTTATTGGGTAAGGGCATGGATAGAATTTAATTCCCTGATCCCATGAATTTGCAGATATCATGAGTCACCGTTACAATGTATTAATAGTATCTATAGCACAGAAACAGACCATTCGGCCAATAGATTTCCTGCAGTTATAGGGAAATGTGGCTGTTTGAACCCCGAGGCAAGTCACAGAACTCTGGACCTCCTCTCCCATTGTGAACAATTCCCATCTTCTCTCTGAGGTTGCCTGACAGGTGTGGGGCCAGCTGTGACAGGTGTTCTCTTACCTGCTTTTCGTCTGGTCGACTTTGGCCTCAATCAACAAGATCTTGAATCTTCTAAGGACAGCGATTGCGACAGCACCCATGATGAGCAGGAGACTCAGCACCACAGCAAACGCGATTCCAACCAGGCTCTGCCGGGTCATTCTGTGGTCACACCTGGGACCCATGAACCAGTAATCAATTCCCACAGGACACCTGCAATAAAATGTGATGATTCTTCACAGGAGCCTTCATAGAATCATACAGCACAGAGGTAAGCCATTCAGCCCATCGTATGTGTATCAGTTCTTTTAAACAGCTGTTCAATTAAGTCCCATATAACATTTTCCCCACATCCCAGATTTTTCTCCAACTTCCTTTCTGCAAAGTCACTTTCCATTACCTTTTCAGATAGTGCATTCCAAGTCAAAACAACCCTTTGAAAAAAGAATTCCCTCATTTTCCCTTCAGTTCTTTTGCCAATTATCTTAAATCAATTGTCCTTTTGGTTTTACATATTGTATTTATTCATGAGATGTGGCAAGACCAGAATTTATTGCCTATTTCAAACGGCCACGATAAGGTGGGAGTTCCAGATTTTGATAAAGGACCAACAATATATTTCCAAATCCAAATGGTGTGTGACTGGCAGGTGGTGCTGCTGCCCTTATCCTCCTCCAGGTTGTGGGTTTAGGAGATGGCTGTAGTTTCTGCGGTGCATCTTGTAGATGGTACACAAGGAAGTCACGTTGCGCAAGTCGTGGAAGGAGTGAATGTTTAAGGGGATGGACCTTGTATGTTGTTGGAGCTGCACTTATCCAGGCGAGTGGAGAGTACTGAAGCTGATATTTTGACCATTAGATGGTGGTCATGCTTTGGAGAATCAGAAGGTGAGGTACTTGCCACAGGATTTCCAGCCTCTGATCTGCACTTGTATCTACAGTATTTCTGTGGCCGATTCAGTAAATGGTGAATAGCTGGTCAATAATGATCCCCAGTGTGTTGATTGTGGGGGATTTGACAGTGGTAATTGAATGCCACGGTTAGGTGGCCACACCCTCTCTTGTTAGACATGATCATTGCCTGGCTTTTGTGTGGTGCGCATGTTACATATCACTCATCAGCACAAGCCTGAATGTTGTCCAGGTCCTACTCAGGAAATCACAGACTAGTACATTATCTGAGGAGTTAGGAATGGAAGTGAACACTGTGCAATCTTCCGAGAAAACAACGATTTCTGCCATTATGATGCAAGAAACGTCATTCGCTGAAGCAGCTGAAGATGTTTGGGTCTACGCTACTGTCGAGGAACTTATACATAATCCTCCAGCAATACATTAATGATTTGGAAGAGGAACTGAAGGCACTGTTGCTAAGTTTGCAGATGATACAAAGATATGTAGAGGGACAGGTAGTATTGAGGAAGCAGGAGGGCTGCAGAGGGACTTGGACAGGTTAGGAGAGTGGGCAAAGAAGTGGCAGATGGAATACAATGTGGAAAAGTGTGAGGTTATGCACTTTGGAAGGAGGAATGGAGGCATAGACTATTTTCTAAATGGGGAAATGCTTAGGAAATCAGAAGCACAAAGGGACTTGGGAGTCCTTGTTCAAGATTCTTTTAAGGTTAACATGCAGTTTCAGTCGGCAGTTAAGAAGGCAAATACAATATTAGCATTCATGTCGGGAGGGCTAGAATACAAGAGCAGGGATCTACTTCTGAGGCTGCATAAGGCTCTGGTCAGACCCCATTTGGAGTATTGTGAGCAGTTTTGGGTCCCGTATCTAAGGAAAGATGTGCTGGCCTTGGAAAGGGTCCAGAGGAGATTCACAAGAGTGATTCCTGGAATACATAGAACAAAGAACAATACAGCACAGGAACAGGCCCTTCGGCCCTCCAAGCCCACGCCGCTCCCTGGTCCAAACTAGACCATTCTTTTGTATCCCTCCATTCCCACTCCGTTCATATGGCTGTCTAGATAAGTCTTAAACGTTCCCAGTGTGTCCGCCTCCACCACCTTGCCTGGCAGCGCATTCCAGGCCCCCACCACCCTCTGTGTAAAATATGTCCTTCTGATATCTGTGTTAAACCTCCCCCCCCTTCACCTTGAACCTATGACCCCTCGTGAACGTCACCACCGACCTGGGGAAAAGCTTCCCACCGTTCACCCTATCTATGCCTTTCATAATTTTATACATCTCTATTAAGTCTCCCCTCATCCTCCGTCTTTCCAGGGAGAACAACCCCAGTCTACCCAATCTCTCCTCATAACTAAGCCCCTCCATACCAGCAGGCAACATCCTGGTAAACCTCCTCTGTACTCTCTCTAAAGCCTCCACGTCCTTCTGGTAGTGTGGCGACCAGAACTGGACGCAGTATTCCAAATGCGGCCGAACCAACGTTCTATACATCTGCAACATCAGACCCCAACTTTTATACTCTATGCCCCGTCCTATAAAGGCAAGCACGCCATATGCCTTCTTCACCACCTTCTCCACCTGTGACGTCACCTTCAAGGATCTGTGGACTTGCACACCCAGGTCCCTCTGCGTATCTACACCCTTTATGGTTCTGCCATTTATCGTATAGCTCCTCCCTACATTATTTCTACCAAAATGCATCACTTCGCATTTATCTGGATTGAACTCCATCTGCCATTTCTTTGCCCAAATTTCCAGCCTATCTATATCCTTCTATAGCTTCTGACAATGCTCCTTACTATCTGCAAGTCCTGCCAATTTTGTGTCGTCCGCAAACTTACTGATCACCCCAGTTACACCTTCTTCCAGATCATTTACATAAATCACAAACAGCAGAGGTCCCAATACAGAGCCCTGCGGAACACCACTAGTCACAGGCCTCCAGCCGGGAAAAGACCCTTCCACTACCACCCTCTGTCTTCTGTGACCAAGCCAGTTCTCCACCCATCTAGCCACCTCCCCCTTTATCCCATGAGATCCAACCTTTTTCACCAGCCTACCATGAGGGACTTTGTCAAACGCTTTACTAAAGTCCATATAGACGACATCCACGGCCCTTCCCTCGTCAACCATTCTGGTCACTTCTTCAAAAAACTCCACCAGGTTAGTGAGGCATGACCTCTCTCTCACAAAACCATGCTGACTATCATTAATGAGTTTATTCCTTTCTAAATGCGCATACATCCTATCTCTAAGAATCTTCTCCATCAACTTCCCCACCACGGACGTCAAGCTCACCGGCCTATAATTACCCGGGTTATCCTTCCTACCCTTCTTAAATAACGGGACCACATTAGCTATCCTCCAATCCTCTGGGACCTCACCTGCGTCCAGTGACGAGACAAAGATTTGCGTCAGAGGCCCAGCGATTTCATCTCTCGTCTCCCTGAGCAGCCTTGGATAGATTCCATCAGGCCCTGGGGATTTGTCAGTCTTTATATTCTCTAACAAACCTAACACTTCCTCCTTTGTAATGGAGATTTTCTCCAACGGTTCAACACTCCCCTCCGAGACACTCCCAGTCAACACATCCCTCTCCTTTGTGAATACCGACGCAAAGTATTCATTTAGGATGAAGAGCTTATTGTATGAGGAACATTTGAGATCTCCGGATCTGTATTCGTTGGAGTTTAGAAGGATGAGGGGGGGATCTTATTGAAACTTACAGGATACTGTGAGACCTGGATAGAGTGGACGTGGAGAGGATGTTTCCACTAATAGGAAAAACTAGAAGCAGAGGGCACAACCTCAGGCTAAAAGGATGATCCTTTAAAACAAAGATGAGGAGGAATTTCTTCAGCCAGAAAGTTGTGAATCTGTGGAACTCTGCTGCAGAAGGCTGTCGAGGCCAGGTCATTGAGTGTCTTTAAGACAGAGATAGATAGGTTCTTGATTAATTAGGGAATCAGAGGTTATGGGGAAAAGGCAGGAGAATGGGGATGAGAAAAATATCAGCCATTATTGAATGGTGGAGCAGACTCGATGGGCCAAGTGGCTTAATTCTGCTCCTATGTCTTAGGGTCGAATCATAACCATCTTCCCCTGTACAAAGTAGGACTCCAATCAATAGAGTGTTTCTCCCAATTCTCACTGACTTCCATTTTACTTGGGCTGTTTGATGTCACATTCGATTCAGTGCTGGCCTTGGTGTCAAATACAGTTACTCCCATCTCACCTTTGGAATTCCATTGAACCAGAGAAACATTACAGCATTGAAAGAGGCCATTCAGTGAGCAGCTTATGGGTGAGTAAGTGCTGTTTGACGGCAACATCCAGCACTTTGCTGACGATTGCTGGTAGCCTGATGGGGTGGTAAATACCAGAGGGAAACATTTCTCTCTGCTTGCTCTATCAACCCCTCTCATGATTTTGAGCCCATAATGTCTGTGCCAACCAAAAAAAGAGAATATAAAAGAAACTAGCCGCTCATTTTAATCCCACTTTCTAGCACTTGGTCCATAGCCTTGCAGGTTACAGCCATTCAGGCACAGATCCAGGTACCTTATAAATGAGTTGAGTGTTTCAGCCTCAACCATTATGTCGGACAGTGAATTCCAGACGCCCAACACCCTCTGGTTGAAAAAGCTTTTCCTCCTGGCCCATCTAATCCTTCCACCAATCGCCTTAAATCAGTTCTTTTGTCCACGTTTGGACCAAGATTGTAACGAGGTCAGGAGCTGAGTGCTGGCAGAACCCAAACTGAGCAGCAGTGAGCAGGTTATGGGTGAGTAAGTGCTGTTTGACAGCACCATCCAGCACTTTGCTAACAATTGCTAGTAGCTGATGGGGTGGTCAGTACCAGAGGAAAAGAACTCTCTCTCCCTGCTCTATCAAACCCTCTCATGATTCTTAGTTCTCCCATTAATCTTTTCTGCTGCAAGGAGAACAAACCTAATTTATCCAATCTGTCCACATAGCTGAAGTCCCTCATCCCTGGTATCATCTTGATAAACCTCCTAGCCAAGGCCTTGACATCCTTCCTAAATCATGGTGCTGGGTGATTTATAAAAGGTTAGAATAATATCTTTGTTTTTGTATTCAATGACCCAATTTACAAAGCCCAAGTTTTCCATGCACTTCCTTAATTGCCTTATCAGTGTACTCTGCCACTATCAAGAATTTGTGGATATACACCCTTCTAATCTTGAACACCCTCCCTCAGAAGAGTACCATTTAGATAAGATTGCTTCTCCCAGAGGACATTACTTCATGGTATCCACGCTAAGTTTCATCTTTCATATGTCTGCAGATGTTGGCAGCGTTGTAATTAGTTCAGGCGGACATAGACAGATTACAATGCCAAGTTTTGCATTGTCTGCAAACTTAAAATTATATTCTCTACGCCCAAGTCCAGGTCATTATACATAAAAATAAATCAATGATCCTGATATCAACCCCCCAGGGGACCCCACTGCATTTTTCTTTCCAGCTAAATATTTGTTCACCTTTACTCTCTGCCTCCTATCCCTTAACCAATTACACAACCAAGTTACAACCTTCCCTTTAATATGCCACATACTTATATGTTCCAGTTAAGTCAGTTATGTAGTAATTTATTAATGTCTGTTGAAGCCCATATATAAATACCCACTGCACTACCTTCAAAGAAATTAATCAGGTTGATTACGATTCTTCTTTTTAAAAAATCTATGCTTATTAACATGTCCTTATTAATACATGTTTCTCCAAATAAGAATTGATTTTGACCTTTATTTATTCATTCAAGGGGTGTGGGCGTCGCTGGCAAGGCCAGTGCTTATGGCCCATCCCTAATTGTCCTTGAGAAGGTGGTGGTGAGCTGCCTTCTTGAACCGCTGCGATCCACATAGTGTAGGTACATCTACAGTGCTGTTAGGGAGAGAATTCCTCAATTTTGACCGAGTGATAGTGAAGGAACGGCAATATTTATGGGGAGTTGATGGTCTAGTGATATTATCACTAGACTATTAATCCAGAACCTCAGCTAATGTTCTGGGGATCCAGGTTCGAATACCACCATGGCAGGTGGTGAAATTTGAATTCAATTAAAAAAAATCTGGAATTAAGAATCTACTGATGACCATGAAACCATTGCTAATTGTCGGAAAAACCCGTCTGGTTCACTAATGTCCTTGAGGGAAAGAAATCTGTTGTTCTGACCCGATTTGGCCTACATGTGACTCCAGAGCCACAGCAATGCGGTTGGCTCTCAACTGCCCTCTGAAAAGACACTCAGTTTCAAGGGCAACTCAGGATGGACAATAAATGCCCATGTGATGCCCATATCCCACGGATGAATAAAAAATATATATATTTCCAAGTCAGGATGGTGAGAGACTTGGAGGGGGAACTTCCGGATAGTGGTGTTCCCAGGTATCTGCTGCCCTTGTCCTTCTAGATGGCAGTGATCGTGGGTTTGGAAGGAGCTGCCTAAGGAGCCTTGGTGAGTTCCTACAGTCTGTCTTGGAGAAGTTACACACTTCTGTCACTGTGTGTCAGTGGTGTAGGAAATGAATGTTTGTGGATGGGGTGCCAGTCAAGCTGGCCGCTTTGTCCTGGATGGTGTCAAGCATCTTGTTGTTAAAGTTGCACTCAACCAGGAAAGGAGAGGGTATTCCATCGCATTTCTGAGTTGTGCCTTGTAGATAGTGGATTGATTTTGGAGAGTCAGGAGGTGAGTTACTCCCCTCAGGATTCCTAGCCTTTGACCTGTTCTTGTAGCCACAATATTTATATGGCTGGTCCCATTGTGTTCCTGGTGAATGGTGACCTCCATGGTGTTAATGATTTAGACAATGATCTCTAATAATATCACTGACATTAGAGTAACTGGTCTATAAGGGTAGGTGGATTAACCAGGATAAATGCGGGGGGTTGCAGGGATGGAGAGGATCTGGGTAAGATGCTCTTTTGGAGAGTCGATGCAGACTCGATAGGCAGAATGACCTCCTGCTTCACTGTAGGGATTCTATGGTTCTTTCTACTATATTCTGTATCTGATATGTGCCATATTTATAGGTCAAGTATCTTTTATCCAAATCTTTCAGGGCCGAATGAGTTTTGGTTTTCAGATACTGCACATAGGCCGAGGTATGCCCCCATTACAGCGGCTGAAGCCTAGACTGTAGTGTAAAGTAAATAAAATGGCTAGAAAAGCAAGATGCACCACTGAATTATAATTACAGGGTACTTGTTATAATGCCACCATACCTCGTGCTCAGAAACTCTTGAGTTCAAGCAGTTAGCAACCTCTGTGATTGTCAGTTTCCAGCACACACAAAGTGTTCTGGAGTTTCCCACATGTTACAGGTGATGCATGCATCAGACTCCAGCTGTCCCACCACGTTAATTGATTGACAGATCCCCTTATTAAATAGACAGAGGGGTAAGCTATATCCAGTCTCTGACAAGGAACTCAGTAGATTGTACTCCTTTCCATTAACTACTCTAAGAGAGAGCTGTTAGTGTTTTTTTCCCCCCACTCCCTTGTCTACCCTCCTGATTGAGGTCTGGTCCATTGGGATTCTAAGCATTGGGAGTCAGGTTCAAGGGGTTAGGGCCCTTGGGATTCTGTGCAATAGGGCTGAATGAGAAAGGGTTTGGTCCACTGCGGTTCTATTCACTGAGTGAATGGGAAGGGTTTGACCCTATGTTATTGTCACCTGGCATCCTATTCAGGTGGCTAGAGTTCACTTTTTGCAATTGGGTCAAAGAAAAAAAACCTGAAAATGGGCGAGCCTTGCAAGGGAATGAAGTGATCAGTTGTCCCACCACACCCGCTACACCGACTGTTGATACTCCCACTCCCTCCCACAGTGGGAGACTTCTGAAATATTTCGCTTTGGAATGAGATTTTCAGATGCATTATTTCAGCGGCATTTGAAGAAATAACTCTTTTCAAACCCCTTCCCTCTCACTCACTCATGTCCTCCCATCCTTCTTATCTCCCCATTCATAACTAACTAGATTTACCAGAATGATACCTGTACCCAAAAGGTTAAACTATCAGCAGGGATTAAGCAAATGGATAAGGGTAGATTGAGATAAATATTTTCACGAGCTGGGCAGTCTACGATTGGGGGCATAGCCTCAAAATTACAGCGAGACTTTTCAGGAAATTAGTAAACACTTCTACACACAAAGGGTGGTAAAGGTTTGGAACTCTCTTCTGCAAATGGAAATTGTAGAGTTTTGTTTAACAATGATATGAAGGGATATGAAGCAAAAGTGAATACATGGAGTTAGATCAGCCATTAGCCCAACAGGCTTGAGGGGTTAACTAGCTTCTCTTGTTCCTATGTTTGAGAGCAAGTTGGATAGCAGCTGGCATGGTGGCACAGTGGTTAGCACTGCTGCCTCATAGTGCCAGGGACCTGGGTTCCATTCCCGGCTTGGATCACTGTGCGGAGTCTGCACGTTCTCCCCGTGTCTGCGTGGGTTTCCTCCGGGTGCTCCGGTTTCCCCCCACAGTCTGAAAGATGTGCTGGTTAGGGTGCATTGGCCGTGCTCTAA
Source organism: Mustelus asterias (assembly GCF_964213995.1). NCBI lineage: Eukaryota > Metazoa > Chordata > Chondrichthyes > Carcharhiniformes > Triakidae > Mustelus > Mustelus asterias. The sequence goes on from NC_135823.1 coordinate 37,329,514, forward strand.
ATTCTCCCTCAGTGTAACCGAAGAGGTGCCGGTGTGTGGCGACTCGGGGATTTTCACAGTAACTTCAATGTAGTGTTAATGTAAGCCGATTTGTGACACAAATAAATAAACTTTGTAAAGAAAGTTGTTTTGAGTTTCCTGGCCCATGTAGAAGCCGAGAAACGCTCAGCAAATTGAAAAATGTGTCACTTACTGGCACACGGGCCCCTGGCCGACGTTGTGAGTGCAGATGCCACTGTTTTTGCAGTAGTCAGTGTGGCAAAGGGAGATACAGCTCACATTCCTCGTATTGCTGTGAATACACTGGAACCCAGTCTGGCAGGAAAACACCTCGCCGCACAAAGCAATGAAATCCTCTGCAGAAAGAGATAAAACAATTCATTTTATTTGTTGCCGTTTGAGGGGAATTCTCCCCTCCTTTCCGGATGGTGCTGACTCAGGCCCAGGGAACTCTCTATCCCCACAACGAAAGCAGGAATTTCACTAAAACAGTGAAGGAACAGGAAGAGGCCATGCAGCCTGTCCAGCACGTTCTGCCTGTCTGACCTGCATCTTATTTCCATCGACCCACCTTTGTTCCGTAATCCTTAACCCTTTCCCGACAAAAATATTTTCAACTATGCCTTGAAATTTTGAATTGACCCCAGAATCCACAGCCTTTGGGGGAAGACAGTCACAGAATTCCACCACACTTTGTGTGAAAAAGTGATTCTTATCATCACCCAGAACAATGTAGATCCAACTTTCAGGTTATGCCCCTTTGTTTTGGACTCCCCACACCAGCAGTGAAAATACTTCTCTCTTTATCTTATCAAATCTTCTAATCATTTCAATCACTTCATGTTGATCACCCCTAACTCAAGAAGTTTGGAGAGAGGAGAGGAGGTGGTGAGTGTGTGTGTGTGTTTAAGAGAAGGTCGGTTTCTGCAGAGTGGTTGGGTGATAGTTACCTGAAATGTACACTCTCAGCACCCGGGCGCCATCGATCTCAAACCCGCCAGAGATCGCATCGTACAACCCAGTAATATTGAAGATCAAACGGGGGTCCAACAGATAAGTTCCGATTTCCTTTGCAATGAAGATGACATCAAAATCGATCAACACGCTCCCAGCACTGTAGAAACAGGCCGATGAAATAAGACAATAGCCAGGAATGGAAACACACACACGGCTACACACACAAACACACAGTCGACAGGTAACAGCCCGCACACGCGCGCACACACACACACATACAGCGTCCACAGGCAACAGCACACACACGGACACACACACACACGGGGTCCGCAGGCAACAGCACACACACACACACAAACAGCGTCCACAGGCAACAGCACACACACAACGGCCACACGCACATGCATACACACATGTGACACCACGCTGTATTAACACCCCATGGTGTTCACAAAGCATTAATTTCTAATTCTACAGACTACTAATGATGGAGGCATGAGTAGACAGTATATTAATGATGGAGGAGATGCAAAGTATTAATGATGAAAAGATCTGATAAGTGCCAATTTTGCATCGAATGAAATGGAAAATAACTCTCAGCATTAAACCGCATGATAAGTGAATTAATCAGTTGAACTTTAATCACCTGAACCGTTTAACCTGCAACTGCTGAAATCCGGGAACATTCTTATAAAATGGAGAAACCTGCAGAATGATGACAATTATGAAAATGATCTCACTTCCCTGTCAGATTATGTAAAACCTACCAGTGAGAACCGTTACCCAGTGACACTAACAGTGAGAACTGTTACCCAGTGACACTAACAGTGAGAACCGTTACCCAGTGACACTAACAGTGAGAACTGTTACCCAGTGACACTAACAGTGAGAACCGTTACCCAGTGACACTAACAGTGAGAACCGTTACCCAGTGACACTAACAGTGAGAACCGTTACCCAGTGACACTAACAGTGAGAACCGTTACCCAGTGATACTAACAGTGAGAACCGTTACCCAGTGACACTAACAGTGAGAACCGTTACCCAGCGACACTAACAGTGTGAACCGCTACCCAGTGACACTAACAGTGAGAACCGTTACCCAGTGACACTAACAGTGAGAACCGTTACCCAGTGACACTAACAGTGTGAACCGTCACCCTGCGACACTAACAGTGTGAACCGTTACCCAGCGACACTAACAGTGTGAACCGTTACCCAGCGACACTAACAGTGTGAACAGTTACCCAGTGACACTAACACAGAGAACCATTACCCAGTGACACTAACAGTGTGAACCGTTACCCAGTGACACTAACAGTGTGAACCGCTACCCAGTGACACTAACAGTGTGAACCATTACCCAGTGACACTAACAGTGAGAACCGTTACCCAGTGACACTAACAGTGTGAACCGTCACCCTGCGACACTAACAGTGTGAACCGTTACCCAGCGACACTAACAGTGTGAACCGTTACCCAGCGACACTAACAGTGTGAACAGTTACCCAGTGACACTAACACAGAGAACCATTACCCAGTGACACTAACAGTGTGAACCGTTACCCAGTGACACTAACAGTGTGAACCGCTACCCAGTGACACTAACAGTGTGAACCATTACCCAGTGACACTAACAGTGTGAACCGTTACCCAGTGACACTAACAGTGTGAACCGCTACCCAGTGACACTAACAGTCTGAACCGTTACCCAGTGACACTAACAGTGTGAACCGTTACCCAGTGACACTAACAGTGTGAACCGCTACCCAGTGACACTAACACAGACAACTGTTACCCAGTGACACTAACAGTGAGAACCGTTACCCAGTGACACTAACAGTGAGAACCGTTACCCAGTGACACTAACAGTGTGAACCGTTACCCAGTGACACTAACAGTGTGAACAGTTACCCAGTGACACTAACAGTGTGAACCGTTACCCAGTGACACTAACCGTGAGAACCGTTACCCAGTGACACTAACACAGAGAACCATTACCCAGTGACACTAACAGTGTGAACCGTTATCCAGCGACACAAACAGTGTGAACCGTTACCCAGTGACACTAACAGTGTGAACCGTTATCCAGCGACACTAACAGTGTGAACCGTTACCCAGTGACACTAACAGTGTGAACAGTTACCCAGTGACACTAACAGTGAGAACCGTTACCCAGTGACACTAACAGTGAGAACCGTTACCCAGTGACACTAACAGTGAGAACCGTTACCCAGTGATACTAACAGTGAGAACCGTTACCCAGCGACACTAACACAGAGAACTGTTACCCAGTGACACTAACAGTGAGAACCGTTACCCAGTGACACTAACAGTGTGAACCGTTACCCAGCGACAATAACAGTGAGAACAGTTACCCAGTGACACTAA